>NC_048893.1:132814126-132826543 GCF_011077185.1 Oxyura jamaicensis
TTCTTTTCTTTTCTTTTCTTTTCTTTTCTTTTCTTTTCTTTTCTTTTCTTTTCTTTTCTTTTCTTTTCTTTTCTTTTCTTTTCTTTTCTTTTCTTTTCTTTTCTTTTCTTTTCTTTTCTTCTCTTCTCTTCTCTTCTCTTCTCTTCTCTTTTCTTCTCTTTTCTTCTCTTTTCTTCTCTTTTCTTCTCTTTTCTTCTCTTTTCTTTCTGTTTTTGTCAAACAATTCATTTGTTGCCATTGACAATTTCCACTGGGATCTGTTCAATGGATATTTTTGCAAAGTAGGAAATAACAGCTGTTGAGAGGTTGATATAGGAGTGTGCCCACTGAAGTGCACTGCATTAAAGTCTGGGAGCAGGGCAGTTGGATGGGAGGACATAAGAGTGTTGGGGTGGTAGAAGAGCATTACACAGCTTGAGACAGCTGTTCTGAGGAGGTGGCAGCACTGGCGAGATGCAGGTTTGACCGTAAGAACATACAGGAGCGATAGGATGTGAGCAAATGAGGCTGCTCAGCCCCCTCCTCCTCTCTCTCAGGTCTTTTTGGCCTAACTCCACTGAATTTTCATTTTGTACATCAGCATGACTGCCTTCCTCCAGCTGCTGCTCTGGCAGGGGATGAGAGAGAACAGGGAGAGGACTAAGGAGCCAGGATTTGGGAGGACTCTGTGCAGAACGAAGGAGGAGCTGTAGCCGCGGCCCAGCTGATGCCATGGCAGGGCCAGGAAGGGGCAGCCATCGTAACCAAGCTGCCGAGGGACGCATGAGGCCTACCTCAGCCGTGGCAGCTTCATGATACCAAATGTGCTGGGGTAACAAACATCACAGGACCAGAGAACTCATAGCAAATAACCTAGGATATGTTTAGCCTTTCTTTCCCTGCTCCTAGATCCATACTTGCGCAGCCCTTCTCAAGGTCTGTGAAAGGCTCAAGTTCAGTCTCAAAGGCTCCATTTATTTTTGTTTGTTTGTTTTAGAAAAAAAAAAATATTTCAAGCCAGAAGTCCAGAAAGTTTCTCTTTCAGTGTACTCAAAAATCATTTTCCCACTTTCAAGCAATTTTTATTTATTTTTTATTTTTTATTTTTTTATTTTAATCTGGAAAGCAGGAAGACCTGGAGCACCACAGCAGAGCACCAGCATCAAAACATGGTAACAGTAGGACTAAACTGCCACCCCAGGGGAAAAATTGAATGCATCCACAAAGTATTTGGGTTTGGATCAAGAGTGTGCTTTTGAAATGAAACTGCTGATTGTTGCCACTTTCACGACTTTTGTTTCTATCACAGAGCTGTCTCAGAGAGCACGAGGGGATCCTTTTTGGCACGATGCACAATGGGCTGCAGTCCAGAAGCCCCCCAATGTGCTCCAGACATCAGTTACTAGAGATACTAGAAATACACAGCTGTCACAAAATTATGGCAGTCTTTCAGAGCTCACAGAGTTTTCCAAAAACTTCAACTGTAAGTGCTTCAGGCTCTAACTAGTTTTGAACAGACTCAAAATGTTGCTGAAGACTCAAGTCAAAAAAGTGATTTCCCCATGTTTAGTAGGGTTGTTTTTTGTTTTGTTTTGTTTTTCTGCAAGAAGCAGTCATTGATGGTCTGCAGAAAAGTCATCTTTAAGTTGTCTCATCCTGACATTTCAGCAGCTTGTGTACCAGCAACGGAAGCCCCCTCATCATGGATATTTTAGGAGATATTTGATGACTGTTCTATATCTAGCAACATCCTACATTTGATAACATGTTTAACTCTAGAAATGAATATATAGCAGTAGCTGTAAAAATCAAATTTAATTAGGATTAGTATCAGAAAAATACTAACATTTTAATATTTTGTGTTCTTATAATTTGGGAATTCGTGTCTTCATAGATACAGATATTTCTGCAATTCTTTTCCATATAAGCCTGTAGCTGTAATTTACAAAGCAGACGGATATTTACCATCAAGTCACATTAGCCCAAGATTTCACTCTAAAATTTTTCATTACGTCATACAATATTTTTTCTCATTCTGTTGTCAGATACTATATTTCAGTGATCATATTTTTCACCAAGTGTGGCCAAGTATTAGAAGAGTAAGTATCTATTGGATTACTGTCATTTCACCATTATTTTTGAATATTATTTTCTTAAAAATGTACAGTATTTTGCAGTTGCAGCTCTGAAAAGATGCAGACGGCAGTAATCATGCATGTCCCAGTGAACTTTACAGGAAACTGATGCCAAACAATGTCAGGATAATTTAGGTATTCCAGTGCATTGGGCAGTGAAAGAACAGTGATGGACAGGAAATTGTAGAGAATTCAAATGCAATTTTTACATGAAAAAGGAACAAGGAAGTGAGGTAATTAGCAATAACAGAACTTCATAACAATTTTTATCAAATTATCTAATTATATCTTTATAAAAATATAGATAAAAGTAGAAAAAGACTTGCACAAGATCATTAAGTCCAAAGAGTTGACATGTCTGAATCCTGGTCTGATCCTCTACAGTTAATTTTGAAAAGCTGAAATCAGTTAGGAAATACCTGAAGAAAAACATCTGTGTAGATAGCTGTAGATAAGACTGCACAGAAAAGAGAGATTTAAGGGAGAAAGGTTTAAGTTCTTTAAAAAATTGAAGGAATCTCACCTTTAGTAAGTCACCATTCATTCAGTAAGTCACGTTTAGCTGTGTTTAAGTACAGATGTGAACGGTAGGAAGGGATGTCTTTGAATACCTGAAGTGTCAAAGAATGATGAGCAGCACACATATGAATTTACAAAGATAAAATCATGTCAGATAATATGGTCACGTTTTTTGAAGACATCAAAAAAAATCATTTCCTGAAGATTAAGTGTGTCTAGAATATAATAAAACATTTGATATTGTGTGTCAGAAAGCATTATGTTGAAAAAGAGAAGACTGGATTCAGAACAGCGAACACTTGTACCAATAAGCTCTGGTACAATTGACAAATAGTTTACTAGAGGACAGTGTGAAGAGGTGGCAGATGTTGTGAATTAGTCAGGCACATATTCAGTGAGATTCCTGAAGAGAAATTATGGGGCATACTTTGTTTAACATCTCACAGGTGCTTTGCTTTGATTACAGATTCCTTTAGACAGGAACATCCTTGGTCTTACATTTTCTTTGTCCGTGGTAGACTTTGTTGTCTACACAGTGGTAATAATAATTGATTAAAAAATTTAGGATGTATTTTGCAATTTCCTCTTTCCCCATTTGCAAGACTCATTTTGCAGGGTTCAGTTTAGTTTCATTTCTAATAACATTCAGGATACTCTTCCAATGGATCTATTATGTGGTATTCATAAAGGCTGTTTTTTAGGCAAGCCACTCTTCCTTAGCTCTTCTATTTTGAGTGAAAACAGGACAGGTCTGCATTCAGCTGCTAATTCAGTTGTCTTGGGTCCCCATCTAGAAAGGTCTGTTACCCTGCAAAAAGGAAGCATGGAAGTATTACTCTTAGGCTGATCAAAGTCAGATAAACAAATCCTAGTCATGATGAAGGCAGTTAAAGTTCTCAGGTTATATTTGGATGAAGTTCGGGCAGATGTGACACAGTACTGCATCAATGAAGTAACTCACAGGGGCTGCGTCCTGGTGAATGGTCTGAATCTGACATCAGAGGAAGGAGTTTACCCGTTATTGTTTGGAGAAATCTGTAAGTACTCAGCTTTTTATGCCCTACCTCCATCAGCAATGCTGATACGAAAAGGTAGGCTACCTTTAAGCGTAAAGTTTGTCAACTCCTGAAATTCAAGCAGAGTAGAAATAAACATTTCCAGGCAATCAATATCCCAAGCTGGCATAGTGGATTGGACTCTGACAGAAGTGGAAACTATCCTCTGAACTATTCAGTGAAGCAGTGAGAAAGCCACGTTGTTCGCACTGCCTACTTCAGTTATCATCCTTTGGCACCGGTGGAAATGCAAAGACCAAAGCTGCAATGCGTGAATTGTGACTGCATTGCATAGCAGATGTGCATCAGTGGCTGCTTGGTGATTAAGTGAAATACAGAGGCAAGTATAATCAAGTGGCTGGTACCTTTCAGCAGGATGTGTCAATAACAGCATCTCCCTAGAGTTTGTAAGTGATAAGAGCACAAAACTGACTTGGGAAAAGAAAATGATAATGACCTAACAACATTGCGTGACTTGACAAGCCAAAAATATCCCCAGAGAGCCCACTTGTTCACAATACTTTAATATCAACCCCACAGAAGCCACAACCATGAACATTACTTGCTGATAAGATAATCGTGTAGCACAGAGAAAACTAAAGATCTCCAAGTATCAACTTCTATAGACTGCATTATAAAGAACCCAGAGCAGAAAGGCAAAGGTACTAACAATAATAGTGCCTGCTATAAGGACTGTCACCAAGGCCTCCAGGACCTGGGCGTTCTAAATCAGTGTCCAAAGTCTGCAAAGGCTGGTTTTTGAAGACACTGACAGGACCACGACGATGTTTTCACACCTGTAGATCCGGCTGTCATCAAGGTCTCTTGGCCAAGTGTATTCCATTAGTCTTGTATGTGTAGTAAGAATAAAAACTGCAAGAGACCAACAACATACATTTAAATATTAAATTTGTAGTATAGCTATTTGGCCATAAAGTACAAGTATGCTAAACAAGTCACCTGCCTCGAAAAGTACTAAGAACAATGAGGGAAAGGAGGCTTCTCAGATTGTTTCCTTTCCAAGGGAAAGGAAAAAATTCAGTAACTGCAACAGCACTGCAAGTGTCTGTAGGGGGCAGTGGAAGAAACGTCCAGTTGTGCTGTCTGTAGTTCACGAAAAGTAAGCAGAAGACTGTCAAGAGCTGGGTATGGGTGTACGACAGATTTTACCTTCCTCACTTCTGAGATACAAATTCACACAAAGAATAATGATGCTTTACCATGGGAGGCACTGAGCAAGTCCACAGCTAAGTTCTCCATGTCTGCTGTTCCTAAGGTCCTTGAACATAAGGGGAGCTGGCCTATTTTGTTACACTGAAATAAACATTTATTACTGGTTTTATGGAACGGGCAGGGATTGCAATTTCTGATTCTAACTGAGGATTAAGTAATGTTAGAAGTACAATTTCTCTTTATTTTTTATTTTTTATTTTTTATTTTTTTATTTTTTTTTTTAGGGAAAAAAAGTGTTTTCTGAAAAGGGAAAAATACAAATTGGTGATTTATTAAATAAAGCAGAGCAAAACTTCTGTGAATGCTTATGTAATGAACATAATGGAGGATAAAACAGAACAAACTAAATATACCCTCTGGTATAAGACTTCAATGGTAAGAGATGCATGTTTTCAAAGCATCTTATCAATAGTGATCATTTTTCATGATGATATATTTATTTCTTTCACAAATTTTAATTTTATTTATTTATTTATTTTGATGACATTCATTAAAATGGCTGAAACCTGTGTCATGGGAGGTTCAGGCTAGATGTTAGGAAAAGGTTCTTCACCGAGAGGATGGCTGGGCATTGAAACAGGCTCCCCAGGGCAGTGGTCATGGCACTGAGCCTGCCGGAGATCAAGAAGGGTTTGGACAATGCATAGACACGTGGTTTAACTCTTAGGTTGCCTGTTGTGGAGTCAGGAACTGTACTCCATGATCATTGCAGGTCCTGTCCAACATGGGACTTCTATGTTTCTATGATAAATGCAATGATTTCCTTACTCTCCCTTCTCCCTAGAGGAACTGAATGACAAGCTCTGTTGTGAGATGCATAAAGGTCCCATTGACTTTAGTGAAAACTTATCATCTCTCCTTGGATGAGCAAATTTGGTCCTAAGAAGTGTACGGTTAAAGAAATGTCCAAAGAAAGATCCATTTCATAAAGGAGCGTTGAACCGCAGTGAATAACTGCAGTGATTATTATTATTATTATTTTTAACCCAGGCAGTATTTTGTTGTTTCTGAAGCCCAGTGGTTTTACCGAACATGTAAAATTCATTACAAATCAACATGCTAATCAGAGTACTCTTGTTTTACAATATGTTTTCCTTTTTCATTACAATGATAGATGGTATTTTACCTGACATTTTAGGAACTGCTAATAATGTTTCACTCTGGGTCTTTTGTCATGCTGAACGCATATGAGTGTTCCATGGTTCTTTTCAAAAACTTATTTGGCATGTTGCTGTCTCTGTGATGAGAGGAACCATGGGGCTCCGCAGAGCATCACTGGAATTACTGGATCTCATGTGAAAAGTTAGGTTCTGTCTTTTCAGTTTTCTTTGGATTGCATGAAAGTTCTGAAATCTGTAATAAGCAAATTACACATTCAGAACAACGTGAGAAACCTCTGCATCTCTGGATCATATTAAAGAAATAGATCCAGTGGGGAAAAAAAGAGACAATGATATAAAAATATAATTGAAATGGCTTAAATGACTACTAATGTGCTGATGAAAATACATTCATTAGACAGTCTTCATTTAGAAGAGAAATTGCTGTAGGTAGGTTGACAGTGATGGCAACTTTCATAACTTCATTTGATTAGCTTTTGTGGTTTTTAAAATCCTCAACTTTGGCTTTCTTATCACATCTGATAGCAGTAACCTCCCACTACTTTTAGGAAAAGTGTGTGTCTAATGATCAGAATGGTACAAAACAGTGGCTTATTGGGCTGAAGGGTTCACAGACCCCAATGCAGATATATATTAAATGCTGAGACTTTCAGGCTAAACATGCTATTTTGAGACAGCTGCCTGCTACAATGTTCTGAAGTAAGTCAGGCTCGCCCAAGTCTGACATTCAGATGATGGTTTAGAGTGGACTATTCCTACGTCAGACATCTAACTCACGTTTGAATTTTGGACGTCTAGTGAAGCCATCCTCAAGAAGGAGGCGCCCAGCCAACAGAGAGAAGCAGGTGCCTGTGAGAGCCTCCAGAGGGAGATGCTGCCCAGCAAACTAGGTGTCTTCTCTGCGAGAAGCACCACCGCTGCCTGGAGGCCTCCAAAGCACGTCTCTCCTCTCCTTGTGCAGAATGAGGTCCTGGCCTCGGGCAAATGGCTTCACCAGACTCCCAAAGTTGAGGCAGAAGCCAAGTGCCACTTTCACTCGTGACCGTGACAGCTTTGGGTTTGCAGTCCTGGTGCACTGGCATACATCTGTGGTTAGTTTTTCCATGCCATACTCATGTTTTTGCTGCTTCAAACACTGTTTACAGGGAAGTTGACGATTTAATGAGGCATTTGGAATTAAAAAGGGTTCTGCTCTGCATTCAAGTGCTTACTTTTATAAAAAATAAAAATAAAAATAGGTGGCACTTCCTTGAATAAGCTGACTGGATTAGACTCATAAGAAAGACTAGTTACTTGTGCATGGGCTGCCTCTAAAAACCACAGTGTAGGGTTTGCCCCCCTTGGCCTGCTGAGGAGCACCTATTATTTGAGGAGTACCTGTTGTTTTTTGGGATTATGTGGTTGGGAACTTTTGCCACAGGGCATGTGTCTGCTATTCTTGATCATTTCCTCAGGGACAGGCTGTGTCCTGCTCGGAAGAAGGAATATCATTGCCTATTTGGATGTTTGGCAGAATGCTGAAAATCCCACCATCAGCAGTCAGCTTTTCAACGTCAGCGTGTCCCCGCTAACTGCATTCGCTCAGATAAGCTTGTTAGGCTATAGAGACTGACATTTGCTCCTGTAGAGAGCTGCCTTTATTTGGGAGAGTTATCAGATATTAGAATGATTCATCTGCCTCTTCAGGATAGCAGCTCAGTTGTACTTCAAGTCAAATCAAACAGTTGCTGTTGGCATGAAAAACAGGGAAGGCAGGCAGACTAAGAGGAAGGACACCTTATAATTAAAATCAAGCTTTATCTTATGCCTAACTTCATTATTACTACTGAAGAAAATAGCAGTTTTTACTTCCAAATATTTAGACACTGCAAGCAATATTCATCCATAAAGCAACACAGCTTTAGAATAAGCAAAAGCTAGTATTACAGTAGGAAGATTAGTCAAGTAATTTTAAATTTTCTTAATCTTAAATAGTAACATAATCTCTGAAGAAATTCAGTGTGTGCCTCAAAAAATTGTCACGGGCATAGTCATGAAGTGGCAGCTGACCTGCAAGTGTGGTGTTGCCTAGCAATCCCTCACCATCAGACAAAGTGGAAAAGTGGGTTAGAGTGATTTACACAGGAAAAGAGATAATGCTAATTTTCTCCAGAAGATTCTAGTTTCTGTGGTTATTAGGAAGGTTATTAACTCATAACCCCTCTTCTTCTCTCTCTTCTTTTTTTTTTAACAAGTTGAAATTTTTAACAAGTTGAAATTTTGAAATGGAGATCATCAGTTGGAAGAAAAGTCTGTGAGAGTGCAGGTGGATTTGCTTCCAGAACATTAATTTAACAAATAGTTGACAATAACTGATGAGTTTGGAGGGAAAGAATAATAAATAATGTTAAAATGTTTTTTGAATACTTCCCTGGAAGTTTTCATAGCCAGGTTGAATTCTGCATCTGTTGCCAGAGCGCTGCTCCTGCTTATGAGCCTTTGCAGGAGCTGCTGCCAAGGAAGGTGGGAGGAAGCCCACCTGGGCTCATGGCAGGACCCAGGCCTACATTATCTCCTTGCCTGGGCTGAGATGTGTGAGACAGAAGAAGCTCACACGCTGACTGGCTCAGGTCATCGAGGAACACCTCCATGAGTGCATTGCAGTGGAAAGGGAGCACCTTGGACACGTGGTGGCAGAGGTTGGGAGTTTGATGGAGCTAAGAAGCTTCCTTCTACCTCCTCATGTTTTGATATGATCCACTTACAATCCACTTATAAAAGCAGATGAGGGAGAGGGAAGCATTTTGCTTCATCCTGCTTGCCCATCCGGAGAGATCTCTTACTGGGTGTGAGCAGTAAAGTGAAACTTCAGATTTTCTGGTTATGCTGTAGGAAATGCAGGATGTAATGATGCCTTCTCGTGTACTTTGTGGCTGGCCTTTTCACTGTATGTGATATAGGTTCTCTCTCTTGATTTTCCTGAATATTTTCCCTCTCTTACATATCACAAGAAGAGTCACCGTGGCTCCACTTCCTCTCAGTGTCTTAAGGCATTGATAGTCCTATAGTTATTGCACTTCTGGAGTGTAAGGGCTACAGGGGTGCCAAGCCTCTCTCTGTAAAATATGCACTTTCCCTGTATTCCCTGTATTTCCCTATGACACAGACGGAGCTCTCACTTCCAAAGATTTCTGTATGAAGTCAAAGTTTCACTCTAATAAACTGAACTTGCAGCACCCCAGAAATACATCTACCCAACTGAGAGGTGCAGTGTATTTGCTGTCTGAGATGCATGAGCTGTTCTGTACAGACACTGAGAACTGAAGTGTAGGTTAGAGTAGGTGGAATATTCAGAAATAATAAGTATATTGTGTTATGGATTTCCATGGAAGATATTACCAAATGTACTAGTTGCCTTTAGAAAATAACCACAATAGGCTTTCCTTTGTTGGGTATTTTAGCACATAGTCTAAGAGGGAGAATAATTTAATTCCTCTATCACTCAATCTAGCAACCTGACATTTCTACAGCCAATGACAAATGATTTTCCAGGCACATTCCAGAGTTTATTTAAACTGAGAGGTAGCTGTTATCTTTTTGAAATGTCAGAATACCTGTCTGAGGAATACATATACTCCTCTCCTTTAAATGGCATTAAGTATGTGAGACTGGGATACACAGAGTCAAATAAAAATCCCTTTGTGCAATAAACAATTCAGAGTCATAAATCTTCACTTTATCTAAGTATCCAAAAAGTTTTCAGCATGTTTTTGTCTGACCTTTTAACAAAGCAGTAGTACTTCTGCTTGCCAGGCAACTGATTTTTGCTCATCTCTTGAGGTGAAAATGAAACAGCAGTGATTTCTTACCACTGCTTCAGAGAGCTACGGAGAGGAAAAAAAAAAATATTTAATCAGAATGCATAGCTTCAGGAAATTACCAACTGCCATTATGAAAATAACTGGAAATATTTCAGAATCCCCCACCGTTACAAATGGGACTGCTTGCCAGTGTACCATTTTGATGGTAATTTCAAGGGGAGACAACGCCTGACAACACGTATCATGACAGGGAAATCGGAGCTGCATCCAGAGAGCAATTGCAGGCAGGAAGCAGTGGGAGAGTTTCACAGTTCCTTTCAGATAAGAAACATAAGCAAAACACAAATGTGGAAAATAAATTAAAACGCAGCATAAAAAACTTCTCTCGTAAGTAAATTATCGAAAAAAATCCCCCACAAAATGTACCTAAAACTTGCTGTGGACATGTGTTTTCCCTCTGTCATCGCTGCAGCTTCCTGTGACTTTGACAATAAAAAAGAGAACCAAACGCTGCTCATGGTTTAGTAACACTGACTGAAGTGACTGTATGAATTTTATATACACTTGCCTTTTGCCCTTACTGAGACAGATTATGCTCAGCTGCCCAAACCACTGATTGCAGGAGGAAGAGCAGGCCTCTGTTTGACACCTGACTGACAGAGAAGACAATGAAATTATGTTTAAGTAATAATAAAAGTTTTTAATCCGAAGTTCATACAAAGTGCTCTCACATTCCCACCTTCGTGCAGACTTAACGTCAGCAGGGCACTGCGCAGGCCTCTCGTTCTCAGACAAACTGTGCAAAGCTGCGCATCAGCCGGCAGCAAGTCCTCCACGGCAGGCCGGGGAGGCCCCGACTGTGCCCGCAAGGGCATCCTGCCAGCTGGCACACGCCATGGGTGCCCTCAGCCCCCCGGGGCTCGGGGCTCGGTGCTTCCTCCTGCCTCAGCCTGACAGCCGGGCAGGCTCCTGGCGCAGCAGGAGCGGGCGGCTGGCTCTGGCGGCCCGTAGTGCAGCGTGGTAGTCAAGGTGGCCGCCATCACACAGGGGCGCGTCTCCTTCCTTTACCCCATCCTGGAAAAGGGGCTGCCAGAGCCAGACTTGCTTTCGAACCCAACAGTGCAGGCAAAGCGCAGCACGTCCCCCAAAATGTTGTATTTTCGCTTAACAAATTGCACAGCCTTCGCGGGCCGAGAGACCTTTACCAGAGAGGAACCGTGGAAGAGGAAGCCCGCACTCATTTCACTCTGTGTGTCAGGCTCCACCGAAATGAGGGTAGCTGTGCTAACCTGCGAGCAGCCACCTGATAAAAGGCTCCGCCAGAGCCACCGCTCGGAGCAGGGATGCTCCCAGGATGTTCTTGATCTTGGTTCTGGTTCCAGAAGATGTCTGTGTCTCATGACTGTAATAATACTATCATCATGCTATAATTAAGGGCTTTTCATGTAATCGTCTGTGTAACTGATTACTTTGGGCTATACCCCGCTCATACTGAGCTCGCTTGGCAGAATTCCCACTGACAGCAGTACGAGAAGGATCGGGCCTTCTCTGAGCAGTTTCCCAATCCTGTCTGACAGTACCATGCTTTTGAGACCGTTCAAGGTCAAGACGAATTATTAGACTCTTAATTCTTGGAATATTAAAATGGCACCATAAAAATAACATTCTGTTTCTCAAAAGCCAGTCATGTTCCGGTCATTCTGGTCATTCTGCTGCTTCCCAAGAATACAGCACACAAACAAGGTACGATAAGGTTTGAGAAAAAAAAATATATAAAAGGCTGAGAATCTGAGACTTTCAAGATATGGAAAATAAGAAGGAAGATGAAAGATTTTATAGTGTGGATGGTATAGCTACATTCACTTGCTTTTCCCTACTGTAAAAAATAACAACCAATTAAGCAATCAAACTAACCTAACAAAACATCAAAACAAAATATATCCACAGATTTGTTATTTTAAAAATTGGACATCAACGTTTTTGCCATTAACTCTGATGGAAGCAGGATACGCAGATTTGTGGGATCTGAAAAGACACTGGACATTTATAGGGACAGCAAAAACACGCACGCTGTGAACTTTATAAGCTCCTGTTTGTAAAGGTTAAGAGCTTGTTTTTTGATGTATTGAATGTACATAATTCATTTTGACTTGAGCTGGAGTTCAGGGCATGCAGCATTTTGAGAGAACAGACCTTCATTTCCTCTCACAAGGGCGAAGTAACTCTGCCTTCGGATAGTCTTGTTTTCCATAATCTGTACTGCAGTAGCACTTAGAGGAGATGGTTAATTGAAAAGCAAAAGGGAAGAGAGAATTCCCACAGCCCCAGGCATGCTGGCTAGCCTGATGAAAGCCCCTCCTGGTCAGCAGCGGCCGGGCACCTCTCCTTCTGCCCAGAGCAAGGTGCCAGGGAACGTTTCCTATATACTATAATCTGCAACATGAGGGTCCCTCTGTAACTAGGCACTGTACATAAAACCTAAATGCAGAAATAAGGCCTCTCTGTCACAACACGGCTAGAAATGAAAAAAGGAAGGAAGGAAGGAAGGAAGGAAGGAAGGAAGGAAGGAAGGAAG
>NC_048893.1:132826553-132841658 GCF_011077185.1 Oxyura jamaicensis
AGGAAGGAAGGAAGGAAGGAAGGAAGGAAGGAAGGAAGGAAGGAAGGGAGGAAGGGAGGAAGGAAGGGAGGAAGGAAGGGAGGAAGGAAGGGAGGAAGGAAGGGAGGAAGGAAGGGAGGAAGGGAGGAAGGCAAGAAGGAAGGCAAGAAGGAAGGCAGGAAGGCAGGAAGGGAGGAAGGAAGGAAGGAACAAAATGAGAAGACAAACCACCTGATCAGGATATTGTCCAAGAGAAAATGTGATGAGAGGTGTCAAAACTTAGCCAGCAGCGCAGTAGTGGGTGAGAAAGTTTGCTGCCAGCAAATAATTTTTTTCAAAATGCAAACATTTCCAGAGGTGCTGAAAATCTCACCACGGCATCCGTGTTCAACGTCCAAATATTCTGCTTTGTGAATTGAGGTGTTTAATTTTCCTGTTCCTTTCATATTGACTTTGTAATCATATTAGAATACCAAATTAAATATTACAATATGTTCCTAGTAGATGCTGCAGATATTGATATATGTAGGACAGTGTTTTGACAATATCTATATTTAATACCTAAGAATGGCATTTTTTCAGAATTTTGCTCTGAGAGGAAATTGATTTTTTTTTTAAATTCTGATTCAGCATGAAAACAAATGTTAAAATGTTAGCATTTCCCTGAACGTGGAAATTCTTACCAGCTGTAATTATAATTATCCTAAATAATTCAGTTTCTGAAGCCAAATAGAGCAATGGCAGCTATAATATGCAAGCCTACATATTGTAGTCTATTGATATTCACAGCTTATGCTTTCCATTTGTGCAATTTTCCTTTATTTTCTTCTCGTGTATGCCACTGATACAAGTCGCATTTGTTCTAAAATAGCTTTCAGTCATTTAAATCTTTTGCTCTATTGTTTTTAACATCAAACATCTCAGTGTAGATATCTTAGCAAAGTTTATTTAAAAAATCTCTAATTTTATAAGCTAACGCTTGATGTGTCCCCTTGTTGCTTAGGGTATGAGAGAAAAATAGACCACTGATATGCAAAGAAAAGCAGGTATGGAAACTTGTAGTCTTTCCAGTAAACCATTCACATACGAGCTCAAATCTTTTTGTTGTTGCCGTTTGCTTGTTTTTGTAGAGCAAACTATTATTTCTTCAATATTCCCTCTTTCTGTATGAGAGTGTATAGAGAGAATCACTAGTCACATCCTCAGGTAAGATCTGAGAGGACTTAAGGTGGAAACCCGGACATCTGGCACATTTTTGTGGTGCTGTAGCTGTACTTGCCGGCTTGGCTGGAGCTGTGGAGGTGGATGGCGTCTTCTCGCTTCTGCCCTGCGGTGAGATTGTGCAGGGCAGTCGTGCTTCCAGTTACACCTGTGCAACCCCACTGGTATTTAATATGGTTGTACAAGTGTAATTGAGGATATAATCTGGCCTGCAGTTATACGGAATCACATGATGCCTTTTTTTTTTTTTTTTTTTTTTTTTTTTTTTTTTTTTCTGGAGTCACTTTTCCGGCAAAACCACGGCTTAACTACAGCAGGACCATAACACTTGAAGGGCTATCGTCAGTAAGCAAATCTGAGACTCAAAGGCGGTGTTGCAGACATTGCTGATGGAGCAGAAAAGACACCCTCTGCAGCATTTACATTTTAGATATGGCTCATTTCTTTTCATTCTCATGAAGCTCGCCCCAGCCTCAGGTGGGGTGGTCAGAGCATGGAGACAGTCCGTGAGGATTTAGAAGGTGGAGGACCTGCTCCCAGATCCCTCAGGGAGGCCGCTGTATAGAAACGAGTTTGCCTTCTTGTTATAATAAATGTAGAAACCCATTTCTGTGCTAGAAGGTGATTTTGGCTGCTATGTCATCTGTTTGCCATGTTTGCCATGTTTGCCATGTCATCTGTTACTATGAATCTGAAGGGGTGCTGGGTATTTCCAGGCCAGCCTTCACTCATGGAGATTTGCTACCACTCTGCATTTTCTTTCCATTTTGCAGCCAGGCATCATATGCAAAGAGAACCAAAGCTTATGGAGATGTTTTTCATAGTCTTGCTGGGCTTTGAGTCTTGTCCTCAGCAAGCTACCGGGGAAGATCCTCAGTTTGAGCATTTTACTTATCTCTCATAAAGATATTAAGCACTGCAAATCAGTTGTGGCAGCAGGTCTGCATCCTGCCCGTAGCACCAGGACATGTGCTCATGGAGACACTTTGCAGCCACGGCTGCAAATGGGACCACGCAGTCCCCCCTCGCCTTCTTTCACCTGCACTGCACCCACCACAGAGGTGTTGCTCCATAGTGACAGGTGAAAGGTAAAGTGAGAGGTAAAAATGGGACTGCCTTTCAAGCTTTTCACTTCTTGTGCCACTTGGGTACACGAATGGAAGGGAAGGGACATACAATACCAGCTTTGCCCTCTTTGTGCTGCTTCCAGATGCAGGAAAGCCTGACGGTGGGTATCCATCCTCATTGACGCTATTTTGATTGGAATTGGTGGGTGCTAAGGATGCAGGAGGCAGTAATGGTGCCTTTTACAATATTAGGAGGTGAAGAAATATGCTGGAGGAACTGGCAGATTCTCAAGGGGGAAAAAAAAATCAGAAAAACAATCTCTGTCAAGAAGCCAATGTTTGTTTGCTGACTCTACTAATTAGTCCATAGGGGTCTTGTCATGTAATTTCCACTATCTTAACAGATATATTTGTTTCCAGATGCACGCTTGGGCTTAATTCTTGGATTTGAATATTTTCAATGAGTTTCTTCTGTCCATAAATAAAAAAGAGACTGACAAATAGGCAAAGCCTAAAATTTCGAGATCCAGTTGCTACTAGAAAATTCGCAGGGGAAGCTTTCCTCCATTTCCCCGAGCACCAGCGAAGTTGGCAGGGCGAGCTGGCAGTCCCTCGAGGGGCACTGCAGCCCCCAGCCAGCTGCCCCGAGGGGTCCCTGCTGGGTGGGCTGGCCAGGATGCCTTGTGCTGTGTGCAGGTGAAAGAAAGACGAACAAAAGCTTCAAAGAGAACACACTGGGGTAAGGAAATGGTAAAATGAATGGCTAGGTAGATGAGGTGCTGTGCACTAATAGTCTGGATGGGTTTATGGTTAGTGGCTGCAGGCTACCAGGAAATGTATCTTCAGGGCAGTGAAATCTGTTCTCCTCTGCCTTGCAAGTTTGGAATAAACTTGAAGTCAGTGGTGCTCCACTGGTGCGTAGCAAGCTTAATTGAAGGCAAAATTATTTCTATTTGCAGGCACGATGCTAATACTGAAAGAAGAGCAAAGTTCCCCTTTGTGCAAGAGGTCTGAATGCAGCAAAAAATTACCTCTTGTTGAGTACTCAAAATGATATGTGATGGGCCCTCTGTGAAGCGGTGAATGATTTCATTCACGGGACGCAAAGCAACCGCGTACAAAAACATCCAGTTGGTTGGGTTTTCTACTGGAAGCACTTCAGAATGTGTAAATGGAAACTGGTTGGTCTGGGAGTAAAAAAGAAAACAAGCAAACAAACTAAAGGGTATGTATTGAGTGGGACCGCCATCCAGCACAATGATCAGAAAAAAGGGTTGAGGTTGAAAATTGTTGAAACTATCAGCCTAGTACACAGCAAAAAAAGCGAACGAGATAACAGATTGCAGTAGCACATAGACAGAATATAAAATAAACCGGTGGCTTTAGGTGAGCAAAATAATAACAGAGAGAACATCTTATCCTTGGTGTATGGCAAAATGTACTGTGCTGGGAAAAAACCTGACGTACCTGCACACTGACCGGGTGGGTTCAGTTTCCCATACGATACACTCTGCAGGCTGTGTTACAGTGTCTGCATCAAATGTTTGCTTTCAGAAAATTACGAGGACTGGTATTTTGTCTTTTTAGAGACCCATTGCAATAGCTAATGAGTGTACAGAGTGACTCAGCAAAACCCAGAGAGAAGCAATCAGCGTGGTTCCCCCCCCAGCAGGAATAAATCATTGTAGCTATAAATCAAACAAGTTATTACAGGGCTCAAACAGCTCCGAAAATTCCAAGTAGCAGCAGCAGATAATTAAAGAGGCAAGGTCTGGGTCGAGACCAAGCCTTCCATTTACGATGTTTCAAGGACTCATTGCACAGCCTTTATTTTCTTTCTTCTTTATTCCTCCCCCTTCTCTCGCTCCCTCTCTCAAGTGGAAAAAACAGTAATCTGAAAAATAGAAAGTACAGGAAAAAACGTGACTTACAAAGTGTCCTCAGCCATGTGGGGATCTCATCGGCAAGGAGGGGATGCGGTCCCACCATTCATGGGTGCAGAAGACTTTTTGGCTGGTGGGAGGGCAGACGTTACCCAAGGCAGTCCTGCTCTGGTCTGTCGGACGTACTTGTCCCGCTCACAGCACCTGGAGAGGTCTCACCCTGTTGCGGCGCACTGGGACCAGAGCCTGCCCCGAGAGCCCAGGGGCAGCAGGCAGCCGTCCTCATCCATGTTTCCATATGGCCGAGCAGTTAAAAGCAGGGAAGAGAGCTGTGCGACTAGCTAGCTCTGAGCAGGCCTTGACAAGGACATCACTTGGTTCACTTAATGCTTTAATCTCTTCCTAGTTTACACTCGCAGTCTCGCAGTGTAAATACACGAGGTACTCTCTATACCAACACTTCGTTCTGTGCATCAGGTCTCGGTAACATTAATAGACACGCCACAGCACACTTCGAACAGGGGGTGTCTAAATAGAAGGTTGACAGATTGTGTTGTCTTGTGAACTCCCTCTGAAGAAATGGAAAAGATCTCTTACGCTAAACAGGAAATGAGTAAGACACAGAAAAAGGAGTATACAAAATAATAACTGCTTTAAAGAGAGACTGGGATTTTTTTTCCAGCCTCAAAATACAGAAACAAGGGGCTACGCAACAAGATTAGAAGGTGGAAAGTTAGAAAACTTGAAATATTTTGTCACCAAATGTGTGTGGTTAGACCACGAAACTCAGAGCACGAAACAACTAGAAGAGACTTAATAAAACTCAAAAGTAATTTGAGAAGTTATCTCGATACCAACTGTATCTAAAGAGACAGTTAATGGTGGCAGGACAAAAAAATGGACATCACATCTTCAGAATTTTAGTCTATCAATCTTTATTAATCACAGAATCACAGAATGGTTTGGGTTGGAAAGGACCTTAAAGATTTGCCAGTTCCACCCCCTGCCATGGGCAGGGACACCTCCCACCAGACCAGGTTGCCCAAAGCCCCATCCAGCCTGGCCTTGAACACCTCCAGGGATGGGGCAGCCACAGCTTCTCTGGGCAGCCTGTGCCAGTGTGATGGCTGTGCAGAGCACAGCACTGTGTGGCCTGCTGCAGGGAAAGGTGACTCCATCCCAGACAGACCCAACACAGCCAGGGACTCACCACCCGCAGAGTAAAGAATTTCCTCCTTATATCTAATCTAAATGTTCCAGGTTAAAGCCATTCCCCCATGTCCTATCACTACTCCCCCTGATGAAGAGTCCCTCTCTAGGGATTAAGTATCAGTATAATAAGTGAAGATGAGCAAGAAGATGGAATTTACCATATAGAAGATTGTCTGGTGACAAGACTTTAAACTTCCCTCTAAGATACCAGGTATTGGTCATTTCAACAGATACATGCAGACCGGTGCTGATCTTGCATCTCATGCAGTGTGGCTGCTCAGTGTTTGGTGCGTTCCCCAAACCGCAGCAATGACATTCCTCCACACAAATTTCTGAAGTTCAGTAACATTTTCTTTAACATCATGATGTAAATTAACCTTTCGTTTGGAGCAGAAACAGTTAATAATTACATAGAGGAGGAAAATAAGCCTATATGTAGGAAAAGCAATTTATTTCAGCCTGAATACAGGTACATGTATGCCTTTGTGTGTAAATAAACTCTCCTTTGATTAAGCAGGCAAGTGCTCTTTCTGTTTTTACTCTTCCTATTTAATCAACAATACCAGGAGAGAGAGAATCAGATCCCTGATTGCTATTGATGGCATATTGTAAACAGTTTGTGGAAAGACAATGCAGAACTAGGGCATGATTGATGTTGTGAGAAATGAAAAAGCAAGCAAAGACAGATGCAGAATTTAGTAAGGAGAAACCAGCTTTTACCTTGATTCCTCCTTGAGAAAAATACTTAAGCAGAGTGCATGGATGTTTGTGATCTTACTTCTCGGAAGCAAAAACCCAACAAAAGACAGGCTGGCCACAAGCGAGATGGGCACAAGATCCAACACGCCGCTTGCAGGAAACCCCCTTGTTTTGCAATCAGAAACCCAGCCAGCGAAATCATGAGCATCAAGCCACTCAGTTTGTATGTAATGTATATTTTTGCTTGCTTTCTTTTCTTTAATCTGAAACAGTAGCAAAGGCTCCTGGGTTTGCACATCTGATAGATTAAAACCTATTTGCTACGGCTTTCAATTTGAGCATGCAGTTGCCAGAAAATTTGCTGTCCACGTACAATTTTTGTGTAACAAATGCATGTTATAATCGATATGACTTTTTTTTTTTTTTTTTTTATATTTTTTTTTTTATTTAAAAAAAAAAAATGCTGTAATGTGATTGATATAGGTAAAAATACATGCTTTTTTTCAGGAGAGAAGTAACAGCATCAACTAACCCCTTCAAACACTTCCATGTTAAGTCCTGGATGTAGGAAATGCCACTCCCCTCCCACAAGCTTAATGACATTTCAGAATGTTATCTGTCCGTACACATAACCATGCATATACAGCTACAATATATGCCTTTTTTCAATTATTATTATGAGAGGTTGGATAACCTCACTATAGTTTAGTGATCTAGACCTTATATAAATCTGCTCTGAAGTGAAGTCAGGGAGCAGAAGAACATCTTCCTGCTGGGATATTGGAATAAAATGTTCTGCAGCTTATCCTATTATCAATTAACAGTCAAAATGACATGCAGTGGATCACTATATAATGTTCTTTTGCAAGTTTTCAGAAAAAGAAAAAAAGAAAAAAAGAATAAAAAAAAGAAAGAAAAAAAAACAAAAACAAAAAAAAAAGAAAAAAAGAAAAAAAAAGAAGAAAAAAAAGAAAAAAAGCGCCTCGTTTTAAGAAGTAGCTTTAAAGACTGTAACTGTTCACTTGAGTTATTGGTTGGTTTGGATTAAGGTCTTTTACTAGATGAAAAATAGTTGTTACAAAACAGGCTTAAATCTGAGTTTTAAAAGCTTCTTATGCATGTCAGCTACCTATGTCATTTTATAATGCCACACTGGTACTTACAAGCATACTTTTACACACAAAAAAATTACAAACCCAGAAGCTAAAAATATGCCTATCGTAATATACAAGCAGCGATATTGGAGTCCTTTATGCTAGGCTTATCATCGTTAAATACTGAACGTAAATGGCTGGTATTACCGAAACAGCAGCAGCAGATTAGGAACCACCACAAAACCTCGTGAAACAGCAAATCTTACAACGCCCCGTTTCTAACCAGCGTGCCCCCTTGGGAATCCCGGTGTTATCGATCCGGCTGGAGCTGCCTCAGCTCTCGGGGCCGCCAGAGCAGTCAGCAACAACCACTTTGTTACTTATTTGTGAGCCTCTAGTGTCAGATTTTTTAAAATGGCTGATCTTTCGTTCCGCACTGTCTCACCGCGCACCGGGATGCGACGATGATGTTGAGTTAAACTGCTGCCTTAATGGACTTGAAATTAGGCTATTTTAAGATATTATGTATAATCAGAAAGTTTATTGCCTTTCGATAATCTGAATTCCAATAACCTTATATTATATGTATAATTGGAATCGGACATTTTTAGGTAATTCAGGAAGTGTATTCTTAACAACTCTCATGATGAGCTCTTGGCTTTCTCCAGTGTTTAAATTCTTTTCGTCAGCACAATGAACTGTCTGGGATAATTTCTAGTGCGTATATTTTAGTGGGTCAAAGTATAACTCTTGGACATTTTATGGCTCATCACAGGCAAGTGTTAGAGAAGTGTGAGGTCTGAGCCTTGCTGGATCTTCTCTGCAGCGGCTCGTAAGGCAATTTGGCACTCTGATCACACCACAGTTTTCTTCTGTACTGACAAAAAGTGATTTGAAGAGTGAAAAGCAAAGCTCAGTGTGCTTCCAGGGACATGGATCATCCCAAGGACAAGAAATGAGAGTTTTTTTTTTGTTTGTTTGTTTTTTCAGATGTCTCCTCTTATCTATGTCACGTGTGAGCTTGTCCTCATGGATGGCAGGACCTCTTTATTCTTGTAGCTTTCCCTTTTAAATTTTTAAATGCGCCCATTTTGACTCCTTTCCTTTCTTGTCCTTTCTGGCTTTTTACACAGTTGTGCTTAGTATAGTAATGTAATGCTACGGAATAGCCAAAACCCCAACCATCACTGCGCAAGCCAAACACAAACAAGTTATATAACACTGCAACCACTCATTTATTAAAGTAAGTGGAAAATTCGAGGCATACGTAATCTTTTGGACAACTGACAGGCAGGTGTGATCAAGAGAACGGGGAACCCACTGATTGTAGGCAGATAGGGAGACAGGTTTGTCAGGGTGATTAGAAAGCAAAGCGAGGCGGAACTGGGAAAAAAATGGAGCGGGCACTGACTGCCGCGGGACAAGGAGAGGTAGCGGTGGAGGCAGCTGTGCCCGAGGAGGGATAAAAGGACAGCAGGGGCAGAGCAGGCTCGTGGTGCTGTTGGATGCCCTCCGATGCTCAGCAGCCCCTGGCACATTTGGTACAGACAGGAGAGAGGTAGCTCCAAGGGTGCTGGGCATCGCTGTCACTGAGGGTCACCCGCCTTCTTCCTCCCACTGCATGCTGTGATCTGGGTGAGCAGCCAGCTGGAGCATTCATTTTTCAGTGAAGCTGAACCAGAGACCGACCTATCTCTAGCCTTTCCCACAACTCTTGTGGCATCTGCGTATCTCCTTTTTCTCTGCATTTGCACTGTGTTTTGGCCTGATCTTCCCTCCAGCTCGTGCTACACGTGTCTTCACCCATCGCTGCTTCCTCTCTCGTCAGCAGCAGCCTAGAGCAGTCTGAGCACCCTGGACAGCCTGTGACAACCCACAAGGAATTGCCTTCCCTGCGCTCACTGCGGAGTGCTGTGGGCAGGAGATGCCCAAGGAGCCAAGGATGTCTGTACAGTGGAGCATGAAGGCAGCGCGGGTCCTAAAGATGGCAGGCATCCAGAAGTCGATGGGCAAAATGGCAACGTGTGAGGAAAAGCGCACACACACACACGTGGACAGACTGGGGCACAAACCCAGGTCACTTCAAGCTGCATGGAAAGTTCAGACCAGTTAATTACCGCTTTCTGTTGGCAGCAGATGCCTTCCCTCAATGTGCAGAACACCAGCCGCAGCCCTGACCACACAAGCGCTTCTGCCTGGCACTGTCCCGGACATTTTGTCCCTCCTGCACCACTGCAGAACCTGACAGCCAAAATCCACCTCCCGCCACTGTGCCGCCCACCCACCCACAGAACAAGCACTCCTTGGTCATAGCTTGTTGTCACCCGCTTGTCTGTGGCGCGTAGGATGTGTCACAGCCGGTGTCCCCAGGCACCAAGGCTCCCTGTGCCCACAGGGCTTGGTCACACCATTCATTGCCTGGGGCTGCTTGGCACGGACAGAGACAGGAGCAGCCTTCAGGGAAGTGCCAGCAGACGGGAGAGAGACAGGGGAGACCAGTGAGCTCTGGTGCTGCATCTTGAGTCTGACCAGCAGCTGCAGTATCACATCCGTGCTTGTTTAATGTCACAGGCAAGGTTATGTGCGCCTGGATGTCCATCTCCTATTTTCTCCCCGTGAATCTTCCCTCTTTTAATAGGGCTGTATGTGGTACCAAGTATTCTTGCAAGCAAATGCAGCAAAAATACAGGTGCGGATCAGCTCACGATACCCAGCTTGTGAAGGGCGACTCTGCTTTTTTATTTCCTCCACATGAGAATGTTGCTAATCGAGTTACTGATGAAAGCCATGTTTATCTTGCAATATTGCTAAGGAAGAGATCATGGAGAGATGAAGGACCAGGTGCCATGGAAAACCCTTGTTTGGGACTATAATCACCTTATTGACTGTTGGCCGAACCTTTGCAAAATCCTCTTAAATATGGGTTGGGCAGCGTTGCACACACTATTCCACAGGCGCTTGCAGGCACTGCCATACAAACGCTGAAATAACCACACTGCAGGTATTGACAGAGAGTATCTTTTTACACAACTGCACTGTCAACAAAGCCATTTCTATAGTGGGCATGATTAATCTTTATTATTATTATTATTATTATTTTCCAATAGCATTACTTTATTCATGCTGGACCACTGCCAGGCCACCTCGCTTGTAGAAATCTGTCTGAGATCCTTCCGTTCCTCTCCCACCTTGATTAATGCCAACAGCTCCGTGCTACTTCGTTGCAACAACTTCTTTGCTCCATCCAAAACACTAGGGAATGTATTAGCCAGCATCAGACCTGGTAGGGTAACTGGACACCCTGCTGGTATTTTGCTCAGATTTCACCATGGAAATCACTCCCTGTTTTGCTCTAGTCTGAGTGCAGGTTTTTGTTCTTCTGTTTTGTAAATATTCTGGTTCTTACCCCACAGATGTTTAGCCTCCCTTATGTGCTGGATCTTCTCAAAGGGCTCTTAAAACTCCATGTATGCTAATCAGTCGCTATTCTTTTATATACTTATGGATGTTTTCAAATAGTCAAAGTAATGCATGAGAACTGATTTTCCACTGCTGAAATAAGGCTGGTTAATCCTTCCATATCTAGGCTTTCCAGCTATTTTGTTATTCTTTCAGCAAATTCACCAATTAAAGTTGCCGAGTACAATTTGTAAGCCACTAATAACCCTAATCATTTCTAAGTATATCTACTGTTTTGATGTATTTTATGACAGAAGCTATTTTTAACAAAAGCTCTTGCATTTCTGTTACACCTCACCTACTTTATCCTTAGGTTCCTTCAGAAGTACAGTATGCAAGCACATGTGCTTGGGGATTTTATTTTGTTCTAAATTATGGGCTGTTTTCTGCCTTCTGTCTCTTCGGTCTCTGAGTCTTGCCTAAACGGCAGGCAACAGCAACAGGGGAAGACGCTCAGATCTTACCTGACAGGCAGCAGCGGTGCTGCAGGGAGCAAACCCAGCCCCAGCTACTCATGCTGCAGGCTTTGCAGACCAGGTACGACCTGACAGTGTGACATGCGCTGAGCACGACGATGCACAAATATGCATACTGATGCTGCAGGGCTGGTCACTAAAAAAAGCTCAGCAAGAGGAATCAGCGCAGCTTGCTCCTTGTGTAATAGGTTGGTGGTTTGCACATTTGGCTGAAGAGAGGAGGTTGTTCCCATTTGAGGACTCTATTAGTTCTTAATGGTCCGTATCTTCATCCTGTTCTCCAGTCGAAAAAGCGTAAGCTGTTCAGGGAATATGGACTGGGACTCTGTCCCCTCTTTCCCGTGAACTTATCATCAGTGCTAGGCTACAAAACTCCAATTTGGTTACTCTGTTCTTGGGCTTCATTTCCTTATCACTACTGGCACGCTGACAAGGGTTAATTTTTCCTAATGAGACCATTTTCTTGAAAAGTGAAATGTCTGAAAAAGATTGAGAGGGGTCAAAAACCTTTCTGCATCACGGGTAAATGCTGTAGCACTAATGCAGGTTCACAGCGGGTTGTTTGTAGACCCATCCCTCAACCTACTAAATAAAAATAAATGCATCCCATTAGACAATGACCCACAGTACGGGTGTCTGCTCTCAATTCCAGGGACTTCCAACTGCATAGCTGTGGACAGCTGTCCTCTTGGCAAAGGTTAATTTGTTTTCAAGGTAAGACCATTCCCAAGTTGCTGAAGGGATCCCTGAGAACTGAGTCTTCTCTTATGATCCTGCTAGGCTCATGTGCCTACTCTCTGGCAAGTCTAGTTTGGGGGCACCTTTTTTTGCATAGAGGAAAAAAGAGGAGCATGCAGCCTGTCAAAATGGTATGCAGGTACTCAAAACCCCACATGAATTGCAGACAACAATCCCAACTGACTATTTCCCATCACTGCCTAATCTTGTGAGCACCTCCCTACTGAACCTGAAAGCTCCTCGGGCATTTAACTTTATTCACCCACACATGTTCAGGAAGATAGGCACTTATCTCTTGCCTCAAGTTCTACTGCAATCCAGCTGAGGAACAGAGGCATTTAAATCCTGTTCAGAAGCCTGAAAAATTAGCAGCAGTCAGAATTATGTCTCACGTCTTCCGGTGCGGGCCACCAGCTTTGACGTACGTGCAAAATGCAAAGAGCACGTCTCAAAGTGGGCAAGGCAGTGGAATTCCGGATGTCACCGCCTGAGAGGGACTGATGAGGCACCGCTTGCCTCGAGAGAGACTGCCCTCACTGTTGTGCCATGCTCAGGCAAAAAGCACGGCCAGCCTCTTCCACAGAACCTGCACCTCTGTGTGGTGAATACAGAGAGTCAATGACTCGTTCTCATCTCAAAGGGAGCCAAGCTCATGTACGTGCTGTCTGGGGGATCGTCATGGAACAAACGAGAAATGGGCCTAACCTCCTTTCGCTCCCCATGCCGTCCACTCCACACCAGAGTCTTTGAACTGCTAGGCCAACCTTGGGTTCGCTTCTGTGTGCTCTGGTGCGGCCCCGTGCCTCTTGCGTTCCTGGCTGTGCAGGCTCTCAGCTGCAACACCTTACTGCCCGTGATAGCTTATGGTTGCTGATTATGCCATTCTGCTGGGAAGTTTGAGCTCGGGGTTTAATTAAGAGTCTAGAAACATCACCCACTTCCTTTCTTATGGCTTTATGCATCTTTATGCAAAATGTGGGTGGAAGCGCTATGATCACATACTGCTTCATTAGTGCCAGTCCTGCAGGAGGGACGGATCAGCTGGAGCAAGTGTGGATGGAGTATTACTAGTATTTCCAATGACTTTTCCAAGAGGCTATCTGTGCTCTAACCACAGGCTGTCTTTGCCTGCTGGCTGTGTGAGTTCACTGTTGCAGTCAGCGGAAAGAGGGAAGCACTTGAAGCACCTCAAAGGAAGCAGTCATCTTCTGCAGGTCTTCAGAAGTGCCTTTCACTGGCCACTGTCTGTATAGGAAAGCTGAGACAATTAGATTACTACTTTCGTCCCTTCCAGGGCTCAGACACCTAAAATTTCAGTGAGGTAATAATGTCTCACTGAGGTATCTAAAGTAGATGGACAAGATTCCAGCCCAAAGACTCAAAGCTTCACAGCTAATGATTGTAAGGAAAAAACAACAACAACAACAAAAAAAAAAACACAAAACAACAACAAAAAATACAACAGCGTATCAATAAGAAAAAAATATAACTACAGAAAAAACAAGAAAAAGGAAGTATCAGTTAAAACTAAAATGTATCATAATACACTAATTGAGAAGAATCGAAGACAGAGACTTTCTTAATGTTATTGTTTCTCCTCCACTTCACATCCCATCAGCCTTTAGAAGAAATAAACGGTGCTCAAACAAATTTTCCTCAGTCCTTCTA
This sequence comes from Oxyura jamaicensis, assembly GCF_011077185.1. Classification (NCBI taxonomy): domain Eukaryota; kingdom Metazoa; phylum Chordata; class Aves; order Anseriformes; family Anatidae; genus Oxyura; species Oxyura jamaicensis. Next base: position 132,840,050 of record NC_048893.1, read on the forward strand.
TGAATCATGGAGGGTTGGAAATAATTTTAGCACTGAAAGAAGTAGTAGGACCACTAAGAACATAATCTTGACCCATCAGTTGTTCCCCCCTTGGTCTAATTTTTGCATGGCACTGTTTGAAAAAGGACAGAAGAGCATTTATTTCCACGGCTTGAATGTGCATTGATTGATTTTATTATACTATAAAACCCGAGAAAGCGTGGTGCATTTATATAAAGATCGCATAAGTGCACTGTAGGCAAGTTTCACAGTTTAAAGTTACAAAGAGCTTTCATTAATGCTGTAGTTCTGAGAATAGGCTATAAAGAGTCCTCAGCATAAAGGAGTCAGGACTTGATTTTTACTGAGATAAGTTAAAAGAATAATACACCTTTTCTAAACGTCAGTGTTTCTTCTTTCATGTCTTTTTGTGATGCTCTTCCTACCACTGCGTGCATGGCTGAGAACAATATACATTAAGAACGAAACCTTCATTGATGTGACTGCATGATGTCGTTTATTATTTATGCTTGCATAATTCGGCGTGTTAATAAAAAGAGAAGAAATTCAGAGATACATAACATTAAATGCCTGTTTTTGTCCCGGAGCAACTACAGAGTCTGCTTTGACTCTATGCATATATTTCCGAGAGCAGACAGAAAGCCAGTTCTGCTGAGCGATCTGATCTGACGCAGAAGAAGTCGTATTGCTGTGTGTTTTTCTAGAAAGTGAGTTTGTTTTTTTGTTTTGAGGGAGGAGGAGATGACTCCCCCTGAACTTTGTGTGGCTCCCCATCGTCCTCAGAGACAAAGCGTTACTTACGGGTTGAAATCGAGCACAGGGGTAAAAGTTTCGTCTCGTGGGACCGCTGTTGCTCGGTGCCGGGGCTGAAGAACATCTATATTAGTGGAACAGCACAGCCAACCCCCCCCCGCCCCGGGTGCCGCCGTCCCTCAGCCAGACCTGCAGCCGGTCAGTACCATCAGCTCGGGCTCCCCGCTGCCTCAAGCCCTCTCCGCCTTTACCACAGGGCCGAGGGGCTGACATTGGTGCGGGGTTTCAGGTTTGGGGTTCGGTCTCGGGGCTGCCCTCCCTCCTCCGCCGCCTGCCCGTCCCTTCCCTTCCCTGCCTCCCTGCCTTCCCTTCCCCCGCCGCACATGCCCAGAAGGGCGGGAGCCGCGGCGCGGCCGTGACAGCGGCGCCTCCCTCCGTCCCTCCCGTCCCTCCGTCCCTCCTTCCCTTCCCTTCTCCCTTCCCTCCTTCCCTCCCTCCTCCCCTGCCCTTCCGCTGGGTGGGTGCCGCCGGAGCCGCCCCCGGCCCGCCGCCGGAGCCCCGCCGCGCCACGCAGCCGGCCGGGCGCCTTCCCCTGGTCTCCGCGGGGCGGGAGGAGGCAGCCATGTCGCTATTGTCTGCGCTGCTGCCCCTGCTCGCCGTCTACCAAGCCGGCATCGCCGCCATCCTGCGGCAGCTGGGCCGCCGCCGCTGCCTCCCGCCCGCAGGTGAGCACCGCGCCCGGACACCGCCGCGGCGCCCCGAGCGCGGAGCGGGGTAGACCTGGCCGCCGGGGCCGCCGCCGCCTCCCCGCCGAGCCCCAGCGGGGCCGCCGCGACCTTGGGGGCGCTGGGGCCGC
>NC_048893.1:132842058-132929640 GCF_011077185.1 Oxyura jamaicensis
GGCCGCCGTGCCCCGCCGGGCTCCTCCCCGCCGCCGGCCGCCCCCCGGCCGCGGGGTGTGGCGGGGGCCGGGCCGCAGCCGGAGGGCCCCGCTGCGGCTTCTCTACGTTTATTATTATTACTATTATTGTTTTTTTTTTCTTCCTTCCGGCCGCTTTGCCTCAGAGCGGGGACTGCCGGGTCCGGCCCCAGGTAAGGCGCTGTGAGGGCGGGTGGCGGTGGGGGGCTGCCCCTGCCCGGCCCCTCGCCTGCAGCCCTGGCTGTCAGGAGCCTTCTCCCAGGGACTGGGGGTTAGGTATGGCTGAGGAGCTGCGCTTTCGCTTTTTAATCTCTCTCTTTTCTTTCTTTCTTTCTTTCTTTTTTTTTTTTTCGGTTCGCAGCATGCTTAGTAATAACTCTTCCTTTTTTTCTATTTTTATTTTTTCTGTCCCGTAACATTGACAAAGGAAGCTTTGGGTTTGCCAGGAAGCGAAGATCTGAATTTCCTCTTCCCTCACATTGCTCTAGAAGAGGTTAGCGCGCTTCTGGTCTTAACAAACGGACGGCGAGCCGCACGTCCGTACGGACCCGTACGGCATCCTCGGACCTCAGCCTAAAACTCCGTAAAGTCAGTGCGTGCCTCTAACTTCCTCCGCTGAGCAGCCAGGGAGCCCCTGTGGAGCTGCTGGTAGCTTTAGTAAGAGGAACGGTGGAGGAGAAGGGAGCTGGCGTGGTGTCTGAGCAGGGAGGTGAGGCAGACAGGAGATGTTTGCAGCGAGTGTCCGGAGCAGTGGGACGAGTGAGCTGCGCACCGAGCGCGTCTGTGTGCGTTTCGTCGCACGTGGCCTCGTGGGTAGCGCTTCCTATCGTTCTCTTCACTCCTGGCAGCTCTGCAGGAGGCTGGGATTCTCCTTTCTCTTTCTCAAAATGCAGAGATAAAAAAGGGAAACAAGCAGAAGAACCCTAACGACAGAAAGGCAGATGTGCATAGAGTTTGAAGTCATCTGAGCATTTTTCTAGCATTAGTTTCTCTTGGCAGAGTAAAACCGGGTATTGTGCCTAGGGTGCGTAACACTTTCCAAGTCTTTTTCGAACCAAGAAGAAACAGCACGATGAAAATGTGACCCGAGCGTTTTGGTGCTGTTATGTTCTTGACTACTATTAAAAAAAAAAAAGTTGAATTTGGAAATGCCAGATTAAGGCAGCAAACATACCACCAAGGAAACGTCAGCTGGCCCGAGTAGGACTGGGACAGATTTGACAGAACTGGAAAGCTTTCCTTCAGTCCTGACTCGGGGTGGTTCCTTCCAAGGACAAGTAGTTTCCTCCTCGTACAGTTGTTTGTGCGCAGTTGCCTCTTGGCAGTTGCCTGCTGCCTTGCTTTGACTGGGTTTGTCTAGCCAGGGCTTCAAAAATGAGCCAGCTTGTCAACAGGAATGTTTTCACCTAGATTAGCCATGTTTTCATGCAGTAATTTCAAAATCGGGACTGCAGCGTGACAAAAAGCGAAAGTGTTTATTGCGATATGCTTAATTAAAGCTTGGATCAGTTAACTCTGCGTACTGTAAGAAGTCGCCAAGTAACTTTTCGAGGCAGGAGTCTCAAAGGCATCGAAGTGCCAGTATTTTGGGCTGCCCGTGTTTCTCTGAGGGGCTGTCCTTAGCTCTCAGAGACGCCCGCACTTGCTGGCAGCAGTAGCTGCCAGAGGATCTTCAGGGGAGAGAGGCGAAGGGAGAAGCAGGGCTGGGAAGCACTGGTGGTGTAGGGAGCCACGTCTCCCGTCCTAACTCCTCGGCCTCGATTCCCCCGTCCCAGCACCCCAGTCGTGCCGCAGCACCGGAGCAGCCCCGTCGCAGAGGTGGCACAGCGGAGGGATGGCTGGGAGCTCATCCTCGGGCTCTGTGCTGGTGAGTGAAGGCAGCGACGAGGTCTGGTGTAAACCCAGCCCGTCTGTCTCCAAGGCATGCAGTTAGTTTTCCAAGAAGAGCTTGCTTTCTAGTGCCTACCAGAGAGATTTTCAGGATTTCAATTCAGAGTAAACCAAACTAGGTCTTTTTCTCTTTACCTAAACTTCTCAAAACTTCTAAACTTCTAAAAACTTGTAAACTTCTTTGACTAAAGTCAAAGTTGTGTGCCTTTGGCACATACGCTGTAGACGTGCCTTTTAAAAGTGAGCATCTATTCTGCCGCATCTTATTGGGCTTCTTGTTTCTATAGATGGGATTCAAGAGAGCTTTTTTTTTGGGAGAGGGAAAAATTTGAGCTCTGGAGTCTAGATTAAGTGCAAAAATAATTGCTTTGAGCTGTGAACTGAAAAGATCCAGCTCTTCACTCTGAAAGCGTAGCCACCACCAGGCACTGCTCCCGATCCAGATCAGGAAACTTTTTCTGAAGTTCTGATCTTGAAGCACAAGGAAGGTGAATCCAGTGCTGGGAGGATAAGCAGGACACAATCAGCGATTGTATCGCTAAGAAAAAGCAGTGTGCAGAAATAAAGGGGAAGGGGCTATTTATGCTCCAAACGATTTTTTTTTTCCAAGCACGAATCTCATAGGCGGCGTACCTGCAGGTGGCTGGTGTAAGCTGGGTTAGCTAGTGCCATGGCGAGACCCTCTGCTGACCCGTATCGGCAGGGGTAGGCAACTCATGTAGCCCAGAACAAAAGCAGTCGCGTAGGTTACCAGGTGCGCCCGCTCACGGCAAGCACGTGGCCTCCAGTTCCTCTTCGTGGGACAGGTTCGCACTGTTCTGTTCAAATTGGGTGCATCGACCTGAAACAGGAGAGGCGACACGTCTCGTCCTCAGAGCCAACATAATCAGGCGACACAACGGAGCAGTGAGCCTCGACATACGAGGAGAACAGGGTTTGACAGACTGCTTCGTGTAGTCCTTCGGTGGCTGGACCAGCACGGGGGGCGTCCCAGTGCCACAGCGGGGAAACGTGAGGGTTTGGCTGTTAGTCTCTTTGGGGGGGGGAGAGCTAACCAACTGGAGCTTCAGCTGTTGCTTAATGCTTTACTTTTCCTCTTTGATATCTGATTATGCTCTTTGCTTATTGCTGGCAAAAACTAGTCTTTTATTTCTACAACAAATCATTGCAAGTCTGGTATTGCCTCACGTATCATTTAGTTGTTCGGTATCCAGAGAACCCTTGTTGTCTAACAAGTGTTCAGCGGACTGAACAGCTCATAGTTTCACTAGAATTTACTGTTCCGATGTTCCTTGCAATGCTTCAATTAAAAAAAAAAAAAAAAAGTCCTATTTGTATAAAGATCTCGATATAATCAGCTTTTAAAAAAGAAAACTAATGAGTGAATTGCTAAAAGATGAACTAACTTTGTGACACCAGGCTATTAACTCGGGAAATGTGGTCACTGAAAGTCATCTTACTGATGGATTACAAACAGTTTTCATGCACTAATAACTCCTTCTGCAAGTTTAAAAGCTTCTCAAGGAACTTACTTGGCATTTTTCTCTTGCCTTTTGTCTTCTGTGTATGTGGTTTGATTGAAATTTGGTAGTGGAAGACTAAATGCTGAGTGTTTTGCAGTTTGGAAGTCTTAGTAGTTAAGTTGGTATCTGCGATGTGTAGAAAACTGTCTTTGACGGAGGCGGCAGTGAGTGAAGTCCAGAAGACCGTAAAGCTGACTGATAGCCTTCTTAAAAGTGATTGAAATATCATATACATGTATTTTAATTTGCCCCAGTTTCTAGTTAATCAGTATAATAATTTGCACCACGTCTATTTATAATTGATCGTGAAATATTAATTTGAGAACATGCATCTCTTAATTTTAATTCCTGCGCTGAGGGCTCCTACTTTATATGCCTAAAGCGTAAGAACAGACTAAACAGTTCCTGCCTGCAGGCGTACCAACTCCAGGTTTTAAAACATCCAGTTCCAGAGGTGGGCAAAGAAACCATCAGGCAGGAAAGATTGATGGTAGGCAAAAATTAACTTGCACCTAATACTTAATCCCTCTTCCCACGCAGGCCCATCAGAGAGCTGTTGAGGTAGTTCTAAAAGTTAGGAAAGACAACTTTTATGGTTACCTCTGTGCCAAATGAGGCAAGGGTTCTGCCAAAGCGATACGGTGTAATTGCAGCCTGTGTCACTGCTGCGTGTGCACAAGGGGGCAGAGCGAAGGTGGCTGCGCACCTGGCGTGTCCCAACATCCAGATCCCTGCTTTCACAACCAAGTGCCTGCTTTGGACGTCGTTACTCTGCCAGTGGGGAACCGAGCTCCGTCTGCTGCCAGCACAGCACCCGTGCCCTCCGTCGTGGGGCCGAGCCTTTGGCCTCTGGCCCTGCCAACTGCAGGAGGATGAGAGTGGTCTGGGGCTGAAGAGCAGGGCTGCGGGAAGCAGCCTGGTGTACCCTGGAGCATGCCAGTAAACCTGGCCTTCCTCCTCTTCCTCCTCCTGATGCCAGCCCCAAGGCCAGCAGATGTTGAAGGGCTGTCCCCAGGCCAGCAGCGCTGGAAAGCCCCAACCCCAGAGCATGGCAGTGGTTTTGGACTGGCTGCACATGTGGGAGGAAGAGGAGGAGAAGAAGGGCAGCAGCTCCTCCGAATCCACGCTCTGTCGCGGTGTGGGTGGGAATTCAAGGGAGAAGGGCATATGTGCTTCCATAGCCTGCAGGCTTTCTGTTTGTGGGGAGGGTTTGCAGAGGACCAAAGCAGCACTGTTTTGTTACGGTGGAAGGGTAGGTGAGCTGAAGGAGAGGGCTTCTGCCAGCCGCCTGTGCGACACGCACCTCTTCCCTCAGAGCGCTCTTTTTTTTTTTTTTTTTAACCATACTGCCAGCCACACTGCACACGACTCGAGGAGAGGCAGGGATGATTAGTAGTTTACATTAGAGCTATTATGAAAAGTTGGAATTGGTTTACAGCATTACAACAAAAGCGGCGCTACACTGACATGTCCTTAACCGTGGCAATGCTACCCAGTGCCACTAGTGCCAAGTGTCAGATCTATCTAAAAATGATGGTAAAGCTGTAACATCCATAAGGGTGAAGGACTGGGGAGAGTCTGTAACGCTCCCTTGCTCTGAAATAACTTGTATTTTATCAGTCTGTGATGAACTTTTTATGGTCCCATGGGTGTCATTCTAATTTTAAATACTAAGGAGGAATCAATTCCATTATTACAGTGCCTTCCTCCTTGCTTTTAGGAACTACCATGTAATTGCAAAGGAAACTGTAAGACTTAATGAAATGCCAGGAGCCTTTATGCCTTCTCGAGATGCCGTGTCATGGAGTGAAGGGGAGGACACCAAAAGCAATAAGGACACATACTGATGGGACATACCTTGTCGATACACTGTGTGATGCTATAGCAGGGCTACGTCATTATATGTCGCACCACTTTGTCACTCAGAATCACCAGTTTTGGTGAGATTGCAGACCTTGGTGCTGTTAACATGCACATTTTTAGAAATATGCAGCGTTACTCTGTTGAATCAATAGTTTATTCTGGCAACTTAAAAAGTACTGAATGAATCACAGTAGAGGGCATATGAGTAGTCAACCCCCTGTACTCCCCCCCCAGATTAAAAAAGGTTTGCACACAGAAGTAAATCTTAAGATACCAATAGCGAAAACAAAACAACTAAAATACCTGCCCCGCACCTCTCGTGCTAAGTCTAAACCAACAGCTGTGCTTAAATAAATATATTTAGTCTTGATAAACCTGTCTTTGGTTTTTCATTCAAGCGATTCATGAAGTGCTGCAAAATACCTGCTGCGGCTCAGAGGGAAAACATCTTTTCTCGGGGATGCTTGTCAGCAGAGGAGAACATGCTGGTGGAGCTGCACCCATCAATTTTGGTGGATGCTCCCCTACAGCAAGTTTGGAAAAGCCAGATGCTTTCTTCCTCCCCCAGCCAGCTGGTCTTGCTGCCCAGGGATTCCTGAGTTTTGGCACGGAGGCAGCTCCTGATGAGCCGAGAAGAGAGCTGTCACATTGTTGTCGGGCTGGCTGCAGGAATCCTCTTTCAGTTTCTCTTCTGCTCTCTTCCCCTGGGTCTTCACAGAGGAGGTCACAGCAGTGCTGGCTGGTGGCTTCCTTCTCCCTCCCGCCCCTGGCGAAGGGCTGCTTGCTGCGGCTGGGCTGGTGTTGGGGGAGAAATGGAGAAGTGCAGTTGTGCTGCAGTTGTGCTGCTGGGTGGCTTTTAGGTACAGAGGAATAAGCTCTGGCAGGTGGCTGCCCGCGCTGTGTGCAGGGACGCGGTAGGCCTCAAATAGTACGTGCATGTGACTGTTTGCGCAAGCAGTGTTTTCCTGCACAGATATTTAGGTACAGACTGCTAAGCCTTGCCTTCTTACCATCTTCTCTAGTGTGTCGCCCCCATCCCCATGCCGACTACTTTAGTCTTTTGAGGAAAAGACGGCAAAACTATTTTCCAGCTGATGTGGTTAGTAACTTTTATTAGTGCTTTCCTGACTGCCTTTTCCTGTCATTATAATGCAGTGTTATTCCAGGAACTGAGACTGTGAACTAGCACTTCAGGAGGTTGCTTTGGTTTCTGAAAGAGAAGGACAGGAAAGGTGTCAGAGGCGTGTTGTTGATCTGCATGCAGGTTCAAATTTTGCTTCCTTTTGTTTCTGTCAGAAAACATCTTTACATTTCAGAGGAGCAGATTAATGCCATAATTTGCATCACAGCTTTCTTTCTTTCTGTCTTTCCTTTTTTTTCTTTTTTTTTTTTCTTTTTTTTCTTTTTCTAAAGCAAACCCTAGGACAGTTAGCTGGAGCTAACACAGCTTCTTTCAAAATAAACAAACAATAAAACCTTTGCTCCTTTCAGTGTCAGGTTTCATTTGAAATAAATGTTCGTAGTGAAGTTCAGAAACCCTTAGGCAAGAGGATGTTAGTTGAGCCCTAACTATAACTTGGGGGCCTAGGGGACAGGAAAATACTATAGCAAATGGTCTGGCTTGTGTGACAATAATGTGTGAACTGTGTGGCAATTGTTACACTTCCTCTACCGAGAATTATGTAATTCCAGAAACAAGATTTACTCAGATCTTCTAGCTCAGTTTCACAGCAAAATGTGCTGTATTAAAAACCTTTTTAATTTTTGACATTTTAATGGGCTTCTTGTAGGTCACACTTTCTGCAAATCTCATCTTTAAATTTGCAAATGTAATTAGTAAGGTAGGTTTCTTGATATATGTTCACAGAAACACTGATTTCACGTAGTTAAGTGTGGTCAAACTTGTGCTTTCTCATCGTATCTTTATCTTACTGCCTTTATCAGGTACTCATTAATGAGTGAAGGATCAAAAGGTGGGACGGTGGCCAAGAAGCAATGGAGAATAAAAGTTTAGAAGGTTCCCCATCAGACCTAAAGTTAGTGGCTCATCCGAGAGCAAAGAGTAAAGTGTGGAAGTACTTTGGTTTTGATACCAATGCAGAAGGATGCATATTACAGTGGAAGAAAATCTACTGCCGTATTTGCATGGCGCAGATTGCCTATTCAGGGAACACGTCCAACCTTTCCTACCACCTCGAGAAAAACCACCCCGACGAATTCTGTGAGTTTGTGAAAAGCAACACCGAGCAGATGAGGGAGGCCTTTGCTACCGCGTTTTCAAAAATCAAGCCGGAATCATCGCAGCAGGTTGTTCAAGACAGCCTCATCATGAAGACCTACCAGAACTACGAAAACAAAAAGCATCAGGAACTGACGTCTGCAGTCATCAGCTTGATCTGTGAGGGCATGTATCCTGCCTCCATTGTCGACGAGCCCACTTTCAAGGCCCTCTTGAGAACAGCTGATCCCAGGTATGAACTTCCTAGCCGGAAGTATTTTTGTACGAAAGCTATTCCTGAAAAATACAACGCCATTAGAGAAATCGTCTTAAAGGAGCTCACCGACGTTCTGTGGTGCGGCATATCCACAGACATGTGGAGGAGCGAAAACCAGAACAGGTCGTACGTAACCGTCGCGGTTCACTTTCTCAGCAGCAGTCCTTCCAACTGCCTGGCGGTTAACTCACGGTGCTTAAAAACATTTGAAGTACCGGAGGATAATACTGCAGAGACTATCACCCGAGTCCTTTACGAAACGTTCATCGAATGGGGAATCAATACAAAAGTCTTTGGTGCTACGACAGATTACAGTAAAGACATTGTGAAAGCTTGCTCTCTCCTAGATATTCCAGTGCAGATGCCTTGCTTGGGGCACACTTTCAACGCCGGAATACAACAAGCTTTTCAGCTCCCGAAGCTCTGCGGCCTCCTTGCCAGGTGCCGAAAACTGGTGGAATATTTTCAGCAGTCTACCATGGCGATGTATATGCTGAGCGAGAAGCAGAAGCAGCAGAATATTCTCCACTGCATGCTGGTGAGCGATCGCGTTTCCTGGTGGGGCAGCACGCTCGCCATGTTGCAGCGCCTCAAGGAGCAGCAGTTTGTCATTGCCGCCGTTCTCGTGGAGGACAGCAACAACCACCACCTCATGCTGGAGGCCAGCGAGTGGAACACAATCGAAGGGCTGGTGGAGCTGCTGCAGCCTTTCAAGCAGGTTGCAGAGATGATGTCTGCTTCCAAGTACCCAACGATCAGTATGGTGAAGCCACTTCTCCACATGCTTCTGAACACCACCCTGAACATCAAAGAGAACGATCTGAAAGAAATCAGCATGGCGAAGGAGGTAATAGCAAAGGAGCTGTCAACCACCTACCAGCACACCCCCGAAATAGACATGTTCCTCAACGTTGCCACTTTCCTGGATCCTCGCTACAAAAAACTGCCTTTTCTTTCAGCCTTTGAGCGGCAGCAGGTGGAAAACAGAGTGGTGGAAGAAGCAAAAAGCCTGCTGGAGAAAGTCAAAGAAAACACCTTTCGGACTGAAGAAAAGTTCTTTGCGGTTTCGGAAGAGCCCCCGGTGAAAAAAATAATTATCTCCTCCACTCCTCCTCCTACTAGTGTGATAAACAACATGCTTGCAGAGATCTTCTGCCAGACAGGAGGTGTGGAAGACCAAGAGGAATGGCATGCTCAGATTGTTGAGGAGTTGAGCAACTTTAAGTCACAAAAGGTCCTTGGTTTGAATGAAGACCCGCTAAAGTGGTGGTCTGACAGACTAGCGCTGTTTCCAGTTTTACCAAAGGTTCTCCAAAAATACTGGTGTATTCTGGCCACAAGGGTCTTTCCCGAACGCCTTTTTGGTTCTTCTGCTAACGTTGTCAGTGCAAAGAGAAACCGGTTAGCCCCAGCACACGTGGACGAGCAGATCTTTTTGTACGAAAACACTCGGAATGGGTCCGAGGCAGAACCAGAGGATGAAGACGAAGGAGAATGGGGTTTGGAGCAGGAACAGATTTTTAATTTAAATGACTCGGTAAACGTGAACAACAATTTCTTTAATATCCGAGACAGTGGGTTTGTTTAACAGGACTACTGTGGTACATTTAATAACAAAGAAAAAGGTATTTGTCTTAAGTTACCAAAAAAACTTCTGTTTATGCTATGAATGCTGTAAATATTGAACAGTTGTAACAAACTTGATTTAGCTTCCATTGTCTATGTTTCTCCCACTGTCTTAAAACATGAATGAGTTGTGATTAAACAGCACTGAAATGAATGAGGAAATAAATGCTACAAAGACCGTGATTTCTGACTGTGGCCCAGATCTCAGAGGGCACTTAGCCATGTGCTTCCTTTCCGCTGGCTTCAGTGGGAGAGAAACACATGCTTATGTGCTGCCTGTAATGAAAATATTTTTCCTGAATCAAGACCCTGAGCGAGGGACTTTTTAAGTTCTATGCCTCCAATTATAAATCCCACGTGACTTAGGGCGTTAGCTTTAAATTTTGGTTTTAAAATGTTATTCTTAAATTCCACAAATCAGAGCAGCAAAGACTTTTAGAGTATGTCGATGCTATAGAATGAAAAAAAGATCTTGAGCCTGATTTTCTTTTTCACTACCTCATATCTTAGGCCTGGTCTGTGCTAGATAAGGTCAGCTGGTGTAATTCTGTCACTTAGGGGACTATGTTACTATTTTCACCGGTGTCGCTCTGGCATAGGCCGTAGTGTGGATGCACCTACACTGGAGCAATTTATTCGGCTTTCCAGTGCAATATAAATGGTATAAATGCTTCCAAACTAGTACTGCTGTGTCCACATCGGTCGGGTTTTACCGTGGAGCTGTCGTAGCTAAATGGCAAAACCCCTTTTTGTCCGGACAAGCCCTGGCGGTAGCACGCGGGGTGCGGGCGGGTGGCGGCCTACACCCGGGGAGCAGAGCAGCGAAGGCAGGAGGCGTGCCAGGGCCACGGGTCTAACTCTGCGTGCGTGTGTTATACAGTGCTTAACCTCTTAATTTAAGTGGGCACTTTGCCCAAGGTAGCTAGGAAGTTTTGTTGGTGAGAAAAGCAGAATAAAAAGCTTTAATAATTATGTAAATATATTTAAAAGAGGGCGACCCCTCTGTTTCCCTACACGCATCCAGTGAGTCTTTAGGATTGTTTCTTGTTACGTTAGCACTTAAAAAGTTTTTTTTTTTTTTTTTTTTCTCCTGTCTCTTTTTTTGTTTGAGTTTGTAGGGTGGACTTTAGTCTGGTCCAGTCAAATGTTTGAGTACTGTTTCCGATTAGTTGTTGTGTATTGCAATTGTTTCCTTTGTGTCTCTATGCCTAAAAGTTTTCAGCCCTTTTGAGAACTTGGTAAAAAAAAAAACAAAAAAAAAAACAACCAAAACTCCACATTTCTTAGGAAATACTACAAGTCAATAATACGATGCTAGTTCACGTGTAGCAGAGTGGGATGGCAGCCAGCATTTCTCTGTGCGGTGTGGAGGAGGGATCCTGTCGCTGCCCAGTGACGGTCAAGGGTTGATTTTTTTTTGTGGCGGGCATCTCACCCCCCACTCAAAATAATCCAGTTGTTCTGGGAGGGTCACTCTCACCCACTCTTATGCCTTCCCATCTGTCCATAAAGGAGTCAAAAAAATTAAGTGAGGCAAATTCTGGAGCTCTCTGCCCAGCTGCGAAGAGTAGACTCCGACCTGCTCCCTGGCGGTGGTCTCGATGACCCTGCCGCTAGAAACGTGCGAGGTGTGTAGGGGTGGGAAAGGCCACAGCTGATCTAGCACGTTTGTGTAAGGATGGCCTTTCTGGAGAGAGGCCAGTGGAAGACAGGTCGTAACTGTTACTGGGGAAGAAGTCTTGATTTTGTTGTCCCCTTGGCATCCACTGACTTGTAGAGAGGACCTGGCCAGAAGGAATACATGAAAATGGGAATGATGCTGGAATTGAATATGCTACCAAACCACTTGTTTATGTACTGGTTGGGTAGTTTTTGCAGGTGTCAGACCTCTGTGTGTGGCAGGAAGGGGTGTGTGGATGCGCTGCAGAGGTGGATTGTGATTGCCCAAGATGCAGCACAAAGGCTCGGCGCGACAGACCCGTAGGCTGTCCACGAGAGCCTCAAAGTTGAGTCGAGGAAGGGAGCAAGGTGCAGAAATGGTTTTAAGGCCCCGTGAGTGCCCGGCATGCCCATCTTCACCCGCACCGGCCGCCAGGGAGCTGCAGGATGCCAGCATGAGGCATGTGCATCGCCCTCGATGCCAGGGGCTGCAGGACGAGCCTGGGGCAGTGCCTCATCCTCCTGGGGTGGAAAGTACACAGCGAGGCTTATGGCTTGGCTCCCTCCTCGCCCAGCTGTGCCGAGAGCAGTGCGATGCACTGTTCTCTCCCTCCTAGCTTCCCTTAGTTATATAGATATTTTTTTTGGTATCCAAAATAAAGCCGTAGTGGGTCCACCCCCCCCCCCCCCCCCCCCCCCCCACAAAACCCGGGGGGGGGAGGGGGAAAACAAAGCCATTGTTAGTTCTACCCGTTGTTTGTGAGATTTCTATTTAATGTTCTAAGCTTGGAATATTGTTAAATAAACCAGAAAAATAAGTTAGTTACTAGAGTATTTGTCTGATGTGTGTTCGTATCTGCAGCACTTTATGACTTTGAACTCTTCCACAATGAGGGGAGGTTATATTCTAAGGTTTTGAAGCTATGCATTTATTTTCCTTTTGATCCTGTAAGTTATTAAAAAAAAAAGCAAAAAAAAAAAGCTGTATAAATCTTTTGGATTAAAAAAATATGACAATGAAAAATGTCAGAAGTTTAGACAGTTTCTCTTGCTTAAATACGTGTGGTGTTTTTCATTTAACAATATATTTTTCTGTTGTTTGGTTGGGTGGAGAAACCAAGTTGCAGAGCTATTTTAAATATTGCTACAACAGGAGTTAAGTTGTTATTGCCAAGGGTGGACCCAGGATGCATTTCCAAATTATGCTATTAAGTCAGATTTATGTTCATGTTTCTTGACAGCTAATTTGAATCCACAGTCTGATGTTTCCATTTCTTTCTGGTACAGCTGAGACATCTTTTTGGAGGGGCAATAGATAAACTTCAACTTTTGTGTACTGTCATGCTGGAAAAGTGACTTTTTCAATATGCTTTCAAAATGCATACTTTAAGTCGAAGAGGAAATACCTGTTGGCACAGCTACGTGTTCCCAATTCAGGGTTAAAACTCGAGGGGTTAGGTGCGGGTTCTTGTGACCAACAACGTCACTAGAAGGAGTTTTCTTGAATGACCAGTCTTGAAAGGCATTTCACCTTTGTACCACAAGGATTTATGACAAAGCCAAAAGGAACACACAGAACCAAACTGAGGTTGAAAAGGTGATTTTTTCCAGCAAATCGTATTAGAGTTTCCTTAGTTTAAGTAAGGACATAAAATTTTGGATTATTTGCAGAAAGGGCACATTAATTTAAGTTTCTGTTGCAGCAACATATCAAGGATCTTGCTGAAATTAGGGCTTCGTCTTGCCAAGTCTCCTTAATAAAACATTTCCTGCCCCCAAGTGAATACCTTAAAAAAACCTTTCAGAGCAGGGGAGCTGGAGATACCTGCAATCGTCTTCCCGTTTCGCAGTACGTTCACGTTCATTTCACCCAGTGAAGAAGAGCTTGGCTGTGGGAGGAGGCAGTGTTGCTGCCCCCACCCCCACAACCTGCTGCCACCAACCTGACAGAAACAAGAAGAAACACAACACATGTAGCACACGGTTCTCTGTCATTTTTAATACTCCAGGAATCTGATGATGCTGGTCTGCTTGTTATAAAGTGGGAAGTTTTCCTTTACTTAATATCAACACTGCCCCATTAGCTGCACAGGAGCATTTGCATGCAGGCAGGAAAATGAAAAGCAAAAGAAACCGATACTGATTGTCTGGTTGCAATGCTTTGTAGGACCCCTGACGGCGTAGGAGTTAGATGTAGTTCTGCATGGCTTTGTCCTTTCCATGTCAAGGCTGAAAAAGAAGGGGCTGGTTGAGGACATCGTTTCGGAAGGAGAGGACGTGTGGATTTTAACACACAAGTCGTGTATTTTACATATTCCATGACAGTTGGGTAAAGCATGATTTTTTTGTAGGAAAAATCACATTTTCATCTCTGCACACCTTACTCGTGTCTGGTCTCCATGTCTATATGTGCCTCTTGGAGGATAGACTCCTGAAGAGCGTGGCCTGGCTCTATTGGCACAGGCTGTCTTCTTGGTATGCTGGGAAGACTTTTGTGCTCCTGCGGGGGGGGGGGGGGGCGGGGGGGGGGGGGGGGGGTTAGGTTTTGTAGCTGTTATTTTTTTTTTTTTCCTTTTTTTTTTTTCTGTTTTGTTTTTGTTTTTGCAGGCCAAGACTGAATGGTCTGTGGCCATATTTCCTCCAAACTACTGGTCGTCTGCTATATTCAAGATGTGTTTGTGTTTTTAGGAGATGTAGGGAAATTACAGACACTTTTTATTCTTTTAATAAAATTACTATTTGGTGCTGTAGATAGAAGTTAACGATACAATGCAATTTTATGACTGCCTTAAAAGCACATCGGTAGAGCCCTCCTGAAGACTTCATAGTTTTGAAATTGGAATTTCAAGACATCCCTGCAGTTGCTGTGTAATTTTCCATAAAAAGCATTTCCTTTAGGTTGAACAATAAAGATCGATTAAATAGATTTGTACTGTTTCTACAGTCATTCTCAGTGCTGCTGGAGTTGGGTTAAAATGCTACAAAGGAATTAAGTTTACCATGAAAAGACAAAGCACTGTCTTTCAGCCTAGCATGTATTTTAAAAACTTCTTCACTGATAAAATTTGATTGGGATCTTTTAAAAATTATAAAGGCTGTTGCAGAAACTGTTTTCAAATGAGATGTCCTCAGACTCTGAAACATTAATATTACAAATTTTGAGCGTTTATATTGACATTTCCGTGCAGGGTGCTATTGATTTACCTTGCTGCTGGAAGAAAAGGTTACTGCTCAAAAGAGCGATGCTTCCATCTGCCATGCTTTGAAGAGGCAATCAGACGTAGCTCTGGCATTTTGCTCAGAGAATTTGGAGAGGCTATTGCCTGCTGCCTGTGGATGCTGCTTTCCGTGCCTTACAGCTGGTACTTATTTCCAATGACTTCAAGCCCCCAATGTATCTTTCTTATGCTCCTCTGCCTCTGTTCCGGCTGTGTACAGGAGGCGCGCAGAGGCGTGCGGCCAGTGGCGGATCTATTTCATTTCCACTTCGAACACGTGCTGCTTTAGCGGCCTGTTCTTGTGCAGGAATTCACTTACATTGGTGCAGAGCAAAGCTGCAGTTCCTCATTGATAGATCTTTTGGGGATAACATTTGCAGTGGTTTTACTGTTACAGACACTGTGGCCAGAGGCAGACATACATTCAACTGTCTGAAGCAGGTCTGGACATTTTTAAGGACACCAGAGGCAGGAGAAGATAATTTTATTTGAAAATAAGTAAGAAATGTTGCCTTTATTAACACTCTTAGGTAGAACACTAATTAAAATGCACCCATAAATGTTTGTGATAGTATTACGGTTTATCTAGCTACATCCGTAGAGAATGAACACCCTTGGCTTACTGAGTGCACTGAAAGTCTTTCTGTATGTGTCCATAGCAGCATGTGCACAATGTCACGTTGAACTGTGATTCCCGAAGCATTGCAGAATAAGGTTATTATATTTTTTTAGTAGTATCTTGCGTATGATTTTCTCAATATGTTATTTCCCCCAAATACTTGCAATCATGAATGAGAAATTCATCTTTTATTTCTTCTGATGGATGCTGATTTGCTTTTAAATTTTACACATTTTGTATCCCAGTGTTTTGCTCTGCTTTTATAGGCACCATGACTGAAAGGGCTTAAATCTCTGTTTTCATTGGTGTGCTTTTTCTCATGAGTCATTGGTGAGGTTTACAGTGGTAGGATTTTAGAGTCCTAACAAGTACAGTGTCAGGTCAGTGTCAGGAAATCTCATGCCAGAAACATCCAGCCCCACATCAGAAATGATGTGTTCCAAACCAAATTTTTATTTTCTCAAATGTAGTTTTCTGATGTGTGTATGTGAGAGAGAGAGTGAAAAATAAAGTTCTTGTACAAACAGTGCCCTGTTCTGTTTTATGGGTGCCAGCCGAGTTTGCTCTGAGTTGGTGTGATGGGCACACTGAGTGGTTTAGCCCCAGGTTTGTGTTTCTTGAGCACACAGCAGAACATAGATAAGAGAATTTAATCACAACTGAATCTAAAAAACTCAATTGCTGCATTAATGAGAACAAATAGGAAGTGGGTGCGTTTTGCAATTTTGAGAAGTAAAGCAGTTCTCTTTCATTGAGCTACATGTCAGAGCCGTAGCGTTACTCCACACACGTCAGTTGCTCTCTTTTATTACACTTTGCCTCATGAGAGCTTGTAAGGAAACTGTCTTTACTCATTCTGTGTTTCTGTTCACGCAGATCCTCTGAAATTGTGACAACATGAAAAATATGAAATCACTAATCTGCTCATAATCTGCCATTTCAGACCTGCATAAAACAAATGCTTTGCACACTTCTTGGTGTTTTCATGTTGCTGGCCATGAGCTCTGCCATCTCTGAGCACTGCTCTCTGCAATGGCAACAGAGGGTTTTAAGGAAGAAGATAGGGGGGAGCAAGGGAAGAACAATTTCTTGTTAAAATCAGTTGTTTAGTAGCTGAAAGCCCAGGGTGAAATGGCTGTTTCCAAGTGATACTTTGACACAGCTTCCCTGGTCGACCAAAGAGATGTATTCCCAGGCATCACATCAGAGACCTCGCTGCTGGTGATAAATCTGGGTTGATAAACTGCGCTGAGCCTGTTGTGTGCAGTCTCTATATTTTCTTGTCTCTCTTTTATAAAGTCCTGTTTTATTTCTTACGCAGTGAGCATGAACATTAGTGCTAGGGCTTGCTGTACAACACTTGTATACAAAATACAGGAGTAGAAAAATATTATCTACATACTTTTAAGACATGGTAAAAGTGGGTGGAAGTTCACGCACATTATATGTGGTTTTCCAACTGTTTTGCATGAGCAGTAGGATGAGGATGATACTGAGCTTACCCTGTTACGTAGCGTTATGGGGGGAGGAATGGCATTGCTGCTGGGAGAGTTCTGCATGCCCGGCCAGAGGTATGAGGTGGGAAAAAGCGACCTTGTGCGTGTGGTGCCTCGAAGTGTGGAGCAATCCTCAGGTGAATTTAAGGTGCTCGGATTGTCTGGGTCTTTGGTAGCCTTACAAACAAAACCACCACCTTTTTCATGCCCTGCGCTTCCCGCCCCACCTCCCCTTTGTTCCTTCGGTGATATTCGGCTGATGGTAAGATTGCAAAGATCTTCCTGGAGAGGGAAATTCACAGCAAGGAGGAGAAACTATTTGTCAGTTGTTAAGAGTATTGCATACACTCTTTGTGCCTTTTTTTTGGCAAAGTATATTAGAGTTGATGGAAGATAATTTATTTATTTTTATTTTTAACCCAGAGGCAGGATCTGAAGTAGCTTGTAGTACGTGTAGACTGGTAAATTCTTCCTCCAGTGACTGGTTCAGCTCAGTCTGCAACTTTTGGTCTGGTGGCTATGCTTCTTCAGGCTGTTTAGGACATTTGCTACGCTCTGCAGAGGGGATACAGATTCCTCCGTCATGTTTTTGCTGTGTTTTTGTGTTTCTGGGGCTGCTTTCTGGTCTGCACTTGCTTGAAGGAAGGAGATGGGTCAGGGCGTTTCCCATGATGCTATTCCTGCCTTCTCAGAAGAGGATCGGGCAGATAACAGCACTGTTGGTGATCAGTTTGCAAGCTCCAAGGCTACAAATGATTCATTCTTTCATATTCATTCTGAGGCTAAGATCAAGATGTTGCACAATGTGGCCTAAAAACTACTTCCAACCCTTGGCATTTCAGAAAACGTATCTCCTGGAGTTAGGTGTGCAAATAGAGATTTAGGGATTTAATCCTTAAAGCAATCCATCTGTATGCTCTGCCTATGAACCACTTAAAATACTTGCTTCCCAGGTGTATCTCTCTTTAAATATCTTTTAAGTAATGGTAGTTTGATGTAGGTTTTGTATGTAGTGCTTTTTTAGATACAAAACCCAATAGGAAATGGGCGATCTTTAAGGTCCCTTCCAACCCAAAGGATTCTGTGATTTTAAGGCATATAGGGAAAAATCTGAATAGTATGGGGGGAGGGTTGGGTGTCTGCGTAATGCTTAGCAGCTAAAGCACAGTGAGATTTCAAAGCTAGGCAAAGCATCACGTTTGTGCTAGTGGGGCATTTTGGTGTAAAGATGGGCAGATGGTATCTTGCAAAGGACAGTAAAGTGCTAAGCTGCGTAAATTCCCTGTTGCAGCATCACTTCTTTCTGTTTCCGTTCTGATTATATACTTCTTTTTTCCTCCTCCGTCTTTTCCTTATGGTGCTATTTAATATTTCTCATTTAGAGTTAGTTGGCTATGGTTCTCTGAGCTTCACTCAGAATTTCTAGGTCTCCCCCATCCTCTTTGTTCTTGTGTGAGACTTACATGACCATTGCTATCATGTCAGCCCTAAGCCATTGGACGTGATACTTCACCCCAAGCATTAGCCAGTTAGGTAGTTGGGCAGTAACTTGGTGTCTCTTATTTTGGGGGGCTGTTTGGGGTAGGGTCTGCTCATTTGGGTAGTAGAGAAAACTTGGTTAGCATTAAGCTAATGCTGCAACTCAAAACCAAACCAAAGCAAACTAAACCAAACTATGAAGTGCAGTTGATCTGTAGCACCGTGGGAAGGGTTGTTCTCCAGCTTCCATCCACCACATACCGGCTGGAGGCACCAGAGGTTGTGGAAGCACAGCTGGGGCCTGTGGAGGCTTGCGGTGGGGGCAGCGGCGTGGGTGGGGGTCTGCAGTCACACAAGGGCTTCGTGCGGATTCCAGCAAGAGTCTGCCTGTGTGGGACAAGTTGCACAATCAGAAATCTTAGTTGGCGTAGATGTGAGCGCTGAAGCAGCCCAGTAAAGTTTTGCAAGGCCGGAAGACAGAAGGAAATGGCTGCAAACCCATGGTGCTATTCTTAGAGATCCTTCTGTAGTCGAACCGTAACACAGCAGCTTATTTGCAGCATTCAGATGCTGTCCCCTCCCTGGAAAGGAAGGGAATGGGTAAGTCCTTTACCTGGGCTCGGGCACCCAGGGCTGGAGTAATACCAAAGTTATGTGGGCACTGACGTGAAATTCGTGGTTCAGATCGGTTATGATGCAGCTTTTAACACACTGAATAAATAGGGCCTTAAGGAATATTTTGATATCTTTGTTACTAGGATTATGGGGTTTTTCCTTGCCTTGCAGACAGAACAGGATTCAAGATGTGGGCAGTTATGGAGTAAAAATGTAATAATTACACGTACGTGTCCCCCTTCCCCCCTGCCATTTTTGGAAATTGGGTGTTCTCGGTTTCAAGCTTTCCATCCTTGCAGTTTCTAAATTACAGATACAGTTACTGACACTGATTTTTGGTTTGTGGCTTTATCATAGTGTTTGAAATTAAAGCTACCGTCTCGGTGCAGCAGAGCAATGTTTAAATGGGGTTATCATCAACAAGAGAAAAATAACTGAAAGCTACAATTCCTGAAACAAATAATCAGGAAAAAAAAAAAAAAAGAAAGTACAACAATAGTGTTTGCATTCCTTTCATTGTATTTGTGCTCTGCTAGGAGAAGTTTGATACCTCACAGAAAATTGTTTGAGCAAGAAAATTACAAATCCCTTCCCACCCAAAATGCACCCAGGGTTGTGTACTGCTGAGCACAGAGGGTGGCTCTGGTGTGATTCTGCTTTTTGTGGTGTTACTATTTTCTGGTAGAGTATGCTTTCTGAGACACGGAAGTTTCACTGTCTGAGCGAATGTCTAAACATGATTGTTAACATTGCTCAATACTTAAATGAGCCTGAAGAAAAAAAAAAAAAAGAAAAAAAAAAGGAAACTAGGAAACTTGGACCTAAAAAAATGCACTGAAGTTGTGTCTAAAAGATGATTTTGAAGGAACAGTTAGAAACATTTTTTTTTTAATTATTATTTTTGATTCATTGGTACCGTGGTGATGTAACTAAACACCCCTAAACTATATGAGGAAATAGCTCACCTCCTATCACGTCTGCACTGAGTTGTCTTCAGTGAGGGCGTGTTAGCTTTGAGGGTGTGATACAGCTAAGTCCCACCGGATTAAAACAAAACTCGGTCACCTCCTGACCTTGGATCTCCAGCCTGTGTTTCTCACTCACACCAACCAGGGATTGAAGTTAATGAGCCTTATGAGTGTTCAATGAGTTCGGGATTAAGTTTTTAATCTACTACGGAGTTTCTAAATGGAGTGCTCCGGGCAGTGGTTTGATTGCCACCTACAGCTGCCCAGGTGTGGTGTGCTGCAGCAAAAGGCGATGGATGCTTCATGCTGGGAATTTGTACTGAAGCAGTGGATATAAGGCCTTGTACACTGAGTACTTTAGAAAGCCAAATGCTCTCTGCCCTAAGCAGATTATTTTTAAAACAAAACCAGACAGTTCCCTGTAACAGTATTTTAACAATCATGTCAACTGGTCCTGGCTAAGGAAATTATTAATCAGTTGGAGTCAAAACCTGGTTCTTTGAAAAAAGTTCAGTGGTATTATTGCAACTGGCTTATAAAGGATGTCACGGTCTACGTATTACACAGAATGAAAGTGACTTTCTAAGTATAAATATAACATTACTGGCGCTACACTTTTTGCAAGCCGGGACTGACAGAGTGAAGAGACGAATTTGTAATTTTTTTAGTGAACGTATCACAGTTTGAATGCCTTCAGAGCAGTAAGTCGTAGATTTTTGGTAACTGCATATGACATGAAGGACTGAAAATTGAACACTTGTGCTATGAAATATATCTCACAGCAGATATACAAGTGCTTTTCGGAAGTATTTTTCCAAAGTAACATATTGTTGATGAATAAAGTCATCCAGTGTGAATACAGATGTCATCTAATCTTCTGCCTGTTAGAGTACTTTCGTGCTAATTAATGTCTGCACCTATGTGCCAGTCTTACTTTTGCATTCATAACTGGATTCACTGCATTACACGGCATGTGATTTTAACGTAAAATAGTCTGCTTAAAATTATCAGGAAAAAGGTCAAGAAATGCAAAATCTGAGTTATCTCGATGGTGTTGTACTTCCCAATTATATGACACAGATATTTAAAGAGCAACTAACCCAACTCAGAAGCCAGTTTAAAAAGTTGTATATGCTGTCATCGGTAACATAAGATGAGCATCTTGTAGCAGCTGGAGTTCTTTGTACTCATTTTTAGACACATAATTTTATTCCATCTGTATTTTTACATGGGCTCTTTTCGTCAGCTAGTCTTTTTATTTATTTATTTATTTATTTTCATTATATGAAGTCATCCAGCACTGCAGGGAGGGAGAAAAGGAATATTTTCAGATACAGACAAGTGAGCGTAAAACAATGAAATAGGCGGGCAACATTTTAGCATGGATTTTAGCTTGAGCATGCCCATTAGAGTTATCCTACAGTGACATACATTCTTACTTGTCTATGCACTAATTTAGTGATTTCTATTGGGATTTTTACTGTTAAGTGTAATATATATCCATCTCCACCGTCCACCTCCATTTGCTAATTGAAACCAGTCACAAAATATTCCAGTGACATACAATTGAAAAGCATGATTTTTTTAGTCTTCTAATCCAATTTTGTCTTTTTCTTCTTTAAAAAAAAGTATATATATTTTTGTATACATATGTATGTATATATATGTACACACATATATGAACATAATTCTGATACGGTGATAAATGGCTGTCTGCAGTGTATCTGCAGAAGTAATCTGCTGCTTCCAAATGAATTGGGGTGTGTTGAAGTCAGGCTGGAGTGTCCTCCTCTGGACACTGGTGGAGGAGATGCTGAGATCTCCTCCTGTCTGCTCCTGGTGAGGCTGGAGAAGGGCCCTTACCCTCTGGAAAAGCGTCATTGCTGTTGAAGGAGGGTAGGTGATGTGGCTGGAGAGTTGTTCTGCGTATCCTCTTCATATTACCCATGATAATGTCTAGTTCTATTTAGTTGTAACAAATTTGGCTTTATCCAAATGCAGATCTTTTCCTGGGTTGAACACACATGGGTCCTGCTCTGCTTTGCACAGGGTCGACCCCTGGGTGCTACTGTGCCTGACAAAGCACCCCTGGTATAGGTACTGCGTGTATTAGCAGGACAGCACTTGCAGAAGATCAGCCTGTCAGTAAAACACTGCTTCTCTGTCTCCCCAGGCAAAAACAGGAATACCAGTAGCAGTGCACAGAGCACAGGCGGCCACAAAGTGCTGCAGGAGGCAGGCATGTTAGCCAGAGCTGTGGTGGGCCTGTGGGTGCTGGTGGCACAGAGCAAAGCTGTGGTAACCCTCAGTGCTGCCCCTTTTCCTCCGTGGAAAATGTCAAAAGACACGTGGAAGGGTCCTGGTCGCTGCTGCTCCAGCTTGTGGAGGAGGGAGGGCCTCGCTTTGCTCTCACAGTGGATGGCTGCTTGCCTTTTGCCCTGTGTGGGACTGCAGGGAAGCCCCTCTGGAAGGCTGAGCGGCCGTGGGCCGCCTGCTGTGACGGGGGACGTAAGGCTGGCATCTCGAGCCACCACTGTGCTGGGGACACGAGCACTCCTGCACAGCGTCAGGCCTGTGTTTGAAATGCAGGCATCCTGTGTTCGTGGAAAAAGCCCTAGAGAGAAAAATATTGGAAACAGCAGAGAGCTGCCGAACAAGCCAGTGCAAGCTCTTAGTCTTTTGTTCTTCCAGATTTTTTTTTTCCCTGACGCTTAAAGTATTAAATTGCTTTATGCTTCTAACAAAAAAAAAAAAAAAAAAAAAGCCTTATTCAAATGATTTTAATTATTGAGCATCAAACAGAAGTTAGATGCAGGTGTACCTTTTTGCTGTTTAATGTGAGACGGTAGCACGAGTGCTGCAGACAGCGGCTGTATCTCGTCTGTCCTTTGAGGGGTGGCTCCGCTAGATCAGCCAGCTGTCAGCCTTGCGTGATGAAGGGGCTGTGAGACCTGTCAGAATAAGCAAAGTATCATTTCCTCATAAAATGAAAAAGAAAAAGGAATCTCTCCGTGGAAGGCTGCGTCACGCCCAGATATTTAACACAAAGCAAGCAGTTGCAGGGCCATTTGGTTTGGGGTGGATCCATGCCTCGGTTGAAATGGAGAGATCGGGTACTTCCAGGGTGAGATGACAGCCGGGCTAGGCAGAGCGTAGGGTCCTGGAAACAGGGGCTGGGAGGTTTTTGTCCACAAGGTCACATAGCTCTGTAAGATATGCACTTTTCCTTTAAAATTTGGGAAAGCTATTTATAGGAGGTAATTAAGTGGAGGGTTAAAAATAGGATGTTGTGTCATGCTCCCGGAGCATTATCAATAATGGGACTCATTTTGTGAACGGTTGCATTTCTTTGGAGTAGCATGTGATACTCTCTAATTGCAAAATTAATAACAGGTAATGATACTATAGAAAGATTGCTTCTTATACTGAGGCATACTTCAAGAGCTTTTAATCTGTGTAGTAACTCAGTGTATTAAAAATCTTTGACAATTTTGATGAAGAGCAATTATAGAGCATACACCGTAGCTGCTTTTTGAAGTTAACTAATTCCCTGAGTCCCGTAGATCTGCATTAGATTAATGGCCTATAAAAATTTCATTTGAAAATAAGTTTTTCATGGAGGAATAAAAATGTCTAATTCCTTATGAAATCTTTCACAACAACTATCTCTCTCTACTGCAAAGCAGGTACCTTCCTCGTGAAAACTTTGGTACGTATTTCATGAGGAATAAGAAGGAAATTGAAAGAAAATGCATGAGGATGAGATCACTTCAGTGTGCATCAAGAAAGAGGACAAGAGTCTGTAAGGAAATAACTCTTTTCCCAGAACAAAACTATTGTGAGAGAATAGGCAGTTATACATAGTAGAGGTGAGACCTTTGTGTCTTTGGACTTCTGTACTCCATTTGAAACTCTTGACCTGCTCATGTTATCAAAGAAGTGAAAAATGAATAAAATTCCATCTTTGGAAAATGAGTGTTACAGTTGTCTTGAAGACAAAAAATATGCATGTCACTTGTACCTTCTCATTCCAAGTTAGAACTTCTTTTTAAGCAGTTTTGTGTAAAGAAAACTGCCACATCCAGAGGTTCAGGAGGCTGCAATTAAACTCCCATCTAAAAGAATAGTTCTCTTTTAAAAAACAAAACAAAACATGCAAAGGTATCTATTCCATCACTGACTAGTGCTTCTGGAGGCAGGGTGGTGGCCCTGGGCAGGCTGAGCAACACACAGCCATGGCCAGGAGCTCTGCTGTCCTCAGGGCCACCATTTTGGGTGCGTACGTGGAAGGCCGAGGGGATGTCCAAATGGGTGATGTTCTGAGGACAGCCTTAAGCACTGTTGGGACTCCTCACTGGGTGTGGGCTGGCCAAAGGAACAAATACATTATCCAGGAGCTGGTTAAAAGAACGTGGAAACAATGCTCAGGAAAGTACGGCTGAGAGGGAGAGGAAGGGATGTCAAGGCTATTTTTCATTTTTTTCATTAACCTACTAGCACCTGAGCATCATCTTGCATTAATGTTGGTGTTGCAATGGCTCCTGATTGTTAGTCACTTCTGAAGATTTTAATAATATGGAAATGTGCTTTTTAACATCTTGTATTTTAATTAATTGAGGGTATCTCAGGGTAGCTTTAAATACCAATTGGTTCATGTCCTGTGCTTCCTGTTAACTAGATTTTTCCCAATATTCTCTAATCACTTTGTACCTCTCTTCCTGGTTCTAATTACTGAAGCTTTGTGTATGACAACAAGCACTTCAATACAGAAGTGATTGCACGGCTTTCTGAAGTGAAGTACTCCAAAAACTTTCAATTACCTTTCAAGTCTTGTATACCAACTCATGACTTCTGCTTACTTATTTATGTTTTATGGAAATACCATCACTCTAAAGCCATGGGAAGTGAAGGGGGTGGTTGAAGTGGCAGCAGAACATTTTGCCAATTGGAAGAGGCAGATCTGAATGTGACCTTCAGCTGTATGCTCTTAAGCTTGATTGGAATATGGAAATTATGTTCCCTGTCTCTGGGAAGAGAGAAGGTGCAGTTTAAGCTACTCTTAATGATCTTGCCAACTTTTTTTTTTTTTCTTTTCTTTTCTTTTCTTTTCTTTTCCTTTTTTAGAATGTAACGTTGTAAGGAAATATTTAAAGAATTGACTTTTCTGATGTATCGGTTGCCCAGTTGCATCTTCCCATCTGTGCTCTGAGCACAAATGATGGAATAACTAATTTCATCTTTTAATAGTATTTGGTCAGAATAAGAGGTGTTAGAATTTATAGGCAGTAAAAACAGAAGCTATAACGAAGATATTGGGGTTTGTGATGCAATATCGTGTGATATCTAGGAGTACGATAGTACTGTCTTGCAAACTATAAATAAAATATTGGCCTTTTGAAAAATCATCATAGTGCAAAGTATGAATTGTTTTCTTTTGACTTTTTAACTCCTGTAGTAAGATGCTAAAAAGCAGATAGCTATATTTTGCTTTTGGTGTGTAGTTCTTTTGACCATAAATAGATCACTCTTTGCTTCAGTTTCTATATGTGAAAGTGTTGATGAATGTTTGATTTTCTGCATTTGGGTAGTAAATATTCTCCAGACTTCAAGGTTTATGACAGAACCTTTCTTCCATGAAGGGTGTGGGGGACTGGCTGCCTGGGTTGATTTCTGCATGATCTGGTATTAAATCAAGAGTAGCATCTGATTATTGTCTGTTTGTTTTTTCATTTGGTTGTTTGCTTTTTCCTCTTGAGGAGTCTTTCTTTTGAAATAATCAGTCCAGCATTTATAGTGACACTTCATTCATAATGAAGTATTAGACACTTGAAATGTGTCTATTGTAATGTCTATGTCTATGTGTAATCATTTCCATAGAAATGATAGAAAAATAAAAAGGATCTTAAAAGAGCCAAGTCATTGTTGTCATCCTGGGGTTCAGGACAAAACTATAACCTAAATGCTAATTTTTCACAGGTTGACATGAAATGTTAGAACTTTCAGAATTTTGTGGCACGTTTCATGCAGACAACAGCATTTATCTTTTTTTTTTTTTTTTTTTTTTTTTTTTTGATAGCTGAGTTATGAACTTTCTGAGAGAAGACATTTTCTGACATTATTTACATTTTGCCTTATTTTGCCTTATTTTCTATTTATTGCTTCTTACAAATTGACCAGCAGCTTTCTGAGCATGGTAAGGAGAAATACTACAGCTATTGGTAACTTCTAGGGGGTGGGGAAGGGAGCAAAGTGTCTTTAAATGGCAAACGTTTGGTGAAACTGGAAATGGGAGTTATGTGGGGAAGGCTTATTTATGCTCAGGTATAAATGAACCTATGAGGCAGTCAGGCCCAACTGAGAGCAACAACTTGAAGCTGTTTCTTACCTCCTAAGGGATGTAAACAGTTCTGAGATAGAGCTACATCTACCTATTAGTTGTTTGTAACAGCTTGAAGCCTGGAGAATCTTTGGTTCCTGATACAGAGTGAATTTTTTTTTCTACTGCCTGTAACTTTTGCAGGATGGGAAAATTCACTTTACAGGTACTAGACTATGCAGAGCTATTTCCATTATCCGTATTTAAATCTTCTGGGATGAGCTCTTCTTTTTCATCTCTTATTTCACAACAGGAAAAAAATATAATTACAAGATGACATGACTTAAAGAGCATTGGGAGGTTTTACATAAAGTGACATTGCCTAAGGTATTGCACAGTTACATTTGCCCAGAGGGAGGGAGTATGGGAATAGGTATCAGTAAATCTGTTCAAAAGATAACCAGATGCTTTTTCTTAAATTAAAGATACACCTGTATATAACTTCCCTATCTTTAGTGTGACTGGAGAGAAAGAGAAGAAAGCCAAAGAGTAAGATTTAATAGGTAAATATATAAAAGGAATGAAAGATAAGCAGGGCAGAGAATACATGGCAAATGGAAATATGTCTTTTTCTGTTCTTGTGATAGTATTTTCCCATGTAAGAAATGATATGGGTAAATACTTTCTTTAAATATATGCATATGTAGGGAACGATTACTTTCTTTTGGTATTTACTATTGAGTTCCCTTCCTTGGTATTTTTAACAATTCCATTGATGTTTAACATGCAGGGTGTGGCTATCCAGTGTCTCTAAATAATTATCAGGATTTCCTCACATTATTGCAATGACCCTGTACTTGTTGCCCTCCATTATCTTCCAAGCAAAGGAGTTTCATGGCCTCATCCTAGTTCCCAGTTGGCATCTGTCCCCAAGACAAAGTGATTGCATAGTTCAAGAAAATATGCCATGTGTGGTGTATTGCAAGTGAGTGTTTCTGTGCCAAATATTCTTGCACAAGTTTGTCAACAAGTATCAGCCTTTATCTGAAATATTCTTGTTACTTGAGACTGGTGTTTCTCCAGCAAAAACTGGCTCACGCCTGGAATAGCAAATATGTTTAAGATAAGGAGTAGCGTGCAATGGCAGATGTTGCTTGCTGTTGATGGGACTTGCTTGATGCACGGGACTTGCAGAGTTGTAACTTTACTAACATAATTTACACTTGTAGATCTAAGGCAACATTTCTGCCTTTTATTTCTGTCTCTCTCTCTTCTTAGCCTCTTCCTCTGCCCCTCCTGTTCTAGTGCTCTCCTGTTCCTACAAATGCATGCACTCATGCAGTTGGGAATTTTTCTCCTAGAGCAGTCTGTGGGCAAACGTGGATTCCTGATGAATTTTTAGCAGATTATAATAGCACACTGTGTTATTTCCCAACTGTCTGATTTGTATAATGGTGTATTCAGTCTATCTATTTGGCACTTGTAAAAATCAGATTCAAATCTGTTATCTTGAAATGAGTTTTGGCTAAAGGAACAAAGTACCCTAGCATGGCAAACATGGCCAGGAGTGAGATCTAGGACTCAGAACCTGCACCCTCCCTTCTCTTTCTGCTTTCTTTTACCTTAGGGTAGCTCCATATTGGTTGGGATCAAATTTCCTAGTAACTCTGTCAAAATCAGCCTGAACTTGTATTATAAAAAGATCAGATATATTCCTCATCAAAAAAAAAAAATCAATGATGCTTAGTATCCCTTTGTCTTAGAGAAACCCAATTCAGAAATGGCAAAAAACTTCCCAAATTAACCATCGGCTTTGGTTTTCTTCATTCTCAACCTCCTCCTTCTTGAGGGGGCAACATTCAGGATTCTTGGTGTGATAAATGAAGCTGACCACAGAAGGTCCACACAGACAGAGTTTATTGGAGGAAAAGGTTTTTCACAGTCAGAATGAAGACAACTCAAATTAGTACTGAGAATTACCATGTATATTGTTTTTGAAAACTGCCGTTATCTGTTTCTCTGTGCAGCCCTTCTGGCGAGTCTAGCAGTTTAAAAAAGACCGGGATCAATATTACTGAGGATCCTATTTGACAAGTAAACCAAAAGCACTTAGGCTGCAGCACAAAGATGCGTGCAAATGCAGCTCACCTCTGCTCTCCTCACCAGACAAAACTTTTCCACTGGCCAACACTCCAGACATGTGCTCCAGAAAACAGAGCACCGAAAATACATGTGCAAGAGTAGAGGAAATATTTTTTCTCTTGATTTTGTCAGTTGTTGTCCAGTCAGTGATTACGGTCCCTTGACCTGCACCATCTTCCCACCACCAAACCTTGGCTGGTTTGGATCCATAAATAGCGGTTGGCCAAGCTGTCTGTGCAGGTCACTTTGCTGGGCTTTTTTTTTTTTTTTTTTTTCTTGCCTCTTGGGCAATACCACTCTACAGAAATTTATGATTCAGGTGCATGAAATAGTCTAGAGCTGTGTCTCTTGCAGCTAAATACTTGGGGGAAAGGAGAAGAGAGGGTGTTGAAGCACTTGGAAATGACCTCTTCACAACAAAAAAGCTTGTGCCTTTGAGAGGCTGATACTCCCTTCTCCTTCCCCGACCCTACCTTATGCACACACTTCTCCCTGTTTCTGCATTCATCCCGTCTTTCCAGGAATCACTGGAAGAAATGCAGATAGGTGTGTCATGCAAATGAAGTTTTTGGTGCTGCATTCCACCCCCCCTCAGTGTTGCTGGAGAGATCTGTTATCACGGGACTTGGGTTTTTGAATGCCAAGAGCTGTTGCTCTGAAAAGCTGCCTTATTTTGGATAGCATTATTTTTCTTTAGCAAAAGATACATCTTTCTGTCCTGTAATGGTGGTGTTGTAACTCTCTCTTCGTACTACTGCTCCACTTTATTTTGCATCTTTCCTAGCATGGGGATTTCTATTAGCACAGTTCAGCCTTGCTGTGGATGTTTGTGGTACACTGTTGTGATAGTGAGCTCTAATAATACTTGTTGCCTATGTAAGACCTCACAGAGCTCCCCAGTGTGTTCAGGAAAGATAGGATGGGAGGGAGGAGAAGCTACTCTGCTTATGAATCCTCTGTAGTATGGCTTTCCCTTGTGTTGAATAAATGAGATGTCCAGGGACAGGTCCTGAAATAGGTTTTGGAAACTTCTTTCTCTGGCTTCTGTGAAGGACTTGTCATCTTCCCTGCAAATGTTATCACCTTGGCCCTATAAGCAAACTGGCTTGTTTGTCAAAAAGCTGAACAAATGCTGTAGCCTTACAGCAGGCTTAAATTTGCTTTTTGTTGTTGTTGTTGATTGTTTTTTGTTTTTGTTTTGTTTTGTTTAATTGGCAATTTAAATAATTGCATTAGTTTGGCTCAGCTGATTTTTGCTGCTAAATCTGAAGAAAAGAAATACTGCTTGTTCTGGTACTGATGAGGTTGGGAAGAGATGAGGGCACACATCAGCTCCTTAGCAGGGTGAGCGTGCTGCTTTTCTAGCTGATATAGCTCCCACTCTTTTTTTTTTTTTTTCTTTTTTTTTTCTTTTTTTTTCATTTGCTGCCTTGCTGCCTTTCGGCCGCAGGTCCAGGCTGCCTGGGTAGCTGGTGGCTTGGCCGATGGCATTCCCAGATCTCCAGGCAGCCCAGCAGAATTGCTGCTGCTGGCACAGTGACTGACTGTCCTGTGCACGTCTGAGGGCTTTGCTGTGCTGTGGGAATGTCAGCCTCACAGTGCACGGGATATCCCAGGCTGAAACATGGGGGATGGAGCTTTTATGAATTTCCAGCATTGGTACACATGACTTGTTATTAGTGGCCAGGTTTGTTGGCGCTCAGTGCCTTGCAATCCCTGTGCACCTTGTGCAATGGTTAAACAAGAAACCTTGTCTTACGGACCCAGGGTTTTTGCTGTGGTTTTGTTGAGTGCTTGTTCACAGTCTGTATTCCCTATCGGTCGGTGTGTGGGAGGCTTCTGAAATTAGGTCTTCCCCTGTGTGCTGAAGTTCTTACAGCCATCCGGCTGCTGTTTTTCCATTAATAGCACCTTGAGATACGATGCCTCTGTAGGGCAAGGGACACATTTCCATGATTTGGTTTCTCCGGCTGTTCTGGTTCTTCAGCACCTTTCCCTTCCCATCAGTAAAGGCAGTACCGGCCTGTTTCCAGTACCTCCGTTTCTTTGTGACTCTTGACTTTCACTTCTCCTGTGAAAGCAAAGCAAGACAAAGACTTGGAGGTGCAAATTTTCAGTTGTGCACGGAAACAGATGCTCAGCCTGGGCAAACTGGTCACCCTTATACAACATGTCCAAATGATGGTCATGTGCAAGTGGATCTGCATGTGCATGTGACAGTTCTTCGTGAGCGGAAAGCCAGATGACTGGGAACTGCTGAAACCAGCAGGATGCCACTTTACAGAAGGACTAGTCAGGCTGGTTGCCACCTACCTGGTTTCCAGCCTTTAAAGCCGTCAGTCTTGATAGCATGTTGATGTTCCTTAAGAAAGTGATAGGAAGCAGCAGAGGCAGAAAAGATTTTGGTGTGCAAATTCAGGAGGCCCATTTGCATTTGAAAGATCATCTGCACAGGCTTAGGTCTCAGAGCTTTCCTGCTGGTGAGAGCTTGTGTCATACAAAATATATATGTATATGTATGTATGTATGTATATTGGCTGGTTTATTCCTCAGGACTTGAGTACCCAGAATTGTCTTCTGTTAGGTTATGTACCTTTTCTAAGTTCTGGCATGACTTTTTGAGCCTGGACCCTGTGTTCTTGATTTCTGCCAAGACAGAAGTTTATGGAGGTGTTCCTATGAGGCTCCAACAAATGCCTGTCGCTGAAAGCTGTATGGATTCCCCAGTCATCTGTCTACTGATTGCTTCTTTGAGCATAAAACTATTTTTTTTTTTTGTTAACATCTGCTTTGAAAAAGATATTACTGGCTATAATCTCAGCACTGCCACGGTGTAAATCGGGGGAAGAGTTGGAATGTTTTGGTATAGGAAAACCTCCTCAGTAATTCAGTAGTAAATTGAATTATATGAATTTTTTAGCCAACTAGAAAAACTTGACTGTGCCATGTCCTGTGGCGTTAGATGAGGACTGACAACTACATTTTGGCCTCCTTGTCTCACTCAGTGCTTCTATACAGCAACAGCTCCAAATGTAGTACTCTGTCATCAAACTAAATATTCATTGTGGCTTTTCTTTTGCCTTTTTTTTTTTTTTTTTCCATCTGTGGTTCTGCCAGTTACCTTCAGGGATAGTATTTGCATGTAAATTATTCAGTTATACGAGGAAGGAAAAAACTAACTGTTAGGATTTGTCTGCAGGGTCTCCTCAGCATAAATGTGGCCGAGGTCCCTGTGCCAAGTGCGCAGTTTGGGAGGTGCAGGATTGGTGCCTGCGCCTCGCTCGGTGCCTCTCAGGTAGCCACTCTGACCAGCTCGTCAGATGCCTCCAGCAGTGCTCGTCTTTCTTGCCTGATAAGGACTGGAGACCTATTTAGACAATCTAAATTCTGCCGTTGGCCTTCGATGTCTTAAAAAGAGCTTTTAATGAGGAAGTTAATATAAAGATACTACATGTTAATGTCCACATGACTCATAATATTACAGAAAAGCAAATGCTGGATTAATAGGTTAGGAGGCAGGACTTAAAAACAAACATTTGATGCAATTTGCTTTGTACGTTGTAATAAAATTTTAATACATTTTTTTTTCCTCAAACGGGCTGTGTTATAAAGATTACCAAAGCAATCAACTTTTGAGGAGAGCTCTTCTTCTGGGATGTGCATTGTCTGTGTTTATGTAGCACGTTTCTGTAAAAAAGACAGCTTAACAACTCTGTTTTGGTTTGACTACTTCAGTAACCCCCACCTCAACCCTGGAGTTGAGACTTTGCTGGCAGGAACTGGTCACTGGTACAGGTCTGTGCTCTGCTTTCTTTCTCCATGGTCATAGAAGTTGCAAAGACATCCTGAAAACCTTCAAACCCTCTTTAAGAACCTCTCAAAAGTTAGTATTTTTTAAAAATTACAGAATTGCCTTAAATTCATCATATTTCAGCTGTGTGTGAGGACAAGTCTGTACATGAAAGTTATTTCAGGTGAAGGAAAAGTATATCTAAAAAGGACAATTATTATTTTAAGATAGTATCATATTTATTACAGAATAATTCTGCTTTTTTCTGCTTTAGCTTAATCCACTTGCAAAGTAGATAAGCTTATTTCTTCTGAATACTTTGAGGTGTAAACAGAACCATGAGCCTGGGAGAAGCCTCTGTCAGAATTTGGCTTGATAAGTAAGAACTCAAAGACCGCAGGCTAGTTTCTTCGAACACAAAGGGAAATGAACAGCCAGTGCTTGGTCAAGGTTTCTCATTAGCACTAGGGTTGTGCAGTTCTCATGTCCCACGGTGAAATCAGTGGAGCTGCACCCCTGTAATTGAGATCAGTATCTACCTGCTTACCAGGAGCAGAGGCAGAGGGATACCTGGATGTTTTAAATGAGGTGCAAGAACTGCCAGAGAGCATCTCCCTGCAGTGCAAAGCCAGGGGGTCCAGACTGCCTCCAGCCCTCAGGATCTCACCAACCTCTGGCCAATCTGGCATGCAACATAAAACAGCGTCTGCTGGGAAAACAGGCTGTGCCCAGGGCTGTTTTGGAAGTTTTCTGTTATGTTTTGTTGTGGAAAAGGTGTTTTCACAATGAAAAGGTGTTTCACAAACTCATATGTGATGATCAAGTTCCAGTGGAAAGAGCACACTGATGGGAGATGGGCTTTGACTGTAGCTGTGGTTGACTTGCACAGCCTGGGTTTGGCCTTGACTCCCTGTGTCGTAAAAAACAGCAGCAAATCAGCAAATCCTCTTCAAAGAGTTTTTTTGTACATTAAGGGATCTGTCTTGCTGGAAACAGTACACCTTTTCCACTGATTAATGACTTTAAGATTAATAAAAAAATTAGACTTAAGAACTGGGAAGGGTTGTGGTTTTCTTTTGTTGTTGGTGTTGATGGGTTTTGTTTGTTTGTTCATTTCTGTTTGCTTTTCCAGAAGATGTGTTTCAGTTTTCAATGTGTTTTCCATTTTGGATTAAGTCATACTGAGACACTGTGGTGTTCTGTCTATTCAAAACCATGTTCTCTGGAAGTTGTATATTGTACCTACTGTAAATAAAACAGATACTGGCCATTTACATTTTTGTCTGTAGCCCTCATTTCTCCTTCCTCAGGTGCTCTGTGATATAGGATCTCACTGAGTGCATTTCTGCAATAAAGTCTGTCCGTCTGTTTTGATCTGCCTTGCAAGTTGGTAATGTACCTGATTTGAGTGGCCACTGGGACCAACCATTGACATTTTCTTTCCAGCCTTCTTAGATAGGATAGGAGCAAGCATTTTATTCCACTGTCCTCTGCTAAACACCCCTTTGTCATAGCGATACCTGCTGTCACTTTGCTTTTCTGACTTCCCCTTTTCCTTCATGTTACCGCCTCTTCCCCATAATTGACATATTTTTCTACTTTTCCTTCTCTCATTTTCTTCTAAATGAATTAATTTTGCTCTGAAATAAAGCTTTTTATTCACTAGGTAGATATAATGGTGCAGTAACTAAAAATGAGTGATAGCACGTGTATGCAACGTGTAAAATACAAATCTCAGGTTGATGAGGTGGTGAAAGGGGAAGAAACAAGAGGAAGTATGGGGAGCTGGAAGAAGAGGAGAAAGTTCTCATGCCTAAATAAAAGCTATTTCTTTTGAGGAAATACCTTTTCTTGTTGCTGGAGTGGTTCTTTTTTTCAGTTACAGTGAAACAAACAAAAATGGAAATGACTTCATTGTCCTTTTTGCTTTGGATTCTGTACACAGACAGGTGAAACAGGATTAAATGATAAGCAGGAAGGGAGTTATGGGGAAGGAAGCAAACGTTATGGCTGTGTAGCTTGCTTTACCAGCTATCATAGGTCACTTTTCACTATAGTTTATGATTGGATTAATTAAAATTTAAGAGAATACTTAGTGGGCTTATTTAGCTCACATTTTTTGCCTTCTAGTTGTCATTCTCTTTATAAGTACATATGCACACGCAGAATTTGTACATGTTGCTGTCATGTCCACAGTGGCCTTTCCTGCTCTAACATGAAAGCAATGCTAATGCTCCTTGTTTGAATGTAAGCCTATTCAACCCTTCAGGGAGCGCCCTAGAACGGGTCTTTTGGTGTGGACTCAGCTGGACTAAGGAGTGTTTGCTTTGTAAGAGGTGCTTTTAAAGTGACTTGAACTTTCTGAGCTAATAGACCTGAACCAGGATATAAGAAACATTAGTATTGGCGTGGGAAGGTCATATTTCACTTCTCAGAGAAGTACTAGAGTTACTTTTTGGGGAAGAAACTTTTTGGGGAGAAACCAGAATGTGAATCTCTGCTACACTGCATTAAGATGTGCCTGTTGGCTCCAATACATGCTGTTTTCCTCCTCAAAATCCCATCAGTTCTGCTCTTTTCCTCCTCAAAATCCCATCATTCTTGCTCTTTTCCTTGTAGTCTCTGTCCTTGCCATTGGTTTCAGGGTTACCTGCTGCCTATTTCCCTGTTGCTGGGTAAGAGACCTGTCCCCTTTCAGCTCTCTGTGGGTACAAGGGAATGTGTTCATGTTTTCTTGTTTTCTAAAATGGGAACAAAGTTGAACAATACGCACGTATTCCTCTCCCTTTTAGGGGGCTCAAATTATTCAGGCACTGATTTTCTCTTGATGGCTGAAAAGACTGGAAGTTACATCCTTGCCAAATTTCAAATGTATCCAGTCACGCATGCAGCCTTTTACATAGAGGTGACAAAAACTTGGATTACAGGGAAAAAAAAAAAACAAAACAAACAAACAAAAAAACTCTTCCTCTTTATTTATTTATTTCCTGTCTGCATTTTCAAAAAAATGCACTAAAGTAAGCTAAGATCAATATAATTGGAAAAGACTACACAGAGTGGAAAAATTAACAATTATTTAATAGCATGTCTATCTTTAATTTCGAAACGTAGCTACCTAGCTATTGAAAAAAAAAAGTGTAGGCATTTTATGTAGAGTTTATTGTGATAAATATTTTTGGTGGAAATTGCAGGGCTGCTTATGTAACTAGCTGGAAACCTTTGAAAGCTCTTGGCCAAGGTTTTTTTAGCACAAATTATATTTATTAGGATACATAAATGCAAGAACATCACTGTAACAGGAATTAACTTTCAAATAATTGCAAATAATTCCTACTCTACATGGATGGAAAGAATCAAGTAGTTACCTGAATAGAACAGAAAATTATGTTGAATTGTACTGGAAATAACTGTATTTAAGAAAAATTGAAATCTGCTATTTGCTATGAAGAAAGGACCTTGTATCAGCGCTAGTTCTGTGTTTCATAACTATATGAAATATGAGCTTGTGTTATACAACAAAGCAATCCCCTAAAAACCTAGAAATCAAAATAGAAAGTCCTTTGATAGATGAAAGTCAGCATAGTTTTAACATTTGTTATCTATAACATTGCCTACAGACACTGCACTGTGGCAAAAGGAAACATTCAGCGCCATTTCCCCTGTACAAATATCTAGCAGCTTGCTTTAAAAAGCAAACAGAAACTCACCTTGGTAGCCTAAAGACCACACGGGATTCACTTGAAAGATTTGCCAACTCATCAAAAATCATATTTGATATTTGACCTAACTTATGCTAACCGCAAACAGTTAAATTAAACTGCCTGCATGACAACCTTTGCTCTCATTTGGCTGGAGTGCTCGCGGTAGAGCACAAAGATTTCTTACCAGGCTGAGTTGTGTAATCTGCACCCATGCATACACTTGCCTTTGTGGCACTGAGGAACACGGTGTAGTGACGGGACCCAGCAGGGCAGGTTGATGGTTGGGCTCTACCATCTTGAAGGAGTTTTCCAACCTAGATGGTTCTAGGGCTATCCTTCCCAGGCATCCCCACAAGGACCTCTCTGAGTGAGGTTTTCACATCATCCCCTCCACAACGAGGGCAAAAGCAACTCATTTTCAGTATCGGTATGGGGTGCGGGGTTTCACTGCCTTTTGGCTCATTTGGAGGCTCAGTGGGAGGCAGGGGTCATAGGCTTCGCCCACCCTTGGCAGAGGGGTTAATCTTCAACTCATGAATTTGGAGCATGTGCCCTACTCAGTTGGCCACATCTTATCCTGCGTTCAAAAGCGCTTGTGGAGGTGCAGCCTTTGTGCAGCCATCCATGGGCAGCAGAAATGTTGGCTTTTGTGGTGAGGGCCTGTGGTGGATGGGAAAAGCAGATTTGTTTTTTAATGCAAAAATTGGCTCCTCATTTCTTTGGGGGCCAGGAGCCTGCAATTTTCAACAAGTGGAATACTCAATTATGCAATTAAATTAGATAGACTGGCTTCTACCCTTGCTTGGACATGTCTTCTTTGGCCGAGCTCCTTACTGTGTCCCCCGTGCTCCTGGTGTAGTGAATGTAGGACTCTGTCCTTTGTCATTCAAAAAGCTTGCAGGATTTTATGCTGCCAATTGAATTTTTTCCCAGTGAGCAGGAAATAAACAGTCCCCGAGCTGACTTGTAACAGCTGTCATGCTGCTCCATAACAAAGTTAAGGTAAAAATTTTGAAGGGTGGATTATTACAGGATAAAAAACGCATGCAAATAGACATGAGTAACTTTCTGGTCTGAATTGGATGTTTATCTTTTGTGTCATCAACCTCAGTCTTTCGTGAGCTGTTAGTTCTAGAAGATTATAGTGCAGCAGATGACGCCAAATATTCTGTACCTTCTATTCCCATACAGAGCTTGCTTTCAACATTGTTTACTGGCCTGTGTAGAGTGATCTGTTATGTGTGTGCCTCTTTCAAATGCATCTTAAATTCTTAATCATGTTACTACTGTGAACTAACCTTGCATTATTTCTTTTTCTTCCTATAGCTTTCCCTACACAAAATGGAAAGGTTGCTATAGTGACTGGAGGTACTAAAGGAATTGGTTACCAAACTGTGAAGCATTTGGCAAGACTTGGCATGCATGTTATAATAGGTACAGTCGTTATTTTCCTAATATTAATATATTCATTTGTGTTTCAGAAAATATATATTTTTTCTTTTAAGGAAGATTTTCTTTCCAGTATAATTGTAAATTTGGAAGGGGAGGAGCAAGGTTTTTTCTAGCTTTTAGCACAAATAAAGATTTGGTTTATGTTTTGCTTTGCAAAGCTTTATAGAAAAGTGGATTTTATTATTATTATTATTATTATTATTATTATTATTATTATTATTATTATTATTATTTTGTGCAAAACTTGGAAGACCTAAGCTACCTTATGTTAAAAGCCAGCAATTATGTCATGAAAATGACTTTTAAATATGGGTATTGTAAAGATATTTTATTATCTTGTGACTTATTTCCTTAACTGAGTACGAACTTGAGCTTTAGGGTACTCATTCTCATTAAGAGGAAAACGAATGAAAGCCTGGAAGGAATATTCCAACGTGTAGTGGGGGATACTTTTATTCCTTTGTATGACAGAGAAGAGGAAACCTTTGTAACTTCAAACATTTAAAAAATGCACATTTACTTCTCCACTTGTCACTGTAGGTGACCCTTGTACTCCAGGCAGGGAAAGAAGTAGCTTGAGAGGCTCATTCGTGTCAGTCTGAGATGGGATGGACAACTCAACTCCTGGAGGTTCCTGTTTCTCTCCATTGATTATAAGGAGTTTATGTGGCTATGTAAGATTGAGAAGTCATTTAGATATCTAAAGTTAGGATAGGTGAATTTCTGTTGGAACTCCAAAAATGTCCTGAGCACAGAATTTTTTCTCTCTGCTACAGATATAGTGGGATTTTTTATCCTATTTTCTGAAGCTTTCTGTGCTACTAGTAAATATATCTACTAAATATATCTACTAAATAATAATCTATTAAACAATATCTACTAAATAATTTACACAATATATATAAATAAATAAATTAAATAAATGTCTTCTAAACCAGTATGTAGCCATGAATAATGGTATTCTTGACACACTGTAGTTTGCTGTCTTATTCTTTCTTAAACAAGATTTCTACCTTTCTTCTGTAACTTTTACATTGTAAGGTCACTGAAGGTCAGTATTTCATAACACGCTAGCGAGCTAGTGATGACACTTTATTTAGCTTTTATACAGAACACGATCTCTCTAAGGTTTTGTATACACATCTTTAAAAAAAAAAAAGCAAACAAACAAGCACATAGTAGCCATGTATTATTCTCAGTGCTGTGGAGTTAGTAACACTAATGGACTTGCCCTGCAAACGTACAGGTGTAATGCAGAATACCACTTACTCATACATGTTTTAATAGATGTGTCAAAACCAAGCATCTGCAAAATGCAAACAGATGCTGCTATATGTAGCTAGATGATAGATGTAGCTAATGTCAGCATTAATATTTCACTAAAGAAGTATCTTTTCATGTTAAAGGTGGACTGGAGAAATGGACTCAGCTGGAAAAAAAAAAGGCCAATTTTCTTTGCATAGTGTCATGGAAGCGTAGAACATTGCTACTTCTTTGAAGACTTACTTTACATCATTTAATGTTTA
Source organism: Oxyura jamaicensis (assembly GCF_011077185.1). Lineage (NCBI taxonomy): Eukaryota > Metazoa > Chordata > Aves > Anseriformes > Anatidae > Oxyura > Oxyura jamaicensis. The sequence continues at coordinate 132,880,455 of NC_048893.1, forward strand.
ACGTTTGGTAGTTTTCATATAACAAAATTCAAAGTGAGATCTTAGGGAAAATGAAGCGTATATTTATTTACAGAATCTTTAAGTAAACTGATTTTGCCCACTCATAATCACCTTCGTATAGACTTAATTTACTCACACCCATACTCTTACAAGCCCCAACATGTGTGCACACAGTGGTCTGGTGAGCATCACTTGTGTGCAGTGTGGGACTAGGCATGTCAGCTACCGAGCGTTTATCCTGGCATTGTGGTCCTTGATCAGAAATGACAAGGTAGTTTATGGACAGATCTTTTATGCCCTTCAGGATTCATCAGCTCTTAGTCTGTCCTTCTTTGTTTGGGGTATACAGGCTATGTCTGGGCTAACAGGAAAAGTAATGGTAGAGGTGATATGCCACAACATTGTTGCTGTCTTCCTGGCGTCAGAGTGCATGGTCATCTGCTGGCAAGTCTAGGCACACACAACACAGGAGCGGTGTCCTTGAAACGTGTCCTTTATTATCAAAAAAGGACATTCTTTTAACTCTTTGCTCTGATGTTTCTTCTGGTGCTTGCAGACGCACACATTTCCATTCACTCTTAATTTGTACCAACCTTAATATTTGCATTATGAATCTCTAGAAATGTAAATTAATGAAATTAATTACAGGAAGCATTTGATGAGTAAGAATTTCAATTGATTTAATTCTGTCAGCCAAACTCTGACCTAAACACTGAGTTTGGTGAGTCAGAGACATCTCCTTTGCCTGTGAAATTCTTCAGAGCAAGGAAGCCCTGTCAGTAGAATGGATAGTCACAGGGTTTGTTCCAGCTGCAAGATTAAAACAGTCTTAAAAGCACATTAAATGCAATGACCTTCCATCCTTGTCCCCAAGTGTCCAGAGTATGCTTAAAATACCTCTTGGTACATTAGCACGTTCAGCTTCAGGCCACACAAGCAGAGCTTTAAACCTCAAATTAGACAGCAAGTGTGCTCAAGTTTCTATTGTAGGAATGTTTTCACTGTATATTTGTATGTAGGCATGAACATATGTGAAAAAAAGTGTGGATGTTAGGTGCATTTGGGCTCAGAAGGGGGATCAGACTCATGTTTAGCTCATGGTCAATTTTGCCCATTCACTGAAGGTTTTTTTCCCATTGCAGGGACTAAGTAATGGGAATATTTAGCAATAAAGAATGACATATCTGCAGCGGGCAAATGAGTCAGACCCAAATGTCTAATGTGAAGATGATTCACCACTTGGATTTTGACTCCATTTCACATTTTAGAGGAGTCAATGTTTGAAATAACTTACTTTTAAACCCCATCTGCCAGTGGAACGAGCGAAACAAATAAGTGGAAAGTATTCTACCTTGCCTATTCTACCTCTATGAATAGTCACTGTGTAAAAAGGCAATGGTTTCCCTTAAAGCATTTTCAGCCAGCAGTTACACAGTGCTTTTACAGCTTCTTACTTTCCAGTCCCAGCACGGCTGCACAAGACTCCTTTCTCCCACCAATGGTCTCTCTCTGCAGATGCTACTAGCCCTGCCCTCAGTCTCTTGATGGGAAAAAGGTCAGCGTGAATGCTGAAATGATGAAAGGAATTTTCTACAGGTTACTTTTTTAGATTTCACTGCGGCTTTTTGCAACACCGTGATAGCATTGCTCACAGTGAGCAGGGCTTTTACTGCAGGAAAAGCTGGGACCCCTGGCAAGGAAAGCTACTGCCAGTGGTGGGCTTCTGGAGTCAACCATGCTGGGAGTTCATGCTCCCTGTTACCCAATTTGTTACTTAATAAATAAGCTTACTTTTTCTTCTGCAGATGAGGCAAATGACAAGTCATTTTTGTTGTCTGTTTGTCAGGAGCTAATACCAAAGATGGTGTTTTGAATGGGATTCCAAATACATATGCTCTTAAGGAGCATAAGGACATCAAAAATAAAGGTGTCCCAGTCATTGTTATGACCACCATCCTGGTTCAGTTCTGATTCACAGTGTTGGCCACCGTTTTATGAGTCTGAATTTAGATTGATTAGAAGCATAAACTCTTTGTATCCCTTCCATCCTTCATCACTGGGGTGAGTGCATGTTAAAAATACTGACTTTAAAAGGGAGAGTTTCAGTTTGTTCCCTCCCACCCCCAAAAATTAATAAAAGAAAACTGGGGGGGGAGGGGGGGGGAAGCGTGGCAATGTCTAGTGTAGAAACTTGATATTTTTGTCTGTAAATGGTGAATGAAAATCAAAAGATTTCCATCTTGACAATGTTATACATGTGCTGCTTGTTATAAAACACCAGGTTCAGGGAAGTGTAATCAGTCTTCAGTGTCTGAGTATATCAGTGTCACAATTTTCTAAGACAATCTCACATTCTGAAGGAAACAGTCTCATTATATATAAAAATATATGTATATATTCAAGTGATTTATCTGAGCAATGAATTTTTGGCATAAATATATGTACTTCATAGCCAAACTCAGCGCTTTTTTGTGACCTCTGTAAGCCCTACAAGGGACCAAGAAGGAGATATTTCTGTCATCTCTTTCATTCACATTAGTTTCCAGTTTTCAGGCTGGACTCTCCGCACTACATACCAGAAAATTCTCATATGATATAATACTACAAAGTAACTTTAGAAGGATAATTAAACCCTATCAAGATGGTAAAATTATTCATTATCAAAGACAGTTTGATTTAATTTCAATTACTGAAATTTTATATGGGATACTTTAATAGTCCTTTCTTACTGTAGACGGATGTATGAGATGCTTGAGTATTATTAATGTTAATACCACTCTAGTATCTTATATGTCCCATGCCCAGAGGACTGACTGCATCTGAGAGTTCAGAAATCCTAAGTGTATGTCTTGGGAAACCTGGTTGATTAATATTTGCAGAATATCTTGAAAATACCTATCATGGGACACAGGTATTCTCTGGATATCAGATGAAACAGCAACAGAGGATTGACCAAATTTGTTGGATATTATTATAACTACACACACTGATTACCTGTGCAATTAAGCCTGGGTGGCTTAATTAAGTAAGCATAAGTAAGGGAATGGGAAAAGCCACTTGCCATGAAGGCACAATAGAATCATTCAGGTTGGAAAAGACCTCTAATATCATCTGGTCTAGCCATCCCCCTACCACCAATGTCACCCACTAAACCATGAACCCTAAGCACCACGTCCAACCTTTCATTAAACACCCCCAGGAACGGTGACGCCACCACCTCCCGGGGCAACCGTTCCAGTGCCTGACTGCTCTTTCTGAGAAGAAATGTCTCCTCTTTCCAACCTGAAACTCCCCTGGGGCAACTCGAGGCCATTCCCTCTAGTCCTATTGCTAGTTACCTGTGAGAAGAGGCTGACCCCCAGCTCCCCACACCTTCCTTTCAGGTAGTTGTAGAGAGCAATGAGGTCTCCCCTGAGCCTCTTCTTCTCCAGACTAAACAACCCCCATTCCCTCAGCTGCTCCTCACAGGACTTGTGTTCCAGGCCCTTCACCAGCTTCGTAGCCCTTCTCTAGACATGCTCCAGGGCCTCAATGTCCTTCTTGTACTGAGAGGCCCAAAACTGAACACAGTACTTGAGGTGCGGCCTCACCAAAGCTGAAATATAATGTATATTTCAGCTATTATGCATATATATATGTACATGCATATATAATACACCAATACTATAAATGATTAGTCTTACAGCTGATTAGCAACAGTCAGTGAAGCTGTCGACCTTGCATGTTCTCTGTCACAACGCTGGATGTCTCCTTCACCAGGCAGCACCCCAGGCCAGCCATCAGGAGCTACCCCGAGCTTGAGTTGTGGAGCTGCTTTTACAGGGCTGTGACTTTCAGTTGTCTGACTGATCTGCTAATATGAGTGTCTCAGGTGTGTTTCTATATGCCTGCTGCTCCGTGAACAGCTGCACTGTTCACTGTGTGTCTACAGTTGGGTGAACAGTCTGTCGATATCCCTAAGGACATTGTCTAGACCGTTCTTGAGCAAGTGAGTGGGTCAACAAAGATGTGAACTGCTTGGGAGCAGTCCATTGATATCTTTAAGGACTACCACATGATAAATCACAGATTTCTCAGTGTAAGTTGGTACTGGATGCAAGTTTCATGAGCACTCTTTTGTCCTGTTGTCACATGCCATACCTGAGGAAAGGAGCATCTCACCACACTATCAAACAGCAGTTATGTTAGTTTTATGTTAGAGTTTGGAACAATTAAAACCAAGGTCAATTTGTAAAACAGACTGAGAGCCTAGATATAACAGGTCTGGTGTCTGTATAAAAGAAAACTACGCAGAGTTAGTAACTCCCAGTCAAGGGGTTTTCAAACAGTCCCAGCACTCTGAGCAAACTGAAATACGTCTTGTGTCCACTTCAGTATTTTATCTACTAACTTGCAGTGCTGGAGCTGTGTGGCTCTTAATCTCGGTTTATTTTACTTTATTGGAACTTTGTTTTTAAAATTCATGACTTCAGGTTATTTCAGTTTGTGTTCATACATTTCAAAATAATTTTAAAGCAAATTAGCCAAGCCAAAATACCAATTTGAAGACTGTGTCATACCTTGTGAATTTTTATAATAAATTAGACCTCAAGTTCTGTTCAGTCCTCAAAAATTAACTATGCTGAGGAAGTAAAAGAAAGAACTGGGCTTTATTAGTTCTAGATTACCTATAACACTTAGTAACATATATATATATATATTTTAATCATAAAACTAGAAAGTATGCAAAATAAGCAGCTAAAAAGATACAGTGTTTATGAATAGTATGGTGATTATTATGACATGTGTAAAGATAAAATACCACCCATCAGAAAAGAAATAAGCCACTGTGATTAAAAACAAAGTTTCTCGATAGAATAAAAGTATTTTGGGACTACTATCTTTTGCATTGAATCTTAACACATCCTTAATGTAGTAGAAGCGTAAGGTGAGCAAATGTTCTTGGTAGGCATTTTTAGGAAGAACATTGTGGACAGTCCAGTGAATATGAAAAAAATCACAGGCATTATAATAGACACAAAATTAAATATGTAATGATAAACTTTGAAAGAGTCACTGAAGTTTTTCTTAGCATGGTAATTCAAACAGCCGTTTGAATTCATTTAATTTTGATTTTCAAAATCTTTTGTCAAGGCTTATGCCAAAAGATTTTAAAGTTGATATGAGATAGATCTCCTGTAGATTAGTAACTGATTAGAATCCAAATAAACAACATCTAGGAATGATTCAGCTTTGGGATGGAGCAAAGGACTCCTGATCCTGTAGATCTGTGTTCATTGTATTTATAAAAAGTACAGAAAAAGGCTAAACAGTGAGATGATACATTTTGTACAAATGCATTTAGGACAGTCAAACTAATTGGACTACTCATTATTAAGGGATTTGAACACCTGACACACCAGGAGAGGCTGACGAAGCTGGGACTGTTCAGCCTGGAGAGGGAAAGGCTCAGGGGAACCTTAAATGAGCGTATAAATACCTGATGGGGTAAGAGAGAAGATGAAACCATGCACTTCCCAGTGGTGCCCAGTGACAGGACAAGATGCAATGCAGACAAAATGAAGCACAGAAAATTCAATCATAAGAAAATACTTTTTTTTTTTTTTTTTTTTTTTTTTTCTGCTTTGAGGGTGGTCAGACGCTGGCACAGGTCTCCCACAGAGGCAGTGGGGTCTCCAGCCTTGGAGATGCTTTAAGCCTGATGGAACACAGTCCTGAGCAACCTGCTGTAGCTGACCCTACTCTGAGCAGAGGGTGGGACTGGAGGGTATCCAGAGGTGCCTTCCTGCCTCAGCCATGCTCTGAGCTTGTGAAATCCTAACTACCACGAAGAACAATGAAGAATCTCGTAGTATTGAATGACTGGGTGATGACAGGATCGGTAAATACTGAGACTCAGTAAATGCAAATACTGCATATGAGGAAAGCCAACCACAGCTGTATATTTACAAGAATGGGATCCAGATTAACTACTACCACTCCAAAAATAACAATAATAAGACAATAATTTGTGATTTACTGTTGAAAGTTCTCTGTAAAACATCTTCAATATTCAATGCCAGTTAAAAAGGCAAATAAAATATTATTATTTAGCAGGAAAGAAAACAAAAATAAGATGCGAAGTGTTCTCTTCCTTTGTAGAAATCATTGTTTGAGCTTGTTGTAAATACTCAAAAGGAGCCTGGTAGAAGTGGAAAGAAACAGAGAAGGATGATGAGGAATATGGGAAGGCGCTGTGCAAGGTGGGGCTAATAAACAAATTTTCTGCTTGCAAACAGATAACTGAGGTGTGATATCATAAAGGCTTATATAATTATGAGTGTTACAGAGAAAGTGAATAAGAAGTGGTTATTCTCTCTCTATTATACACAAAGTAGCGAACATCCAACAATTTAAAAAGAGGAACAACTGAAGTACGACCTTTCTAATCCAATTAAATGTGTCATTAAATCACAGACTTTGTTGTCCCAGAACACTTTGGCAGCCAAGTGCTTGAATGAATTGAAATTGCGATGAGATGAAGAAGTGGAGGGTAGGTTCACAGAGAGGCTAGGAGTAACCTTTGATTCAGGAAACCTCTTAAACTACTTGCTGCTGGAATGGTGTATCAGAAAACTTCACTCTAGTTTTAATGCTGACACTGACATTTTGTCAGCACCTGCTACAGGTCATTGTTGGAAACAGCACTTTTTGTTGTTGTATCTTTGGTTTGATAAACAGGGGCATTCTCATCTTTTCTTGGAACAGCTGGGGTTGCTGAAACTTAGGGCAAGAATGATGATTTGTTTTCTGTTCGCAAACTGATGTTTTCCTCCTTACTCAGTTTTGCTTCTTTTATCAAAAGCACACTCACTGCGATATTTTTGCCTTTCATGTCAAAAAGGCATATATTAAATCATGAGTGCTGTACAATGAACTGGATGACAAAGGCCATGTGGTACGTCTAGACATAAGGAAGCTGTGTGTCACTTTCTCAATGCCTTTTTGTACATCCTTATACCTGGCTTTATTGAACAACAAATTAATGACTTAGAAATTTCATGGGTGAAACCCAAGACCTGTATTCCTTTTTCCTAAGCAATATGTTTTTTTACAAGACTTTACAGATTTCTCATCCTTAGAGCTTTTGGATGGCAGTCATTTGTCTCTCTGAGGCAATGTTATGCAGTGCCACACACTCACAAAATCATGATCTTTATACCACCAGCTGGTATGACTTTATTTTATTTATTTATTTATTTATTTATTTTTCTGGAGGCTTTGGGTGCTCTTGCAAGCCCAGTCTTCTGGCCTGTGCCCCACTTGGATCGGTTCCCTTCAGTCATACTGAGGATTATGCTACTCTGAGGAGACTCCTTCATTCAAATTCACATTTGGAACCTCTTGTGTGTTCTGTTGCAAAGACACCTAACCATCATTGTGTGTAACTTCTTAATCGTATGGTATACCGAGTTTATTACCATACTACCAAGCTTCTCCTGGCAATATGCATATGCATTAGAGTTTGTGGACACCACTTCTAAACTTGGATTACTTGAAGTGATAGGTGAATATCTTTGCATTACACCTACCACATCTGCAAGTCAACTTTCCTGCTACCCTCCCACCTGATAGTCGAGCATTGGCTCCCCTCCCCTTTCCAAAACACCATAGCCAAAGCGGGGCAGTGGGGAGGGCCACAGGGCAGGCTGCTAACCCTGAAAAGCTATTTAGTTTTAGAGATTAACTGCTATATAATTATGGCTAAATAAGAAAAGGGGGTTGCTGCCAGTTGAGAGCCACGCTGTGGCAAAGGGTGTCCCTCAGCCTCCAGGCTGGAGGGTTTGGATGTTTCTCTGATCTGCCGTGTCCTGGATATTTTGGATCTGCTCAGTGTCCATCTTGGGAGCTTTTTATTTGTGCTTTGGTTTTGTGTTCATTTGTTGAAAGTCATGAAATTCTCCCTTTGCTAACTCTGGCTTTTAAAAATTGTGTTTTTATTCTTTCCAGGCAATCTTCAGCTTCACAGGCTGTATTGTTGTTCATAGATTATTCTAAATGTCTTTCTAATGCCTTGCAGTGCATTCCCTTCAAAGGTCAAGATGGCAAATTCCCATTTCTATTTAAAAAAAAAATGCAAAAAGCCTTGCTTTTTGTCAGAATCAATTTTCTACATTAGTTATGAGTTATTAGTGATTAGTAATTATTTTGGAGAGATTTTCACCTTCAAAGGTATTAAGAATATTTTATAAAGAATATATGTAAATATATTAGTACCCCTTAACTAGCAACAGCGTGTTTCTGTGATGTACAAATCCATTCAGCCATGCCAGGTTTCTGAGGGCTGTATTTTTGCCACCCTTATTCAGGCTGAGCAATACTCTGTGACAGTTCTATTGAAATCCCTGAAACAACTTCCAGAGTTAGAATCTACTTAAACTGATTAAGATGACAGAGTCAGACCTTTAGGGTAAGATCCAAAGCTTCCTACTGCTGATAAGATTTTTTCTGTGTACTTCTGTGGTGTCTTTAGTTCAATGTGCTTTGACTTGTGACATTTGTGTAGAAAAATGTTGAAGAGGAGAGTCATTTTTTTGACTAAAAGTTGTATTTGAATTTATCTCTCTTTTTTTTTTTTTTTTTTTTTCTTCCCAATATGAGCTTCGGTATTTTGCTAAGAACTAGAATTTTTAATGCTATTAATATGATATCTCTTTTTATACAGATGCATCCATTCAGACTGGAATATATTTTTATTTTATTAGTTTTATTTTCAGAGTTGGTTGTAGTCAGTGTTATTATTGAATCAGTCTCACCTGAATTATTGACTATTCTATGGGGACAGAGAAGGAAAGCATCAGACAGGGCACTGAACAGCTTGCATAAACAATTCCTGAGACAACCGTATGCATTTTGAGCTCCCGACAGACACTTTAAATTTGCAAGAAAAGCAGGATTATTACAGTTTTAGGTACTTCTACGATCTAAGCTCTCAAGACATCGAATCCCTTCTTCTTAAAGCTTTTGTTCAGATTCCCTCATTGCATAAAAGCATGATCTATCTTCACCTTCTCATCCTCCTCTCCACTTGAATCCAGGGTAGGCAGAGCTTACGCTACAGATGCTATTGAGCTTAAAATGGATACATTCTGGGTTGGATAAATATGGCACATTGAGTATACAAAAAATATGGTGAATCATCGGCAAAAAGTCAGGCAAAGACGATTCTCCTGTGTATCACAAAGTTTTTCTAAACAGTTGTTACAAATACACTACTGAGATTCTAAAATACCTGATGTTAGTAAGAATTTGAACTTCATTTAATAAGACACCACCCGGCTTAGTTTAGAGCATTCTACTCCTGTTTAGCATGGTTGGAAGTTGTGCCCTTTAGTGAATCAGTTACATCAAAAAGATACACAGATTTTGTTTGATTTTTTACCAACCTAAAGGCAATTGTGGTATCTTGTTGATTTAAAAAGTATTTTTTGAACTTAAAATAATTAATGTGGAACTTAAAAGGAGGCCGCTTTTTTTCATGCCTGTTGTTTACTTTACTTAGAGGATCCCACAAGGATATACTTGAAGAGAAGCAGTGCAACCTGTCCCTTTCTTCTTATACCCATCCTCAGCAAGGGGATGCTTAAGCAAAATCCCCTTAAGCAAAATCAGAGGTGTAGATCACTCTCCCAGTCCTATGGTATCTTTGTGATACTTGTCTTTGAAGTTTTTGTAAGGATTTTGATAATTTATTCAGTCTCCTTATTCTTTCTTACAGGATTTTCTTTGAAAGAAGTATTTCAAAAGCCTCTATCGCACTGAGGCTGTTTCAATTTTACAGCACTCAAGCTTCAGAATCTAGTTTTCAAACTCTCTGTTGAATCAGGCTGGAAACAGACATTTGAAGTGACTGTTTAGCAAAATAATTATTTTATCCCAGTGGTCTAGAATGAAAAACATGCAAATATGACTAACATGAGCTCATTTGGAGGGCACTGAGCTTTAATGAATAACCATTTATATAACAGCAAAATAACGCAAATTAAAATCTGTTGTGAACACAAGCTCTTTTAAAAGAACAAATTAAGTGAACACACTGAGAGTTAAAGACACTGGAGGCTTAATAAGTGTGTTCTCTGCATGAGGAGTGCTGAATGAAAGAGGTATCGCATCAGACCTTCACAGAGTCGGCACCAAACTATTTTTGTTTCCCAAATCAACAGTCTTATCTGGTGTTACAACACACTGAGCTTGAGACCTTACTCTACTAAATCACTTTGGGTGAAACAGTGAGGAAAAGCAATCCTTTGCCTACCATCCTTGTGCCCAGATTTCCCCGGATGTGGCAGTTTCACTGGAGAGTTTTTTGTTGACAGTGCATCTGTATCTGGAAATTAGCATCAAGCCGAACGTTTCTGTTCTTTAAAGACTTGGATGGCTTTAAGCAAAATAAACAATCAGACAAACAAACAAACAAACAAAAACCAACCCACAAATGTCTGCTTTGTTGTTTTTGTTTGGTTGCTTGTTTGTTTGGCTTTTAATTCTTATTCTTTCTTGGTCAGTCTGAGCAGTATAATTCCAGAGTTAAGGGACTTTATAAAGAACAGTTATAGGCCAGAATGACCCTACGTTTTCTATGAGAATTATTTTCTCTTCCGTATCTGAAATGTTAAATGTCTTTATTTTAGCTAAATTTATGCAAATGTTGAGCCTTCTTGCCTATCATCAAGACAAAGATATATATTACCTTCAAATATCAGTGTTGCAAATCATTTTTTTTTTACTGCTCAAATACAGATGCACAGCAAAATTGCCAAACAAATGTCAGATAATTATTAACTCTCCACCTCAGCTGAATGGCACAAAAGGCATTTATTTAATGCTTAATCATATATTCTGTTAGTACTGGTAAGACTTTTCCTGAGCATTCAGAACAGGTTAGCAGGGCCTGTCCTCCAGCTGTGAAGTTCTTCATTTTGGAAAGAGCAGAGGGTGGTCCACTCTCACCTACAGTAAAGCTTTTTTAGAGTCTGGATGTGATATAATTCACGTGGCTCACAGATTTACATCTACATTCAGCTGTTCCAGCCAGCAGGTGGTCATAGCTTGCATGAATAAATGAGATGAACAAGCAGAACTCATGTGAACAGCAGGGCATTTGTACATAGCTCTTTAAAGACCTCTGCTGCTCTGACAACAACGAATCGCATTTTCACTTAAAACTCATAACTGGTTTTACACTGTGGTTAACCTGTAATGATAGCAGGCATATATTCACTGTCCTTAAGTTGTCTGCATCACTAATTCTGTGTTTCTGTATTGTGACAGCTGGAAACAGTGAGAGTGAGGGCCAAGAAGCGGTGAGGAAAATAAAAGAAGAAACTTTGACTGGAAAAGGTAACATGCTACATCCTTTTCTTTATTCCTATATTGCTGCTGAAGCTTCTCTTATATGAGGTCACCTTGTGTATCATTAAATTTTTCTAGTTTTGAGAAATTAATTCTTCATTCTGACACAGGATTAAGGTATTTTTGTTAAAATGTGCTTGATTCCTCATGGTAGGACATTGCAAAAGAGCTGTCTGCAAGTTAGTCTCTGTGTGCGTGTGTATGTGTGCACGTACAGAATGGTTTAATGACTGAGCAGAAAATCAGAACAGTAGTTATTTTTACTAAGGAGAGGATGACAGCAGGTTAAGAGTGGGTGCACTCTTTTTCATTGCTGGCCTTGCCTCTCATGATGTGTATGATCCCATAAAAAGGGTGATTTTTTGAAGATGTTCCTAAAAGAACTGGGCTGCCCAGATGTACTATTTGATGCATGGCTAATGATCCATCACAACATTTTTATTTTTTTTAAATAGACGGACCTTTCATATAAAGCCAAAATTCTTGTGTTTTTGTGGTTCTTTCGGGTTTGTTGTGTTTTAATCTGATGAGAGATCATGTTGAGAGAGGCATAAGGAGAGCAGAGCTTCATATCTGAGAAAAGGCATATTGCAAATATCTGCTGTGTGATTATAACTTGCGATTTATGATGGAGGTTAGTGCATCTAATATTTTCATCTCTTGGATTCCTTGGGTGTAGTTCCCAGTAGTGTGTGATGATTCACTGCTGCCACTTTGATGTATCATTTTTGGCAAAATAATAGGCAGTGTTTGTACTCCACCCTATTTAGGATCTTCATGGCTTCTTCTGAGATCTGATTCTGTTTTTGTGCCTCTAATAATTACTGTTATGATGATCAAAATAAGTTAATTATTGTGTAAAAAAAAAACCCTTTCATTAAGATTTATCTTTTGACATAAATAAATGTGCACCCATCATAGCCTCAGGATACATGTATGCTAGTTAAAAGCATCATAAATTAAGGCACAGTGAGAAGGATCATGAAAGGAAAAAGGTAATTATTACATCGTTTAAATCTTTTGCTGGAAGTTTCTCTACAGAAACCAAAAACATTTGGAATTAATTACATCACGTGACCCGCATGAAGTCAAACAAACCAGGTTCTGCCTTGCTTTCTCACATCCCTGTGACAGCAGACCTCTCCAGCATCATTGGCTTACCTGATTGTTCTGAACAAAGTGAGCTTTAAACTTCAGTTAGAAACTTTGTCAAGATATACCTGGCAGTTGGAGGAAAATTAAATTGCATGTAACGTTGACTGAAGTTGTTCCTCACTATAATTATGATGACTGAGGCTTTAGTAGATTCAGGACCTGATAGACTTAGCCTAAAAACAAACTAGAAGAGCATAACCTTTGCAGAATGTGTCTCTGATTGGGTGATATTTCTATTTGTAAGTGAATTATACTGTAAAAGGACTCAAGTCTGGAAAGCAGTCCTGTGTGATTGCTGCTCATAATTTGCACGTTGTTGAAATATGTGTGCGGGTATTGTGCAGGACTAGCCTGTGAAAACACACCACCTTTTCAAAGGCAATAGCTCAATGTCTGTTTAGTCACTGCATTAAAACATGATCAGTTACCTTGACCGTTTCCTTTTTTTGAGCACTTTCTGTATACAGCGTATGGGTTATACAGCAAAACAGAGCAAGGGACCTTGTCCTCTCCTTATTGCTTCCCTGAACAACATGCCACACAAACGTCACCAGAGACAGCTCTGGGAAAAGGTCAGGCTTGTTGAATGCGTGTAATTACAGTGTTTTCAAGGCGATGCCATCCTTCTACTTCTTGGCCCACTGTCTGCCTGGGGCTCTGTCTGCTATCTAAAGGTAAGTAGTTTTACTTGACATAATTTGCACTCACTTCAGGGACAAGTGAGATTCAAAGGATGGACATAAATGGTTCCTATGAGGTAGCTGATGAGCAGTAATGTGTTAACAGCTTCAGAGGAGGTCAGTGGATAATAACATGGCTATGCACAGAGGTTATGCTTTTTTGCAGCAGCAGCAACAACAGGGCAAGACATGAAGAGGGGGCTGGTAACATTTTTGAATAGAGGGAAGCAGAAAGCCTGGTTTCCCATGCTGAAGGCACTGAAATTAGAGCCAGTGCAACAGAGATGGAAAAGCGTTGGAGAGGGAGGCAGTTGTGGCAGCTCCTCTACGAGGTGGCAATGCTAAAGGGACAAAGAAAATCTAAGCAATGTGTCACATCACCTCTTCCTACCACCCACCCTCTCCCATGGTGCTATACCAGAAGCCTCTTGGTTCCTCTTTCCCTACTCCTGTTGACTCAAGGGTTTTCTCAACTGCCTCCTCTAAGACAAAGCAGTTGAAGCCATCAGATATCCAGAACAGACCAGGAGAAGTGCTACATTATCATTATTATCAATTACCACATGGACGCTGTTTCCAAAAGGCCAAGGGCAACAGATTGCTATGTTCTGAATCGTAAAGCTTTGAGGAAGCCAAAGTGATGTGGGCATTTATCTTGCTTCCATTTATTAAATTGGGAATGCGTACTGTTAATAGTAATAATTATATGGCTGGGAAAATTGTTGATGGCTAGGAATTGCCACAGATATTCTAATTGTGTAAATTTTAATTGTATGCATAGGGCGTGTCTGTATTAGTGCATTAGTTCAGATCAGGAGAGCACTTTTCAGACAATGCTCAAATGTAGCCTGCTTGCTGAGCTCTGGTCCTCATCTGGAAGGGCACTGCAGGTTGTGACCTGGATTCTCCTAGGAACAAACTAACCTGGACGGAAGATGAGCTGCAGCAGTAAATGAGCATCAGAGCAAACTTAAACATCTTCTGAGTTTCAACAATCTCGAGAAATGTGTGTATCAGGTCTCCAGCCCAAAATGAGCTCTAGATTTCTGTCGATCCAAACTAACTGTGAGTGTAGCCATAACCATTTACCAGTCCTGAGCAAACTACACAGAGTTACAGAATATGGAAATTTCTGTGATAAACTCATCTGTCAGTGATACTAAAAAAAAAAAATAAAAATATTTCCAGGTACCTAGTAGAGTGTGTCTCCTGACTCAGTTACCCTCAGTTTACATCTCTGCAAATGAAACCTGGTTTTAGCCTGATGATTACAAACATACAAATGTTGGAAACTAATATATAAACATGAATGAAAGCTTTATTCATTCCAGCATAGGTTCAGCAATTAGCAAAAGTTTATGCATAAATATAACTTAGCACAGTACCAAGTAAATACTCTCACAACTGCAGTGAAGGAGCAGGAGTTGCAACTAGACTCAAAGAAGGAGAAAATAAAAGTTAGTGAGAATATGGGGTGTAAAAGTCATATTAAGCAGAGACCTCTTCAAAAGGAGAAGCCTGTGTTTAATCTCACCCAACATTTTTTTTCTGTGGCAATTCAAATAAAACCACAATTATAAAGCTAAGCACTAAATCCACAGCATTCATGAGGCTTCCATTTGAAGCTAGGTGAGAAAGGAAGAGGAGACTTTCTCACTCAGAGCCAGAGGAATGCAGAGGTTAGCATGGTGGCAACCAAATTGTGTCATTTACAGTCTGAGCCACATCAAGGCGGCGTGGGCCAAGCAGTGGGAGGAATTGTATCTCCTTAAAAACACTGCAATTCACATGCATTCAACAAGCCTGGCCTTTCCCAAAGCCTTCTCTGGAGATGTTTGCGCTACATATTGCTCAGCAAGGGGAAGACAAGGTCTCTTGCTCCCTTTTGTTATATAACTATATAACCTTTTATTGAGCAAGGAGATTTTCCTTGTTATCAGAGATCTGAGATCAAAGAGTTTGCCCAAAAGAGGAGGGGGTAATCTAGCCAATAGGTACCAAGCATAACTGCAGAATAACTCACGTGTGGTTACTCCACTGGGGCTTATTTATATGTCATGTACCAATTTTAACAGTACACTCCACATTTTTTCTCACTTATACCTGTTTTTTGTTGGCTTTCCCTTCAGGAGAGAGGAAGTCAAGTGCCCAGTGTTCCCAATTTCCAAGATTTTAGATTTGTTTTTGCCCAAGAGTTTATGGTGGAATGGGCCAGGGTTGTGTAAGCCAGTTTAGGAAAAATCAACATTTTATTAAAATGTGTAAAAATGTCACCCAGGGTTGTTTCTTTGACATGGCAAAATATGTCATTATGGAAGTGGTCATCCAGTTGGTGAAAAATAGTAGAAAATATCTGTTTTTGAGATGTATTATCTATCTATGTGTGCATAAACGTGTGACTTATTATGTCACATTCATTTTTCATGGTATAGTAGTTAGTAAAAGGGTGACATGCTGAGTTTGTGGCAATATCTGACAAGGATGCTCTGTCACTTCTACCACGTTCCTCCTTTGGCATACCCTTTTCCTACCACTGCTGATGCTGAAAGACCTGTAGGAATGTTTTAATGTTATTTCTAGCAACTCCAGTACAGTTTTCATCTACATGGTTTCTTTTTTCCTGCTGCTGTGTTATTGCCACTACTTAGTGTTGGCAGGTCAAGGTCTGCCCTTGTTACAATTGTACGACTGAACTCCGGGCTCATGAACACTTCTTGAAAGACAGAAGTTGGCAATATAAGAGAGGAGTAAAGAAGCCTCTGTCTGACAGTGTGCTACTTTGCAGGACCCTGAAAGGGACTGTGGAGCACTTCTGTCTTGTCACTTGAAGAACCTTGCCTAATATTTTTTTTTCTTCCCATAGGCTAGTCAAGGGTTAGTTGTATCAAGTATATTCAAGCCATATGAAAATACTTAAATCTTGAAGAATATTATATGTGTTAAGCTTTGTCCAAGTCTGTAACGACTGGGTCCTTAGTGTGCATGAGGGACAGAAGACCCCTTGCTAGAGTGCAGTAAACTAATAGCGAGGCTAACACAGTTTCTTTGTGCTCTTACCACGTATGTCCCCTATGCAGTAAAGTAAGCGACTCTTTGTTCTGCAATAAGCAGGGAAAGGTGTCTCCAGAGGCCTGCAATAAAACCATCTAGGTAAATAGTTTACAAATACATTGCCATGCTTTTCTGTTTGTTTTAGATTATACTTCAGTGCAAAAACATGGTTAAATTCATTGTCTGCTTGCTCCTTTCTTTTTTGTTCTCCTTTTGACTTTTAACATAACATGATAACAATTTCCTCTCGGTGCTTACTGATGTTTGGAACAATAGAGAATCTCCCATTTTTTGTGACTCTTCAGGCACCTTAGAAAATGAGTTGTCATGTTAATAGAGTGGCAATCCAGACATTAAGAGCAATACAAATACGGTAAAAATAAAATAAAATTGAGCTAAAGATCTCATTAGTGAGATTAAGATAAAGTCTTTCAAATATAAAATATATTCATAATGCAGGCACAAGCTCTGCCTGTTACTTTCCTAAATTCCCATTTCCATTGGAAATGCGAAACATATTTCATTAACAGGCTCAGCCACTAGGAAACATGATTTTCTCTTATTTAAATTAATTCTAATTGAAACTTAGAGACAAAGAAGTGCACAGGTGTAGCTGTAGGCAGAATAACAAAATCCTTTCAGATGTTTTGAAATGATTTTCTGACTATAAATCACCTAAGCTTTGTGTGACTAATGGGACTGGAGCTCTGAGGTTAGAATTTTGCTGATTATGCTGCCTTACTGAAAGGCAAATCAGAGAAAAGGAATTTTAAAGATAAATTGCCTCTGCAAGGCCTGAAAGTACTCCCATTTCCCCCTTTCTACAGGATTTTGATCCTCCTTTATGTACCTCTAGAGTCATGACGTCAAGCAGTGGCCTGATAGAGGTGCTCCTGGGTTTGACACCTGCCATAGCGTGCCATTATTATTTCAGGCAGAAGAGGTATTTACAGGCAGGTTCTTTGAGCTATTTCCAGACCTTGTCAAAGAAAACTGCCAGAGAATGCTAAAAGATAAAGCCAAGAAAAAGGCAATTTGTTTTCTCTCTGGAATGCTTTCATGTATCTTTTTCCAAGATCTACTTTATATAATCCCATCTTCCATGGGTTCTATGTAGGACTTCAGAAGTTAATTTGCTTCTAACAAGTAGAATATTTTCTGTGCAAATGCCATCAGCTTCTGCACTAGGGATCCAGCTGTCAGGAAGGCAGAGAACTTGCAACTTGAGGTAAACACTGGAAAATCAGAGCCTATATTTGAAGCACTTACGGGCTGTACACATAACCTTCCAAGTGTGAGCTGAATGTAAACCAGCTGGCTGTAGTCTACCTGGGTGCGCAGGCAGTGCTGGCGTTACATTGTCAGCTCCAAATTCTTCCCACCACAGCGCAGTGAGACGTTCCCTCAGACTGGTGTCATCCTCCTGGCTGCTTTTCGTCCTTGTGAGCCACAGTGAGTGCAGTCAGCTTCATCTTGAAAGGCACAGGAACCTCTGAATTGAAAAGAAACCGCCCAAAATAAGGAGCACTCAGGTGTAGGAAGCACAGGCATCACTGCAGGCATCCTGCAAGGCTCCAGAACGAGCCCCGGGCTTCTTCTTCCCTGGGACCTTCACACCTCTGAAGGGGTAACGCTAGCGTGCTCATGCACAATTTGTGTTTTGAGGCCTGTTTTTCAACACCAAAGAATAACAGCTTTGAGCAGATGTCTGATTTTGTAAATGAGTTACAAGCTCTGTGCCAGGAGAGAGTCCAGTGGACAGTCACAAAGGTGACTGACTGAGGGCCTGGAGCACCTCTCCTATGAGGAGAGGCTGAGAGAGCTGGGAATCGTCAGCCTGGAGGAGATGAAGCTCAGGGGGCCTTCTCTGTGGGTATAACTACCCTGTGGGGGAGATAAGGAGGAGGGAGCTGGGCTTTTCTTCTCAGTGGTGGCCAGTGGCAGGATATGAGTTAATGGACACAAACTGACATTCAAGAAATCCTACGCTGAGCAGAGGTTGGGACTGGAGGTGAAATTTTAGCAGCCAGAAACACAGGAGACCCTGTCTGCTGACTACTGGGCTTTGTCCTCTATCTTTGTGGCATAAAGTGTTGCTTGTGTCTACAAATGCTGTAACTTACATAGATTCCTGGTGTGCAAACTCTTCCAGGAAATCTGTCAGTTTACATGTAGTGCCCATAAGAAGGCTCCTGGGCACCAATAATGCAGCAACAGCCATAATGTGAGCATAATGCAGTCTTAGGAAAGAGGTATTTGAGAATAACTTCAGAGCAGTGTAAAAAAATAATAATAATAATAAATAAAAATAAAAAAAAATCTAAGCAGTTAAAGTACCTGTTCTATGGATAAAGAGAAAAGAGTGATGGAACATTAATTTTGGAAGCAATACTTTGTGTGAAAAGGCCTGGAAACATTGCCCATGCATCTAGAACAGAGATGTTCTAGATTGTTGTTATTATTATTATTGTTGTTATTGTTATTATTTTGATGCAGATCATAGACTAATATATTTTATGTTAAGACTTAAATTTTAAAACAAAAGTTTCAAATAAAATGTGTTCAAGATTACACGATGCGTGACATCTCTGCCACATTTTCACATTCAGAATGGAAATTAGCATGCTCATGTACTTCAAAACCCTTCTCAGTCTAATTAAAGGTTTGCGAGAAACGTGTAATGCCAGTGCATTTTTATAGTCTTTTCTGCTACTTTGTGCTATAAAATCTTGCCTGTAAGAAGAAGAAATTCTCCTTGAATTAATCAAAACATCTAGTGTGAGAATCAATAATAATAATAATAGTAATAATAATATCTAGATTTGGATTTTTCCTCTTAAATTGAGGCCATGTTTCTCGGCAATATGCTGTGAAATGTTACCTGCATCTTATTAATTTCCCCACGATCATTTTTGGCTGTGTTTTAGTCCTTTCTTAATTTTAAGTCTTCCACAGTCTTCTCTTACCAACAGAATCACAGAATCACAGAATCACAGAATTTTCTAGGTTGGAAGAGACCTCAAGATCATCAGGTCCAACCTCTGACCTAACACTAACCAACATTACTGTTGGTTTCAGGCTGCTTGGAAGGAGTAGCTCTCCACAACTGATGTGACTTGAAGAAACAAAATAAATCAAATCTCTTTCCAGCACTTAGTTTGACCTAGAAGAAAGATAATCTTTGTCAGTGTTTTGCCTCCAAAGCATGGAAAATCAGTGGGCCTATCGTAGAAGAGAGATCTCCATGACTCTTGGCAAGATTTCCTTTTGTTCTGTGTTTCCTCTCACTCTACATCAATCTCACTTATGCTCACATACTTTTGCTTTTTTGAACAATTTGCAGCTACTAAACATCCCGGAACACAGATCTTATTTAAATGGGATGGTGTCTATACTTCTTTCTCTTTAGGAATTTGATGGCATATGAGGGAAAAAGAAGATACATATATATTGCAAGGGAGGAAAGGAAAAATATTGGAAGGAAAAAAACAGTTCCTCCTGTTCAAAACTGTCATGGCAGTTGGTGACTTCTGAACTGGAGGTGTGTGAGATGTTCTCTTTCCAACTCAAAATTTTGCAAGCTTGGTCCTAGATTATATTTTACAATTGAAACTCTGTCAATAATTGCAAAAAATCCATAACCCTAACTGGAACAAATTTTCACGAAGACAGAGAGATGCGTTTGTTTTGATGGGAATATTTATTGTGGGTAGAGAGAGAGAGAAAAACATTTTGGCCTTCGTATCTGCAAAATAAAGGAGGGAAAGTGCTGCTGCCAAGTAGAAGGGATTAACTTGAAACATGGTAGGTTGTGGTCAGATCAATAAAGATCAAAGGGTTTTCATCTAAACTCATTATGGGTTTCTTATGTTCAGACTATCAAAGATAATCTTTGGTTTAGAATCTCGACCTAAAAATCTTCTTGAATTAAGAAGCTGCTGCATATTGATGCTTTGTGTTGATTTACAAATGCATGCTATCCAGCAAATTTTTAAACAGAATTTTGCAAAGATTTTGTTAAATAGAAGATTTTGTTTAAAATTGGCACAAAATGGAAATTTCCTGTGGGTAAGACTATTTTCCTGTGAAGCCGAGCCTACTTTCCACAATTCTGGCATATTTTTGTCTTTAAGATGATGCCTAATTAATTGTTCAGTGACTAAGTGAAGTCTTCAAATGGGATTTCCTTCAATATTTGTTTCTGAATGCACATCTCAAGTGTCACAAAGGCCTTATACTTTGAAACAACAGACCACAGGTACAGAAGTGTGAGAAAATCTACTTACTTGATATAGAACAGTGCATCTTACAAAGCTGGTGTAGCAAGCAGTTCTCCTGGGAGTCTTATTAAGGTTAAGATGATCTGAAATGGCTGGCTAAAGATTGGTATCTTAAAAGATATATGAAATGGTTTTTTAGTCTGGAATCATAATCTGGTAGTTACCGTGACAACTACTGGTGATATATAACTACTTCGTATTTGCCTCTTCAGATGCCCCTTCAGCCAGTCCAACAGGTAGAATATAGATTTTTTCTTTTATTTATTTATTTTATTGAATTGTAGCTCTGAAAACATGCTATTCAGAAAGCAGCATCTTTTTCCATGGGTTCTCTTAGCAGGATAAAATACTACATTTGCCTTTGCTTATAAAAGAGAACAATTTGTGCCAGCATTCACATATTATCCAATTATCTGCCAAACAGTGACTTTTTGTATAAATTTGAGTGGTGTGTTCATGTTAACCAACATGAGGATATGTACAGATTAAATCTGAATAAACCTGGGGTTTCAGGTACTGAAAATTATGTCACTGAGGCAATAATTCTGCCTTTGTCTCTTTCAAGTGGCATGGGTGAGCAGAGCCTGTGGTTTGCTTGCACCGTGTAGAGCTGGAGGAAGGGCACAGGGCACAGCAACTTATATTTGCTGTGTGTTGCAGAGAAGAGCTGCCAGGGTTTTTCTTCATCTCAATGCAGGTAAAAGTGCTGAGGGGAGGTGGAGAGTTTAAGTCTGGATTTGTATTTATCGGTGTGAATTTTGGCCCCAAAGTGAATGCTCTAGCTTCTGCTCTTGCTGAAGCTTAAATATTTAAATATAATGTGCCATTGAGAGAGTTTTTAATTAGGATTTTTTCCTTTTAGATGCAGAAGAGTTCATCAAGCTTAATTACTGGCATTAAAGTTAACCAGGGTAGACGTAGAAGTTAACAAGGGTAGACCAGAAACACCATTCTTAGGCTGTGTGAAAATCTAGCACCTGTATCCTGTGGTCCCTTGAGAATTTTACCTTCTTTTCTGGAGCTAATATTTTGCAATATTTTAATATTTTGAAAAGTTGTGCTTTTGTGCCACTAAAGGCTCTGCATGTAGGTTGGTTTCAGAAGCTGGAAGCGAGAGGGCTGACCCTTTGCCTTGGTTAGCAGAGCGCTACCTGCCAGTCCAGCATTCAGGGATTTGTAAGGCAGCAAACTAGGCCAGGACAGGGAATTAATTAATTTCTCATGGCCCACAGTAAGAAGCATGTGCTGCAGGGAGATGGGATTCAGGGTGGCATGCTGAGTCGCAAGGGACAGTTGTATCAGGAGTAGGTTGGAGCCGAAAAGGAAGATGGCAGTCGTGGTTCTGTCCCTGACTGCGGCCTGGTCTGCGTATGTGTGTCCTCTGCAGCCCTGTCTGCTGTCTGTGCATCCTCTGCACCCCGGTCTGCTGTCTGTGTGTCCTCTGCAGCCCTGTCTGCTGTCTGTCTGCCCTGCACAGCTCCTTGGGATGTAAACCTGAGCGTGCTCGTCCTGCAGGTGGGCTTGGTGGCTCCTCTGCACAAGCTGGTGTGGGTGTCAGGCAGGGACCACTGGATGAGTCGGTCTGTCTTTCTGCCCTCCGGGGTGCAGCAGCTCCTGTCACTGCTGTGGAAGGAGAAGCATCTTTACCTGAAAACTCTGGAAAAGCAGTGAAAATTGGCAGGGCACGTGCATTATGCAAAAAGGAATCACAAACACTTTTTCCAGTCATTATGGATAGACCAAGTCACTCAATTTTACTGTGAAAGAAAGGTCAGAATGGGACTTTTTGAAATACAACTATTTGTCAAAGAGGATAAAAATTACTGCTGTTTTTCCTTCATGTCTTTTTTTAGCACCAAGTGAGATTATATGCAACTAATGCTATAAGGATAATTCAGTCTCAGTGGGATTGTATACATTTACACTAACAGCAATAAATTATTCTTTGACTTTAAAAGTAGATTTTTTGGTCGACCATTTATAGTTTTTAAACTGCATTGTTTTGCAGATTAATTTCAGGTTATCGTTTGTCTGTACAGTGTACTATTTGAGTAAAATAAAGATCAGCATCTGACTGCAACAGAGGCTGTAAAAGGGAGGATATAAGTATGCTCTCAATGAACAGCTAAATGGGATAGGTATAATGGGAGAAAATGGGAAAAAAAGGAAAACAAAGAGAGGACAGAATGACAAAATAAAAAAAATAAATAAATAAATTCCGCACTCTGTATTCTGTTTTCTTTTGAATCACCATATTTATTTAACTTCATTTTACATTTAAATGGGAATAGACAGTTAAGACACTAACAAGCAAGTTAATAAGCCCAACAAAGCTGAGAGATGCTAAATAGTGAGAGAAAAGTGAAGCTAAAGAGAAAAACAGCACAAAGAGTAGAATAGGATAGAGAAGCATATGAAGACCGAGGTAAAGAACCTGGAAAGAGGTTATAGCCACTTGAGTTTGAAGATGTGTACAATAATGTTCAGAAAATATGAGGTGCAGGGGCTGGTTGTTTTTTGCTGTATATGTTAATCAGACTTTGAGTAGATGTCCCTGAGGAAACAACTGTAGTCACTCCATGATTCAGGACATTGCTGTTCAGAGTTGCATTAATCACACTAACAGAGCAGAGAAACTCTCAGAGTGTCCCGGTTGACAATAACACAGCTCTGCTAAACATGCTAGCTTGCAATGCATGAGCTGGGCTAGAACAAAGCATGCAAGGCTGATGCTTTAAGTCTCGTTTATATCCTCCAGGCAGTATTTAAGAGGTTATTGGATTTGTTCTAGCCCTCAGCTTACATATTTCCCCCTACCCTTCTGTCAGGGAAAATTGCTTTATTTTCCTTTCCATTCTGTGTACATAACTTTCATAATCTTCTCTGAAGGTCTTCCAAATCATTTAGTGTTCCTGGCATAATTTTATTTCCATCCCTGTCTCTCTCTCATTCTTCTCTCTTTCTGTCTTCTCCCCACCTTTCTCTCTCTTTTTTACTCTCCTTCTCCTCCTCCCCTTCCTACCTCTTTCCCTTTCTTTTTCTTTTTTAAAGAATGGTAAATACAGCTTTCTAGCATACATCTTGCTGCTTCATACTCTGTTTAAAATGGTGTTCATGTTCTCCTAGGAGTTGCTTTACATTCTCTGGTTTGCATATCGCCAGCACGCAGTTAATATCAATAGGAACAGCACGTACTTTTATTGTACCCTTACATTTTCAATTTAAAAATTGATCTCAGATTAATGGCGCTTACATAGTCAGAAGAAATGAACATTTTTAAAGGAACAATGTGATATGCTGTTCTGCACCTTTCATCTAATATGGTAAGTTTTATTTAGTTTCTCCTTTACTGGCCTCTGAGAGCAAAAAACAAGCTCCCTCATTGATTTTGTACAGGATTGGAAGAGTACACAGTGATGATCTGGATCATGTGATATCTTTTCTCTGGCAACTATTCTGTTAAATTACTTTCAAAGCTGTCAAATTGAAAAACAAAATAAGAGTGACATGTTATGTCCAATGGGTGTTTGTGTCCTAGCAGGAGGTATTATGCTAGCCTTGGGAAAAGCCTAAAAGACAGCTTCCATTATTACTCATCTGCAAGCCAGAAAAAGAATAATTAAGCTAATTTTCTATGAATGAGAGGAAATAACTCCTGATGGGTTTTTCCCTCTTCCTTTACTGCTTTTCCTGCTCTGTCTGTCCCCATGTCTCCCTGCTCTGTCTGTCCCCACTCCTGCTAAGCCATCCTTCCATCCCCAAACCTTTCTTCTCAAGTCCCAATTGTATGTGTTTCTAACTGTTTCTTTCTTGCTTTTTCATTATTATTTTTAGAATTGCAAATTATGAGTCTGACTGCTGTCTCTACCCACTGACACCCATTTCTGCCTTCGGGAGTCAAACTGCAGTTTAAGGGTATGAGCTTAACCTTGAGTTACCATCCATGTCTTTCCACCACTGTCCCCAACCAGTTCCCCAGTAAAGTTGATCTCATTTGCCTGTAAAATGAGAACTCTTGGCTCATCCATTGCTGTCCGTCTGGACATTCGAGCACCATCTTCTCTAGGGTAGCTGGGAGAGGAATTGAGTAATGGTGCAAGAAAGCAGTGACAGGAAGGCCAGCTTGGATGGAGGGCACTGCATTTGGAAGCTCCAGAGCCCTCCATGTGCTCTGGGTGCTCAGCCCCCCCCCCCCGCCATGCTCCACACACCTTCTGTCTGGGAGTGGGCACCTGCACTCCAGCTGGTGCTGAGGAGATGGTGAAGGTAGGGCTGCACCTTCCCCAAATGCAAGATGGGTTCATCAACAGTTGATGATAAAGGCCCTGTGTTTAGGTAGAGGGGTCTTCCAGCTATCAGAAAGGCTGAAGCATCTTAAAAGAGCAGAGGACTGGCACAAGAGGGCACAAAGCTTGCTCAAGAGAAGAAAAGAGGTCACAGAAAACAGCCATGGCTCCATGCCATGGCATAGAGATACAGAGGTTCCCTGTGCTGCCAGGGACTGGAGACTCACACCACCTCTATGTATTTTGTAAAATGAGAAGTTGAAAGCGGATGACAGATTACCTCTCCTGAAGTTTTGATGGATTACCACTACTGTTCATTCTTTTTCCCTCATTTCTGTGGCAAACACTGGTGTGTGCATTTGAAATGCTACTATTGGCGCATATTGACCCAGTTCTCAAGCATTGTTAAAGTACTGGAAGTTCTTTTAGTGGTTTTATGTTCATGCTGAACATGAACAACAAAATGGTAGAAACCTGTGAAACCACACTGGAGCTTCAGAAAAACAGAAAAAAAAAAAATCTTAATGTTTTCTTTTCTTTCTTGACATTATTTTTTGCGTTGACCTGTATCCCTCTTTACTAGGGGCCAAGCAAGTCAAAACTCCTCCTTAAATAGTAAGCATTAAAGAAAGCTAAACAAAATAATGTGGCCATTTTAGAACTTGTTATTTACTCATCACTAAGAAGAAATGTCAAGGATCCTGCATCTAACAGTTTGAATGATTGCATCCAATAAACATGAATCACAAGTTGATTATTGCGTCTAAAAATTTCTAACCTTTCTGAAGTATTATAGGCTTCTAAATAATGGGTTTGGGGGCTGTAATTCCATCTGTTCTTGAAAGCAATAGCAAAACTTCCATTGTCTTGAATAGAACTTGGTAATCTGCCTCATAGTTTTGTATGTTTCTGTCAGTGTACTTTCTTAATTAGAGGCTTGCCCCCGATTTGTCAGTGGAGACAATTCCAACAATTCACCTGGGCAGTCACTCAGAGGTGTTCCAGGAAGGGCAGTATTTTGACCCCAGCTGGCCCCCCATTTGTGTTGGGGGATATGGAGCCTCATGGCCCTTCAAATCTATCACAATGAGTGTGCTTGTAGATGTCTCCATCCATGTATGGACTTACTACTACAGGAAACTCAGAAACTAAATTTCTTGGTTTCTTCAGCCAATAAGAACTGTAAGTCAGCTACACATTTCAAAATGTGTACCTTTTAGTGTTATTGTTTTCAATGAATTTACAGTTATTTGCAAGGGTTTTTGAAGGTTTCTGAACTGTTATTTAGCCTGTGTAATGCTGAATAGTGCTGAGATTTCTATATATGCTAGAGTTCACATATGCTAATCAGTTTGACTGCTTAGAAAACACACAGCACTGTCCTCCAATTACTACAGAGAGTAGACCATGAAGGTTTGCCATTTACTAAATTCAGTTGCCATTTGTCTTCATGTTGCCTGACAGAGTGCTCAAGTTTCTGCATCTTGCTCTGATGTAAGCCAATCAAATTCTTGGTGCAATGAATCTGAACTGGGTTTTCCCATATTAGGGATGAATTCCAGCCAAAATGGTCTTTGAAATTGATGTTACTATTTGTGCTTGGTAGTAACAGACAACAAGTCACAGATCTTGAGTGCTTTATACTATATTCTCCATCCCCCGTCCCAGGCATTCTGCAGTCCCTTCTTTAATGAGCTGCTTATTTTGAAGAGGTCACACTCATCCAGAATGTTGTTTATTTTTCCCTGCTCTCGTGCAACACCTCGCGCTTACCACAATCATTCCTCTGCTAAGTGTTGCCTAATTGCGTACTTTTGCTCAGTCTTTTGGGAAATTCCTAATGATCCTCCCAAGCCTTGGATAAGCTAAACGTTTCTGTGTTGTCAGCAACTTTCACCACCTGTCTATTCAGCCTGTTACAGATAATTCATAGCACCTGGCACCTACCACTTATTTGGGTACAGAGCAAATGAACCACTGCATTTCTCCTGAGAGCAGTTGGGGTTGGCAGCAGGCAGTGGCATGGACTCTGCTACTGATGAACAATGCTGTTGGTTGGCCTTTAGACCCAGGGACATAGGGAAAGGCTCTCCTTGGGACCCAAACAAACCTGATACCGAAAACCTGGGCTGTTTTCTTTGCAGCATGTGTGCGCAGAGCAGCAAATACTGAAACACAACAAACAAGCATGGCTTGGAAATGACCAATGCATTTGCCTCAAATCAGCCCCGTCTTATAATAGCAGTTGTACTGATCTTGGAGGAGTTAAAGAATGAGCAAGGAGCTGGAGGCACTAAGCAGGAGGGTGCAAGCTGCTGCTGTGTAGTATCTTTAAATGGGGTTATTTTATTCGTTAGCTCTCCTATGCATTATCTACCTCAGAGTGGGGGTGTCTTAATTCCACAGAGAGGATGGAAAAGCAAGTCACTAGATACAGAGCAAGAAGGCATTGTGGCATGACAGAGAATGGGAATAGTGTGGATAAATATGGATAAATTAGTTTTTTTTTGTTGTTGTTGTTGTTTGTTTTGTTTTGTTTTCCTTTTTGTTGGAGTAAGAGTAATCAAGAAACATGGGCTGCCAGCAAAAACATCTGAAACCCTTTATAAAGGCATTTGTGAATACTGTTACCTGTGCCTTTAACCCAGATATATTGAACTGAGAGAGATGCAGATGCTAGTGTGAACATACAGCATTAGATAAATGCACTAAACGTTTATGATTTGCTCTTTCATGAGGCATGATTTTTATCTCACCATGGTGAACTTTGAGAAATGATTTGAAGCCCTGGTAAGTAGTAATGGTGGAAGAGCTAGTAGCAGCTGAAGGACGACTAGGATGTCAACTGCAGCTGAAGTGCTGCTCTCTATGTAGGACACATTAATTGTATACGCATAGATCCTTCACCTTTTTAGTATGATAAACAAATAGCAGTTTGTATTGAATCTCCCTATTGAGTCTCAAGAGTGATTTAAATTGTTGATTAAAGGTCAATTCAGTGTCCTGGTGCGTTTTGTGAAAGTCTCAGAAAGGGGAGGAGAAGAGTGGATGAAATAAAGGAACTGTTTCTGAAGATGAGCAAAGGTTGGACTTTTTAATTGCAGCCATTTCAGCTGCTGAATTCATGACTATGCTTTGAGTTTTGGATGTTTAAAAAACATACTATTTATTATTACAATGTACATCGAAAAGCTTTATTTCACTAAGTGATTCAGACAGAACTGTAAATCAAGATTTATTTTGGCTAGGTATTAATATTTTCTTATGTAAGCTGAAAAATAAAGATTCACAAATGATATTTTGTTTCTTCAGTAACATGTCAATAACAGCTCGTCTTTGGGAATTTAAGCCCTTCCAAATTTGATTCCAGCAGTCTTATGTATTTACTTACCTGTTTTAATTAAGAATTGGCAGGGATAAAAGAGAAAAAATGACTTGTTTCTGAACTGATATGATCTTAATTGAGAGTGCCTGGCTCTCACATTGTCGCTGATCACTTATTTTTTGTGAATTATATCAAGGCACGTATAAGGAATATGTAATACTCCCCTGTGGCAATATCTAGCAGAAGGAGCTGAGAGCGCCCAGGTGTTTTAACACAGTGGTTTGAAAAAGCTCCAAAAGTATGTGTGGTTTTGGAAACCTTGGAGGAGGCAGGGGACAGCTTTCCAAACACCTGGATTCCTTGATCCACCTGTAGGATATAGCTCTCCTGCCTAAGATGTTGCAGCATATTAATTGTCTTTGCCGTGCTTGAACAATACCCATTTATTTGTGGTGCAGCTTCAGAAGAGAGACAGAAACATTTCTACGCAGAGCCCATGTCGCAGAAAACATGTTCTTCCCTGCCTTGTTTCCTTCACATTTGTGAAAAGGCTATGAAGGGAAGGAGTCTGGAGGAAATAGGAAATAAAGTCCTTTAACATGCATTAGAGCTTCTATATCCTTAGATATGCTCCCTCCAGTGCCACACACAGAGCAAAAAGTACAGATGCTTACCTAAGTAATTATATTATTTTTAACAATAATGTAATTTCTAAGTAGGGCCTTTCAAACTATGCAGTAGTAGTAGATCAGACATACATAAGAAGTGAGATGTTAAAATATGGAATAACACAAATGGGGATTTAGCTGCAGTTTTGCTACTTTCACTCTTAACAATACCTAATGAATAGGGATAAGCCATGACAGAACATTGAGCCTCACAGAGACAATGGCATAAGAGACCAAAAGGTACAGTTTTATGATGGAAAATATGAGCACCCACAAGAGTGGGGAAAAATGAAGTTGGGTTAGTGAAATAGGTTCATAATTAATGCATGATTTGAGCTCTTTTTTTTTATTATTTCTTTCTTTTTTTTTTTTTTTTTCTCTCCTTTCTTTCAATTCTTATGTACAGTATAAGGAAACTGATAGATTTTAAGGGTGTTTAACCAAAATTTTTTCATTCAGTACACTGAAAGAGATAGGACATGAGAGTACAATGAGATGTAAGATAAGGTAGACAGCAGACCTTTCCAGGAAGAGAAAAGAAGCCACAAAACTATGTCTGATGCAACTTAGAAAGAATCTATCACATGCCTTATTAAGTGTCTATTCGTAACCACTGCTGAAAAGTATTGCCAACTGACATATGCTACAAACTGAAATGTGCCTAACTTCGATATTTGAATCCTGTTGTGCTTTTATCCCCCAGATCAAAGAGCCTTGGAACTATTTAGAAATATTTAGAATATATTAGACTCCCTGGTAAGGTCTGTTATGTAGTATCTGCCCATGTCGTGATTTTGTTTGAGAAATATTATCTTTTCTTTATTTTTTCTTTCCTTTATTTATTTATATATTTTTTTTGAGTCTAAAGCAATTGACAGTACATTAGTAGAAAGTACATTAATAGAAAGTACATCCAACTGGTAGCAAACACACTGCTGTAGTGAGGCACATATCAATGCTGACCATTGCCTTGTTTTTTTCAGTGAGGAAATCTAGAAGCTCTAGATAATTAGGAAAATCTAGAGCATGTGCCTACAGAATTACTTGGGTTGGAAGAGGTCATCAAGTCTAGCCCATTAAGGACATGGGCATTTATAAATTATTCGATAGGAAAGAGAGTAGGATAAAATACTGTTAAAATATGTTTTATAAGATATTGAGAGCCTTGATTTTCTGAAATTTAAGTTGGTACTCAAGGGGGAAAATCAGTGTTATGAGAGTTGAAGGAAATTTCTAGAACTTGAAAGATGGTTGATGGTTCTAGAGGAAGATACAAACTCTACAGGTTTGTACAAGGCATCTCGTCCACTCTTCTCCTTAACACTGCCCCACTTACTGGTCCAGATTTAGCCATTGTAAGGCTATTTGGGTGCTCAAAGCTCTTCACTCAAACACCTTGCCTAGAGACCAGAAGAGACCAGAACATCTAAATGGCAGTTTTCTCAACCTACTGCTTTAAGGAGGTCAGCATAAGTTACTAACATTTAGGCAGCTGTAGCTAACTCAGATCACTCCTGTTTTCTTTCTTTTCCTTTGGTGCCATACATAATTCATTCCTTTAGAGAGAAGACAGGTGTTGGAATTAGTGAAATAACAATTTAAAGGCTTGCAGGAATATAGATATTGAAGTATTTTAACCTCCAGCACAGCAATTTGTGTCTGTTTGTAGTAAAAAAAAACAAACAAACAAACAAAAAAAACCATTTATATTCTTTCCTTTCCTCCTTTTTTTTTTTTTTTTTTTTTTTTAACTTGAGATAAGGGAAAGAGTAATTTAACAAACAATACACCTACCACTACTAGACAAGCTCAAGAGATAGGTATGTTATGGTAGCTGGCCTTAATCCAGCAAAGCCATTTGCCATGGGTAACTGTAATAGAAATTTGCTGAGCTCCCTCTTCTGATGCTTTTTAAGGCATTGATCCTGTGTTTTGATCCATTTAGTCCATTGTGCTGGAGTGTCTGAGGCTCTGCAAGAGAAGGGTCACAATCTGGTTCAAGGTTCTGTTAACCAGCACCTCCTGGCCCCCCCCCCCCCCCCCCAAAACAAAAAAAAAAAACCAGGCAAATATTTTCCTACCCCAAACTCAAAGAGTTTTCCTGTTCTACATTTTCTTTGCATTACGTGCCAGTCCTCATCTACTTCTTTTTCCTCAAGGCTGGGGCGAAATTTGTAGGGACTTGGACCTGTCCGTCAGGATGAAAGCCTGAACACAGCCGTCATTCACAGAAAGAGATGCTTCTGGTGGCAACACTGTTGGATCCTCCAGAGCACAAGTATTATTCACCAAATGCACAGAAGGGCAGGCTTAATGTTTGTGATGTTAGATTTTTTTCGACTTTCTAGTTTATTTCAGGGCAGTGAGGGGGAAGACTTGCAACATTGAAAGCAACTGTAAAGGGCATGAAATCAGTTTTTCAATTTATGGAATAAATGGTTTAGAGAAGAACCCATCTGAATTTTTTTTTTTTCTATAGCTTTGCTAAATTTAAATCTCTATAACAGGAACAAATCTGTGGGTAATGTTTTCTCTTTCTTTCTTTCTTTCTTTCTTTCTTTCTTTCTTTCTTTCTTTCTTTCTTTCTTTCTTTCTTTTTTCTTATTTCTTTTTCTTTTTCATTTTCTTTTATTATTATAATTTTTTTTTCTTTTTTGAAGGTACTGGAATTATGCTCTGCACTTTTTTTTATTTTTCTTTGTATCTGTTGACCTCTTTTAGCTCCCTGTGGCACTTCTGAAGTAAGCCAGTGAAGCACCATCTCTTTTCTTTGTGGTGTTGGTCAGGTGAATATTCCAGGATACATGATCTAGGAGTCAGGAACTTCACTGAAGCTCTGAAGTTTGAGGTTAGATTGTTATTTCAAGGCCAGGCATGAACAACTGATTCTTTGCCCTTTTCAGTTCCTCTGTGTGTGTATTTTTGTTTAAGCTATAGGTACAGTAAAGTCTTTGGGCTCACAGACAGCACTCTAGTAAAGTCAAACAGCAGCCATGCTTCAGCGAGCTACTGTTCTGCATAGGGCTGGGGAGAAGTACTTGTAGGTAAACTGAAGAGGAAAGGCAAAAAAATGAGAGTTAATTCTGTGGTTGCTCTGTTGGCCTACCTATTGTGTACAAATTTGTCCAGTCATAACTTACACATCAGTATTGTGTGCGTTTGCAGTGAGACTTTCCTGACTGCTTCAGGAAGAAGTCCTGACCTCAGTGAAAGATTGCTGGGGCTTTGGTCATGGTTCCAAGACCAAGGCTGATTACAGAAACACGTTCCTAGTGCATGTACTCAGTGTCAACATCTATATACGTTGGATACAGTGGTCAGTTCTGGGATTTCCAGAAATTTAACTTCCAGGCTGGTGTAACAAAGTGAATTGTATGATGACAATCACAAAGCCTGATTATTCATCCCCAAAAATGTCAATTTTGTCTGTTCCAGAGGGACTATATGTGTGTACTGACTGGTGAGATGTGCATGAGCAGGCTCAGTACGATGAGGACACACTTCACTGTTCTTGCTCCCCGTTTCACGCGGATGCTCCCTTCCACAAGCAGGGGACCCTTTTCAGAAATGTTTCTTTCTCAAAGGTCACAGTCTGCTAGCACCATGAGCATTGCCTTCATCTGTGAATAGTGCAGATGAAGCCATTTTGAAGTCAGACAGAAAAACAATTCCCTCGCACTGGGAAGAGCTCTTCAGCACGATCCAGATTGCCTCAATGTAGTCCCCAGGGACTAGGCATTCAGTGAGATGCTATTTGCTCTGAATGGGAGTGACAAAATCTGGCCCAAAGTTAGTTACCCCAAAATGTAAATACAGAAGCTGCCACAGAGACACATGCAGGGGCACGGAATTATTTTTCTCCATCCCTGATCTTTCCCAGCAAGGTCTCTCTCTTGGTGAGTGACTGCAGCAGTTCAAAGCTCCATCACCACTGCAGGGTGACCAAGGGGACACATTGCTGATCCAGCTCAGAGGAGCAGCCAATTTGCTTCTATAAAATTACAGTTAGTAAAGCTTTTGGGAGTTTCTGTCAGACATATCTGAATCACTCTTATCTGAAATGCTCTCAGTCATGAGAGGGCGAGGGGGTCACACGAGGATGAGCAGTTACCAAGACGTGTGGAGTAACCTTTGATGAGGTGCAGAAGCCTGACAAAGCGGACCTGTCAGCAGCTCTGTGCAGTAATCTGGAAGTCCTGGCTTCCCGTTTTTATTGTATTTCATAGAGATTTGTAAGACACCGAAACCAAGAGTTGGCCTTACTGAGTAGAAGCCGAACACCTGGTGCTGCGTGTGGTGGGAGGATGCAAGCTTTTGTGCAAGGAGCACTCCCCTGGCCAGGCAGCGGGCAGGCTTCACCCTCCCCAGCTCTGCTGATAATGTATGCAGTGTTCTTAGGCAGATCACTTCTCTGCTAGCAGTGCTGTCCACACACTGCAAATACTGGTAGGTGGGCAGGGAAAACCAGGCTCAGATCTTCTGTCAGTGGAGAACTGGATTCTCAGACTTGAGAGCACTGGCTCAGCCTTGAAAATGAGGTGTGCTTATCCCTCTGGCGTGAATTAGCCATGGCAATCTTTGCAAGTGGAGCACTGGGAAGCAAAACGCTGGTCAGATATGGGCATGCCATATTGCTTTTAGAGACACTGATATTTCTCGAATAGCCTTATTGCTTTACAGTCATTTGCCAGGGCTTATTTCACCTGTGCACTGTGTTCATGCACTGCACAGAGACTCCATTTTCATTTGTGCCTGCAACAAAATTTATTTCTTTAGAAATAATACTAGTAGTGGGGGAGAAAGATCTGATTTATTATTATTACTATTTTTTGGTTGGTGAACTCACACCACTTTTTTATTTTTTATTTTTATTTTTTATTTTTTGCTTTGCAATGACAGTTAAGGATCCCAGATGCCAGATAGCAGCAGCAGCTGGCTGCATGGCAGATCCCTTAGGCTGCAGCTGGGTGAGCACTCCTGGACTTATTCTAGCTGTGTCATGTAGATGATCTGCAGATTGCTTCTCTGAGCTGTCATGTTCTTCAAATGCCTCTAGCTTCTTTCCGTCTCTCATTCTAGTAGTACATTGGAACCTGAAAATTCAGCCTTTGAGAAGTCTCTCGTGTAATGTGTACAAGGTTTGTGGATCAAAAGGATGGCCTATGTGTGCATTATTCCTTTTACAGTACTAAATGATTCAATTAATAAATAATACCAAGTATTCCCAATGCAGTAGTAGATTAGGGATGTCTTCGTCCTTGAATACACTATACGTATGACAATAGCAGTCTTGTATGAAGATGAAAGGAGAAACATTAATTCAGGAAGTCTGAACTCTTCTTTTTAAAATAATGTACTCAGTGTCCAAATTGCTTGAATGGTACTTTTCTCTTTATAAAGTCAATGCAAATAGACTGATTAAATGTGAATGACAGAATAGAGATTCAAATTTCAACAAAAGAATAAGAACGACAAGCTCACATAGGAGTAAATTTTGAGTAGAGGAGTGCACACACAGTATACTGTATTATCTACAGAGACAACTTAAAAGCAAATTAAAATCTTGTATTTGCCTCCCTGGAATATTTTCTTAGGAGTACCTGTCCAAGTGAGTTTTCTTTACTGGTTGTGCTGTATATCACATTTAACTAAATACTTCTAGTGATGTGCTGTAGCAGTGCCAAAATTAGCACTGGCATTAATGAAACCATAATGAGAGTATGCTTTTGTTTTTTACTGCAACATATGTTTTGCAAAAGCAGTATAGTTTGAAGGGAAAGTACAATTTAGGTGTCCTGATTAAACATTAGTATCCTTACTCAAGATCAGTAATACCTTGATAGTTGAATGATTTCACCTCAGGTTATTGGAGCATGCACTTAAAGCTTAAAGGTAATACTTCAGGATATCACTTACTCCTATGCTGTGCTTTATCTCACTTTTGTTTTCTCAAAATATTAGTTGCAGATAAAATGGTGGTGATTCTTGTATGTGTTTTAGTCCCTTTCCTCCTGTACCTTTAAATAATTATTTATTATGCAGCAATAGTGCAGAATCCATTTCAGAGGGTCTGGAAGATGCAGAATTGCTGTACAAACATAACTGTAAACCCACAGAATTTTCAGTGTCAATAAAAACAACTCCAGTGTCATTATTTAAATTCAAAGCTGTGTACATTTTCTGCTTTATAATCACTGAACTTTGTCCTTTCTTACAGCCCCTGCATTCTGAGTGGTGCAATCACAGAATCATAGAATCATTAAGGTTGGAAAAGACCTCCAAGATCATCTGGTCCAACTGTCCCCCTACCACCAATATCACCCACTAAACCATGTTTCTAAGTAGAACATCGAACATTTCCTTAAACACTCCATACAGCTTTTCCCTTTGGAGGCTTTCTCGAGCTACTTCTGTGTAACTGTTACTTCATCTTGCCACTTCCTTCTCCACACTTTCAGCTTCCTAGAGACATTTCATCTTTTGAACTTTCCAAAGGATGTTGCAAGGGGGATATCAATATATGCCATTCTCACTGAAGATACTAATGCTTTTCTCCCTAGTGCAAAGGTACTTTTATTCTGCCTTCCTAAAGGAAACGCCATGCAATGATTAATGTTGGCCTTTTCTTTTGATGAAACCATGCTCTGGAGGCTTGTGGTATTTCCTAAATAGGAGACTAGTCTCTGAGAGCATTCTTGGTTTCTCTCTCTGTCCTTGCTTGGGTCAGAACAGAAACCTGTTTTCCTCATCTCCACAGCAGCTCTTCTATCCCAGTTACAATTCTAATGGAAGCACTTTATTCAATTGTTCAGCTCCTTTAATCTCATTTGTTGTTGTTGTTATCAGTAAAGTTCCTGCTAATTCTTTGTTGTGCTGCTTCCAGTTGGTAGAAATCATCATCCTCAGTCTTACATGACTGACTGACTGACAAGGTGGAGTGGGAAAACATCTTGAATGCCCGACAGACTACTGGAAACCTGCAGAAACATGTTAAATGTTTCTCCGTTCTCTGTCCCATTTCTTTCAGCAGGAGGCTTTGCTCCAAAAGCTTTTGTGAATTATCTTTTAATTCTATTTTATTTTGAGATTTTTTATTAGTTTATTTCTCTTTTGGCTATATCCAGGAGGTGCAGTTATATCTAAAAAAAAAAAAAAACTATAACTGTTATAGAGGCTTCACTGAACACTTTGTGAAACTTCAGGGAGTCAAAAGCATTCTGCTTGGAAACTGAGCAAAACAGGAATTTTTATTCCCATCTATTTATCTCCTCCCTTCTATTTGCCTCCTCTCATCTATATACCTCCTACTAAGTATACTTGTAATTATTGACTTCAACCAAAGAGTATGAAGCTCCACATGCGTCACTGCAGGAGTGTTATATATGTGATACTGAGTTAATTTGTGCTTTGTAAATACTTCTGATAATGCAGACTACTTCTCACCTGAGCTTAGTCATAGAAACTCAGTTTCAAGACAATAGATCACCTTCTGGAAGTCAAAATTTACAAAAGAATGAAAATGTGTAATATAGAGCCTTTTGTCTAGTTATTCTCTGCCATCTAAAACCATCATAATAGTGCCATAAAACAGTAGGGAGAGCTTGAACTGTATATTATGAAAGAAATTCCAGTATACTGGAGATGCAGGATTTGTAGTTCAGCTATGATGTTACTTGTACGATATTAAACTAACTGTTCTGAAAGAACTCCCACCAGTATAGATGGAAAAGAAATGTGGAGGAGATACATCTGGAGAAGATGTAAGGCAAACTGTGATATTCCAGCTTTCCTATTTGCATGGGATGGAAGGTGGTATTTTGCATAAAATGTCTGGAAACAGAAATGTTCCAGGTTTCTTTTGCCAGTGAACCTGTGTTTCCTTAATGGTACTAATATTGCACAAAATTATAAAGGAAATTGCATAGTATTTCCTGGCTTAAGAGGAAATATAATTCAGAACAGGAAGAAAGCAAAGCCAGCCAATGAGAAATATGTAAGTAAGAGATGGCTTGGTTATGTGGGCTTATTTCAGTGAACAAAAAACTACTTTTCTCTGCAGATCTTGAAGGTGGAGGCCTAGAGGTAAACACAGATGCAGTAAAAAAATAGTTTTCCATTTAAGTGCTAACAACTATTTTAAAAAACTCTTAAAATGCTTGAATTGGAAGATACTGCAGTGCCATGGTGTGACATGTCCTTGTTTCAAGAAGGTATGCTGAACCTGGGTTTGTGCTGAAGATGATACATAGCAGTTAGTCTTTGCACCTCTGCAGCTTGTTGCAGTTTTCAGCTTGCGTGTATCTGAAAAGTTCTCTTTTCATGGCCTATGGATGTATTATATGCAGTAGATCATGATGAAATATAGCTCTAACCACAAAACCACAGGTATCTGTAGCTCAAAAGAGTATCTCTTGACTGATGAAGGGAAAATAAAATATTAAAATACTTCTGTGCATGATAGAACCAGTCATTCATGTGGCAGATACTGCATTATTTATTCAATGCATATTTTGATTGCCCGGTGGGGTTCAGAACTGTGAGTGATATTACCTGGGCAACAACTGACTACGCCATCATAATTCTCAATTAGGATAAAGCCACAAAGCAAGGAAAAGCCCTGAGCTAATTTGAATAAAAGATAGAGAAATGCATGTACGGTGAGCTGCATTCTGTGACAGACTTAATGTTGTGGAAAAATGCTAATTTAATCTGCTCAGTAATGTTGGTGAGCTTTCTAATGTCATTCGATACCACTTAATATTAGCATTTTCTTAATTTGAATTATTTTCATACATAATTATGTATTTTCAGGTTGTTTGGTCAGAGGGGTGACACAACTGGAGAGAGAATATGAAAGATTGCAAGATGTACTGTGCACAGTAAATGATGATGTCAGATAGCCATTTTTTTTTAAAAACAAAAACAAAAACAAAAAACAGGAAAATAAGACAAACAGAAAAACCTTTAAGCAAGCTGGATTTTCTGTTTGAAATTCAAACTTGATTCTGCATGAAGCCACTGTGCCATATAGTAATCATTTTCCTTTTCCTGTATTTTCCTTTTTAATTTTGCAGTAAATGATTAATCTAGTTACCAATTCCATATTTAATCATTTTCATAAAGATTGAAATCTGTTGGAGTATGAAGCACTCTTTAATATGTATTTCATAATTAGCTGTAAAAATTTGCATAATGAATTAACTGGTTTGTTTATGATTGTGTTGTATGTCTGTGTAAGGTGTCTGTGGATATAAACCACAGACCCATGCCCAGTGTCCGTGACAGGGATTTCTCAGCTAATCAATTCCTGTTCTAGAACCTTTGAGCCTTCCATTAACTTCAGTCACTCATAAGGAGAAATTTACCGTGGCTAAGAGGTGCAAATCAAAACAGTACCATTTTTGCATTCCTGTTGCATATGCTGTCCGTAGTCACAACTGCTGCAAAAAGACAAGGAAAAGCAGTGTCTTGTCAAAGATGTAATGCAGAATAATACCCTCACTACTTTCATATACAGGTGTTGTATAATCTAAGGAGAGTTGTATTAGTCTTTTGAGAACTGTGGCCTTCAAATTTGTTCATGTGAGTACTTCTTGTTTTTGAAACTTTTAAGCAGAATTCACCACTCATAAGCCTTAGTTTGGCAGTGGTTGCTTCACTGACTAATTAGAGATATTGCAGTTGTATCCTACAACTGACAAGTAAGTTGAATAAACTTGTAGAGTCTGCGATGGCACAGCCTAGTGGTGATGCAAGTGTTGACCAACTAATATTGACAGCTTCTTCAAATTGTACTGGGGTGGGAAGATGATGAATGGAAAAGTTTTCATGGTGGTAGTTTCCACTGACTAATGATATTACTCCAAATCTTCCTATAGCGTCAGTGTTTTTTTATACCTTAGATTCTGCAGTACTTGGTGATTTTCTAGACGCTGCAGTAGGGCAAGAGAAGCCATCCCATTGTTTGAAAAGCCCAGCTAAATGTGCAGTCACCACAGCCATTGCTTGTGCTGTCCTGCAAAATGTGATGTGCCCACTGGGGAGTTATGAGATAACCATGACGATTCTGCTGGGTAGGAAAGTGGGACTAAAGCAGGTGGGCAGAGCGGAGTCTGCAGTGAACTCGTTTTGCAGTGGATTCACTTCCTCGAGTGCTGAGACAACCTGAAACTGGGGCTACAGCCTGCCCTGCCTAAGCAGCACAACTGAGTCCTTGTTCCTCTCATTTAGAAGATGGGTGTTCTTCATTAAGGCATGTTTGCTCATCTTAATAAGCTGTGTGAATCTATTAAGCAGGGAGGCTTGACTTGAATTGATTTGCTTTGTTTAAACATGCTCCGGCTTTTGCTCATGTATATAGCTCATAAAAAAGAAACCTGTTTGAGTTTAGCCCAGTATCCCATGGTGATTACTTAGATGTGCTGTCATAGCCCAGAGCTCTGAGTCTAGGATTTTGTTGGCAGTCATGCAGCTGCAGTAATTACAATGATATGGAAAACTGAACCACAATTTGAGAACCAAAAGGACTATTGCAACTCTTACAGCTCGGAGATTGCTGAGTAATGTCCATTCAATATACATAGGTAAAATTCATGATGCTATATTATTTTAAGTAATTAACATGGATTAAATCTATTTCAGAAATCATTCTTTAGTTTAAGCAGGCAGGTAGGAGGTTTATTTGGGTGTTTTGTTTAACCAACCACTTAAGAGTCAAGTAGAAGTTTTAGTGAAATTAATTTTGGTTAGTTAAGAATTACAAAAGCCTTTGAAGATATTTATTGCCGTATATTTGTTAGATTTTATTCATTTATTATGTTGAGGAACGACATCCTTTTGTCTTATAAGCAACTTCTCATGTGAAAAGCATTCCTATAACTTTTTGGACCTGTCAGCAGTATTTTTTTCCTGATCAGAGCCTGCAAAGTCAGATTTATGGCTTGGATTTTCAATGGCTCCTGCCAGAATGAGGTACTGAATCCCTCTGAATGCTGTATGCCATGAATTCTCATCCTTCAAATTGACTTAAGCTGTCACACATAATAATAATGAAGAGAATGTGAATTTGGCATGCACAACTGGGACCTTGATGCAGTCCATTGGGATAAGAAAGTTCTTTTGAGGTGGCTCTGGCTGGAAGGCAAAGCGTTGCATTCAGCACCCTCTCTGAAGCTGAATTCATTTTTTTATGTGTTTTCTTTCAGTGAAAAAGTTGCTAATTGTCTCAATTTAAATATTTTTATTTGTACAGTATTATTTGCGCACATTATATATAGTGCTTTTTATTCCTCTGGTGATAACTAGGCATTGAAAATACCAGCCTTTCAGGGCAAAGTCTATCTGTGAGTGTGCCAAGTCTGATTGCAGCTCAGCAGTTTGTATTCCACTCTTAACATAAATACTTGTTTAACACTTGGTTTGGACAATATTGACTTTGAGAGAATGATGGCAGCACAGGAGAAATGGATATAATTTGAAAGCTGGATCCTTATGTGGCTGACTGTAATGTACGAACAAGAAAATTGAGATGCTGCATTGAAGAGACCTATGAAAGAAGCAGTAGCAAAGTAAAATAAAGTCCGAGAATGCATCTTTTCTGGAAATTACATGGGTTATATGACTGGTGTGTTTTTCCTCAAGACACAACTGTATATCTGACATAGTCAAAGAATAAAGAAAAATGTCATTGCTGAATAATTTCTGGTAATTAGCTTAAACAGAGACAGATTTATGGAGGTGTGTGCTATTTTGAGCAACCATTAGATACACCACATAGACAAACTTTGTCTTCTGTTTAACGGCAGGTTGACTATCCTGTCTAACCAGGTTGTTTGGTAACCTTGAAGAGATGATTTTCTGCTTTTGAGAGAATGTTTGAAAGTGGTGGATATGATTTTTATGTATTTGGGCAATCAATCAATTTTATTGCTTGGCTGCCTTCCCAGCTGCTGGTTGCTTTTACTACTTAATTTTGCGTTGAACAAGCAAATAAATGTTCTAATCATATATAAAGAGGACTGTTTTGATTGTCATGTTTTGAATTCTTAACAGCAGCTTAAAGTATTACAGCTATATCCTATCAGCATATTGTGGCAAGTCTTGTGAATTAATTTCAATAACGAGTAAGAAGAAAATGCCACTAAAACCCCGCAGTGCAGCTCTGACATATTTTTCATAGCTATTTCCTTGTAGTTTTCATCTAACAATGATCTATTTACCTGGAAAATGAGATTCTCAGTCCTTTTCATAGCAGCACAGTGTTTTTCTGAAAATTGTTTGTTCTGAACTGCACGGCAGCCTCCCGTGGTCTTCCACAGTCCGGGTGCCGTGAGGACAGAGGGAGCTGACTGTGTGGCCGGCACCTCCTGGGGCGAGCAGCACAGGAGCCTTTGCAGCACGGCCAGGGTGTTTTGCCCACCAGCACATTGCATACCCATCCGTGGGTAGTGCAGGCACCTTCGTTAAGGAAGCAGAAACCACATGAGGAAGAAAGCATTCCATGAATAATGTCCCTCACCTCAGCAAGCCCGATGAGGAACGAGGCCTTTTCCAGGCGCTCCCCACAGTAGCTACAGCGTGTTGGCTTGGCGTTTTAATCTCTGTCACCTCCTCTCCTTTTTATTTACTTCATATCTTCTTGGTGCTTGATCCCATGCCAAGGAAAATTACTTGGAAAAGCTCATGAAAATTCTGGTCAACTGTTTTTGAGCTGTATAAACACCGTTTGGTGTTGATGCAAATCTCTGGGTAGAAAATGGTCTCCTGATGTTTCATTGGAAGTGCTTGTCTTCTTGGGGGGAGAGGTGGCTCCAGTTGGCAGGGTTACATTTGGCCTGGAAAAGAAAGAAAAAATTATCTCCCCCCAAATTACATACCTGTTAAATTGCTTGCTTTACATCAGAATAATTTCACTATTAACCGTAATAAATTAGGATAGCCCATAGGCTGCACAAAAGTAAGTAGGCAAGTCAAGGACTTGCCTTAGCTCTTTTTCCATGTACTCTCATTAATTGTATGCATGAATCCCCCTCTTTTTTCTTAAAAAATAATATATATTTATGTGTCAAAAAAAGCATGACCTTAAGATTAAGGAAATGAGAAATGCACAATTTATGCAGCCCAGTGCAAAATCAAAAAATGATCAGCACATTAAAACCCTTGACTCTCTGAATATACATGCCTTTTTAAAGGGCATTTAGAAAATCAGAAGTGATGCAACAAAAAATGTGTGTACACATACATGTATACACACACATAAGGTATTGGAAAAACTGGGGAAAGTGTAAGGGTGGATCAAGGAAATGACTGAGCGGCTGGAGAAAGTGCCTTAGAGGGAAACTTAGGTGTTACCCAAGTATTTGCCAAGTGTATTTGCTTATGCACAGTTCCACATCAAATTCCAGACCAGAGCCGGCTTGCATGTTGCCAGTTTAGACCTCAGGCAAAAAATCTGTGTTCAGTTTCTGTCTGACCCTGTAGATTTTCCTGGAATAGCACAGTCCATTGCCATAAATTGGAAGAGAAGGAATTCAAAAGTTATCGAAACCAAAAGGCTTTTAACAGCAGTGAGGAGAAGAGAGGAAAAAATAATAATAATAAAAAAGCAAATAAGAGCAGGTTTAGGGAGAGTTGAAAACTAACTAGTTTTAATACATTTCTCATGGTTTTAAAAGCAAGTGTCTGATGTGTGGTCTCTTATGAAGACTGCAACTAGAAGACTGCAACTCTGAAAACTCAGGGGGCTATTTAGCTGACCTCTGTCCATCAGTTAAAGGCAGAGGAGGTCAAATGAGAAATTGGCTTTAATAGAGAGGGTGATAAAATGTGTGCACAAATTTTCCAGACAAGATGGATTTTTCATCTTTTCTGGG
Organism: Oxyura jamaicensis; assembly: GCF_011077185.1. Classification (NCBI taxonomy): domain Eukaryota; kingdom Metazoa; phylum Chordata; class Aves; order Anseriformes; family Anatidae; genus Oxyura; species Oxyura jamaicensis. The sequence continues at coordinate 132,923,162 of NC_048893.1, forward strand.
CTTATATCAAAATAGGCTACATATCTTAGAGTGGGGTTCCTAGCTCTGAAATATAAATTAATGAGCCCACTGGGTCTCTGAGAAAAATGTTAGGATATGAGCAAGAAAAGACAGAGACCAAGGTAGTTAGATGGGTCAGTAGGTTCTCATGATTAAAAAAAAAGAAAAAAAAAGAAAAAAATAAAGAAAGACTAGGACAGTTGAACAGGTAAATCAGCATCATTTTTCAGCATTATAGTAGAAGTAGATTGACAGGCACTAAGCATTGTCATTATATTTGGACACCTGCTTTTACAGGAAACAATGGACACTAACATCACTATCTACTTCTCTTTAAGATATCTCTGACATGTAAAACTGGCCAACTCAGTTACTGTCCTAGTATTTGTAAATTCTACATAACTGCTAGAAATTAGTATCATTGAACAAAAAAGTGGAATATATATATTTTTTTCTCATCACTCTTGTTTATTCTAACCATCTAGAAAAATATTCATATTGTTTTATTCCTGATACAATCAGTGAAAGAAGGCCACCCTCCAGAATTTCCAGATCCCACGCATTTCTTCTGAACTTAAGGAAGCTGAAGTGCCTCTCCAAAGCACTGAAGCTAGGTGTGTAGAGCTCTGACTACAGAATTCTCTTTAGAGAACAAAGTTTTTTTTTTTTTTTTTTTTTTTTGTTTGTTTGTTTTCCAGATTTCCTTGTAATTTTTCTTATCCTGTCAATATCTACGATAAAATATTTGTTAACCAGTAGAAACAGAGCTATGCCAACACTGTGTGTTTAGAGAGTGCTCCAAATGAACTAAAGTGGGAGAAAAAAATGCAGAAAGAATACCCTAATACCCCACTGACTTTCTATTTATCAATGAGCCACTTAATTAATGTTTTTATAAGCCTATAAGAAGGACAAAAAACATTTTGTTTTGTTTTTATCATTAAACTTCAGATGATAAACGTCTTAAGTACTGTGCTTGGGCCATTGCCTACAAGACTTGCAGTTAATGTATAATTAACTCCAATTTTCAAGCAACTTATGCTTGTTTCCTGTATGCATTTCATTAAGATGCTTTCCAACATAATGATATTTCATTAAGGGAAAAATAGAAAACAAAAAGCACTCTTACACAACCTACTTGCTGTTCATCTATTTGAATTTGCCTTGCATTTTCAAATCCATAGGCATTTTACCAGTGTAAGAATATGTTAACAAATGGCAGCACTGATGTCTAGTGAATCTTGTCCGACCTCAGGATTGCACTCATAGTCTTTGAGGAGGGGAGGATTAGAGCAAGCTTGTTTACACTGACCACCGGTGGTCAGATGGGATGACAGTGGCTTCTGAAACGTTCCACTGCTTGCTGTGAGATCCTCCAGTTCTGACATGCTGGAAGGAATGTATAGTAAGATGTATGTTTAAATAACAGAGACTAGGGTGACAAGATGGGATCACTAGATGCTGAAGGTAACTGAAGGAAATAGGACATGAGCTAGCAAGTGGTTGGTCCGGATGTAGCTGACAGTCATAGAATCACAAAATGGTTTGGGTTGGAAGGGACCTTAAAGATCACCCAGTTCCAACCCCCTGTCATAGGCAGGGACACTTCCCACTAGATCAGGTTGCTCAAAGCCCCATCCAGCCTAGTCTTGAACATCTCCAGAGATGGGGCATCCACAGCTTCTCTGGGCAACCTGTTCCAGGGCTTCACCACCCTCAGAGTAAAGGATTTCCTCCTGATCTCTAATCTAAATCTTACCCTCTTTCAGTTTAAAACCAGTCCTTCTTATCCTTTTACTATACTCTCTGAAAAAGAGTCCCTCTCCAAGTCACAGGTAGCTGAATTTCAATTAACCACCCTGGTTAAAATCAAACAAACTCGCATAGAGAATCAGTGCAGGAAATATCTAAACATTGGAAGAAACAATTGCTTTCAGTGGGAGCTGCAGAATATGGAGGAATAGTAGAGCGGAGCTTTGAATTGTGTTTGCCCTCCCATTGTACCTGAAAGTGTGGTAGAGAAGGATGTAATAGGAAATCGAAAAAGACACAAGTCAGAAGAGATGTGATGGATCAATGGTAATTGTGACGGGACATACACACCGATAGGGCAATATGTGATAACGACAAAGAAGGATGTACACAAAAAGTATAGAGGATTAACACACGGTTTGTATAAATATGGTTTGTTATACAGGAAGGCAAGAATAATGTAAAATATAATTCCTGAAAGAAGTTTGCAGTAAGGAAATAAGATTTATTCTCAAGGATATGTAGTTCCAGGACTGGAGTTTGCCATCAGGAGTTCAGCCAGTCCAGAGCATTTCCGGATGCAGGGTGTGCTGTGGGTGGCTGGGATGTTGCATCTGGAGTGCTTTGATTTCTCTGATTAAAATGCAAGTTGGAAATAGAGACACAGCCCTTCGTCAGCTATGTACTGTTTACATGTTGTAGCATAACAAAGCTTGAAAGAAGTTTTTAAATCCTTTATTACCATAAAAAAGAGAAAAAAGGAAAAAGGAAAAAGAAAAAAAAAAATCCACCACATACAAATCCAGACCCAAAACAAAACATACAAACAAACAAACAACCTCTCCCCTTCTCCTCAGTTTGTGCTTATCTTTTCTGATAGTTCTTCATGGTAGCTGAAGCATTTTTGACAAACAGTTGCTCAAAACTTTGCTGATTTCCTTTCTTCCAACTAATTAAATTCTAGTTAAATGCTGCCGTTGTGTTCTTTGTATGACTACAGCTTTAGTTCCTATGAAAACTGTTTTCATTTTCTTTTTCATTCTTGACCTCTTTTTATCTGGTTTTATCCATTTTGAGAGAGTTCAGCAACCTTTACTGTAAAATACTGCCCTTTCTTCTGCCCTCCCATTTTGCTTCTTATACACCCCTAAAGACCTAGCAAAAAAGAAGGGGCAATGTATTAAAAAATCACTGTGATATTTGGTGCTGATTTTCATTACATGCCCTATATGAAAAACAAAGAGCATTATTTAAAGTGATTTTCCAAACCTTTCATAGTTGATTTTTACCTGGATTGGTATGATGAGACTTTAAATAATGTTAATAGCAGATTTTCCAGCATGGCTTAGTTGAGTGTTTTGATATTAAATTTTAATAATCTCACATGGAGGCTTTTGCAGTGCAGTGAAATTCAGCAGAAGTATACAGTGCTAATAATCTGCAAACTGTTAATACTGAGGTGCTTTCTTTATGTCTGGTATCAGAAGGTTTCCCTGAACTGTAACATAAAATAACTTCTCAGCTATAAACTCAAAGCTCATCAGTTAAAAGAGAAAGCTGAGGAAAAGGAAGACATCCGTGTATTCAGAGTTATTAAGATGACTAAAGGTGACAAATATAAGCCACTGCTATAGCGTCTTAAACTTTCATATATCTGTGAAAAAGATAAATGATCCTAAGATGTTTTTGATCGCATATAACCAAAGGAAATTGTGATATATCAGAACCAACATAGATTGAATTCCACCTATAGTGCAGGAGACTGTCCTGCTCTGCATTTTCAATGGAGGTGAGCACAAGCTGAAACAGAGAATGCTTTCTGAGTTAAACAGAGAGTCTGCTCTAATAAACAAACAAAAAGGACCAAGTGAATTTGGCTGGTTTTGTCCAAAAATAATTAAATGCAAGGGATGGTACTTTTTCTGTCCATGAATGTGTCAGTAGGGCAACTAATAAAAGCAGTACAAATATATTTACAGTAAAAGGTATTGTACAAAAATAATTAGATATAAAATAGCCATGAATAGGTTTAGTCTAGAAACTAGAAAAAATTTCCCACCAACTGAAGAAGTGAGATTTCAAGTCAGCCTTCCTGTAATTGCTGGGAAAAGGACTCATTTCTAAGATAGCAACTGATGAGTTTATGAAGGGATATGACATAGTGCATGCAGATATACTCACAATTTCTGATGGTCTGCTCACTCTGTGCTTCCTAACCTTAACTGCAGATAAGCTGCTTGTTGGTAACCTTATAGAGTAGAATAAAAACCAGTCTTCCTTCTCTTTTGCCCTCTCTTCCACAAACACAGACAAGAACTATAAGGTTTAGATAATATCTTTTATTGTTTATTGTTGTAGTGATTTCTATAGCTCAAGTAAGATTGGGGCTCCCTTGTGTAAATAGAAGGTGATTAAAGAACTTGCAATAAATAATTTACCACTAATTAAAGTAAGTCAGCCATTAAATTATTTTAGAAAATTGCCTTTGTATTTTCACACATAAGAGTTCTTAATAATTGTTTGTCATAGATCAATTTTAGCATTTCAATAGAGAAAGAATTCATTGCAAATGTACATAATTAGTTTGCAGTCTTTAACCCTCCTGGATAAACTCTTCCAATTTTGCTTACAAACAGTTTGAAATCTTGGGTTCAAGCAGCTCTCAAAAGCTCAAATAGCTATGGGTACTTTCCCCAGTACTACCGAAAACTAATGCTACATTTTAATGTGTTGAGGACAGAGACTGCTGGAATAAATGTGATAAATAGTCAGGAAATAGCTCATAGGTTACAGAGATGTCTTTTGCATGGTCTAATGATTTTTTAATGCTTTTTCAGAAATCACAGCATCTTTTCCCACTGCATTCTTTTCAAGTAGATTGGATAATGTGATAACGAACTCTGATTTAGAAATTTTTCAGTTCCATGCTTTGTTTATAATCTGATAGTCTTACCATTTGTTATCATCACAGACTAAGTGATGTATCTGCTGGGCCACCCTTCTGCACATTGGTATGCTATCCACACTGCCTTGCAGAAACACAGAGCTGTGAAGAGATAACTGAAAGATGCAGCACTTGCTGCACTAATGTGTAGTTATTTGGCTACTTTGATGTTCTCCCACATGACAGCTCGTCCTTTTGCTTCAAAGGGATCCCACTAAACAGTAACTGAAATAAGGGCCTACGGGAGTCTCTATTTATAGGAAAAATCACACCCTTTTCTATGGCTCTTCTAATTGTGTGATGTTTTAAATATATAAGCCTTGTTGCATGATAATATTTCCTGACTCACCTGCATACTTGGGTCAGGGTTTTTTTTGACCCGTGGCTTTTCTAAGATGTTCTCTTATGAGGCTCTGTAGTCTGTTTTCCTTTCCAAGTGTTTGAAAGGAGTGAGATCTGCTGGAAGTGTGAAAGTGCTATGTTTTGGTCAACCGCACAATACTGAAAATTTTGCTGCTCTTTCTAGAAGCTCTTAAATGATGGTGAGAAGAATACACTTTTAAAGCATTTTGCTTATTGATTTGTATCCAAAGGGAATTAAGTTGGCATATCTATGTATGATCCAGTGTACTTAAGGTTCCACTAAACTAGATATCACTGAATCACAGAATCACAGAATAGTTTGGGTTGGAAGGGACCTTAAAGATGACCCAGTTCCAACTCCCCTGCCATGGGCAGCGACACCTCCAACCAGGCCAGGCTGCCCAAAGCCCCATCCAGCCTGGCCTTGAACACCTCCAGAGATGGAGCATCCACAGCTTCTCTGGGCAACCTGTTCCAGTGCCTCACCACCCTCTGAGTAAAGAATTTCTTCCTTAGACCTAATCTAAACCTACCCTCTTTTAGTTTAATGCCATTCCCTTTGTCCTATCACTCCACTCCCTGACAAAGAATCCCTCCCCAGCTTTCCTGTAGGCCACCTCTACGTACTGGAAGGCTGCTGGTAGAAGACTAGAAGGTCTCCCCGGAGCCTTCTCTTCTCCATACTGAACAGCCCCAGCTCCCTCAGCCTGTCTTCATAGGAGACGTGTTCCTGCCCTTTGATTGTCTTTGAGGCCCTCCTCTGGACTTGTTCTAATATGCCCATGTCCTTCTTGTGCTGGTGGTCCTAGAGTTGAATGCTGAATGCAGCACTCCAGGTGGGGTCTCACAAGAGCAGAGTAGAGGGGGAGAATCACCTCCCTCGCCCTGCTGGCCATGCTTCTTTTGATGTAGCCCAGGATACGGTTGGCTTTCTGGGCTGCAAGCACACATTGCCGGCTCATGTTGAGCTCCTCACCAACCAATACCACCAACTTCTTCTCATGAGGGCTGCTCTCAATCCATTCTCTGCCCAGCATCTATTTTTGCTTAGGATTTTCCCAGTCCAGGTACAGGACCTTGAACTTGGCCTTACTGAACCTCATGAAGTTCACATGGGCCTAATTCACAAGGCTTTCAAGGTCCATCTGGATGGCATCCCTTCCTTCCAGCACGTCAACCACACAACACAGCTTGGTGTCACTGGCAAACTTGCTGAAGGTGTACTCAGTCTCACCGCCCATGTCATTGACAAAGATGTTAAACAGTGCTGGTCTCAGTACTGACCCCTGAGGAGCATCACTCGTTACTGATCTCTGCTTGGACATTGAGCTATTGACCACAACTCTTTGAGTGCAACCATCCAGCCAATTCATATATAATATAATATAATATAATATAATATAATATAATATAATATAAT
>NC_048893.1:132929650-132963807 GCF_011077185.1 Oxyura jamaicensis
ATATAATATAATATAATATAATATAATATAATATAATATAATATAATATAATATATATTACATTACATTACATTGCATTATATATATTACTTATAATGGCTAATTGGGCATCACTCCCAATTACTTCAACCTTTAATGCAACACCCACCATCCATCAAATCTGTGTCTTGCCAATTTAGAGACAAGGATATCATGAGAGACAGTGTTAAATGCTTTGCACAAGTCTAGGATGATGATGTCAGTTGCTCTTCCCCTATCCACCAGTGCTGTAACCCCATCATAAAAGGCCATCAGATTTGTCAGGCATGATCTGCCCTTAGTGAAGAATATTAATATTGAATATTAACAAGCTTTCTTGGGCCCCTCATCTCTCCAGTGCTCTACCAAGTAGATCCCTGAAGAGGCCAAAATCTGCTGTCCCAGAGTCCAGGGTAGGAAGCTTACTGTGCGCTCTCCTCACTACCTTCTGAATCCCAAACTCCACCATTTCACAATCACTGGAGCCAAGGCTGCCCTTGAGCTTCACCTTCCCCATCAGCCCCTCCTTGTTGGTGAGAATGAGGCCCAGCACAGCACCTCTCCTTGTTGGCTCCTCTATCACCTGGGGAAGGAAGTTGTCATCAAGGTATACCAGGAACCTTCTAGATTGCCTATATCCTGCTGTCCTGTCCCTCCAACATATACTGGGGTGGTTGAAGCCACCCATGAGGACCAGGGGTTGTGAACATGAGGCTGCTTCTATCTATCCGTAGAGGGCTTCAAATGCCTGGTCTTCTTGATCAGATGGCCTGTAGCACACTCCCACTACAATGTCCCCTGTCCCAGCCCTCCCTGTAATCCTGACCTTTAAGCTCTCTGTCAGCTCCTCAGCCATCCCCTGGAAGAGCTCCATGCAATCCAGCTTCTCACTTACATATAGGGCAATGCCTCCTCCTCGTCTCCCCTGCCTATCCTCCCTAAAGAGACTGTATCCTTCAGTCCAAACACTCCAGTCATGGGAGCCATCCCACCACATCTTACTCTTGTTTATTCACCATGCTACATGTGTTAGCATAGAGACATTTGAGTTGTGCCCCTGATGACCTGACTTACTGGCTGGAGTGGCTGGAATTCCTTTGAGTTATTCTTCAAGTACTCTCCTGCTGACCAATGACCCTTCTGCAGGTTCGTCCATCCTCCCTCCCTCCCTCCCTCCCTCCCTCCCTTCCTCCCTTCCTCCCTTCTTCCCTTCCTCCCTTCCTCCCTTCCTTCCTCCCTTCCTCCCTTCCTTCCATTTTTATGCAAAGAATATCTCTAAATTTTCTTGGTTTCTGAGTCCAACTGTTTTTAATAGATGGCATTATCATAACCTGACCAGAGTATAACAGAAAGAGTATTCAGATAACCTTTGAGAGAGCATGGATATACTCTTTAAATTGTGTAAGTAGTAGCTGTAAGATTTTCACGTATGTTAGTCATCAGTTTTTTCACTTCCTCACTAATAGCTTGGTCTTATTTCCCCCCTTATAGTAAAATAAAATCTTATAGTTTAAAGTGACAGATTTGATGTTTCTGCCAGGAATTAATGAATAACACACATTTGCATTACACAAAATGTCCGACAATCCTACTCTTGGGAAAAAGGTGTGGAGCATAAACTGGCTGTTCCTAAGAGTGGATTCACTTCAGTCAGAAAATGTACCACTCAATAAGCCAAGGGTCATGGAGAAAGGAAACTGCCCCATTGTGGGCAAGCTAACCTCATCAGTGTTGAAGAGCTTGGAAGGACTCTGCTCTAAGCACGGAGTATGAATGCCTTTGTTTCAAATTCAGGGGTGAAGCATAACCTGTAGCTTTTGAATTTAATGTGTAAACTTTGATTGCACACTTCATGCCTTTTGATGGTCACTGCTCACTGCCTCTGAGGTGAAAATGTATTGGCTGGGTGTTGTAGCCACAGTTGCTAGTGATGAAATAGGTGGCAGCATTGATAATTCTGAGAAAATATTTCCAGTTTTTGAAAATTTTGCTGATGTGCTCATTGACTACACACCTCTTTAAGAGATGTTTGCAAACAGTCCTACAGTAAAGTTGTATAAAATCATGGCTGTGAGTCACAGTTTATGCATGTAACTGCTTATGTTAAGGAAATATATGTTAAAAGAGCAATGATCAAAAAAAGGATGATTAGAGCTAAAAATGTAGTAATTTGGAACAATGCAAGTCAAACGTCTTAAAGTTTTTTGTTTCTTTTTTTTTTTTTTTTTTTTTCCTTCTGTTAGAAATTCACTAAAAAGCCTTGCCAAGCTGTAACAAGTCCTTTATCCCACAAACACAAAATGATGTGGAAAGAGAATATTGCCCTCCAGCAAAATTACATTCCAGGTTGCCCAAATGTCTTAAGTTGTTCTCTGTTCTCTCTGGCTCAGGCTTCCCTTTCTTTCTCATTTTCTTAGCTGAGGTGATGGCAAGGAGATTTCTTAAGAGAAAGAGAATGCAGTGGTTTCCAAAATAGGTAGAGGACATATCTGTGATCATTTTTACCTTTTTCTTCATGACTTTTGGAACAGTTTAATGGAGAATAAGTGTTAGTGGCCCTGAAGTCTTTCTGCTTCACCTCCTTCTCTTTGGGAAGGTAATTTTAAACCAAAATGAAGGTCGAGTACTGACTGAAGTCACCCACACAGGCTGTCTGGATGTGTATTGTACATAGCTGTGCCTATCAAAAGGGAGCGAATTACAGCTTTCTCACTGCAAAGCCCAGGAACTTTGAAGATAACATTATTAGATAGATACCGAGCCATTTGGGTATAGCCAGATGAAACTCAGCCTGGATAGCATACCATGGGTCTCTGCTCAGGAAATACCAATAGACTTGCAGTTTATATAGCTAAATATTTATCCAAGGAGAGATTTAGAAGGTGTCGTGGTTTTACTCGGGTGGGCAGCTGAGCTCCACCACAACCGCTCTCTCACCCCCCCTCCTCAAAGAGGAACGGGGAGAAAATATGATGAAAAGGGCTCAAGGGTTGAGATAAGGACAGGGAGATCACACAGTAATTATCATGACAGGCAAAACAGACTCAGCATAGGGAGATAGGAAGATTTATTGCCTATTACTAACAAGCTAGAGAAGTGAGAAACAAAGGAAAGAAACCAAAAGCACCTTTCCCCCCATCCACCCTCTTCCACCTCCTCCCCCCGAGCGGCGCAGGGGAACGGGGGAATGGGGGTTATGGTCAGTCTATAGAAATTCTTCGCCGCCTCTCCTTCTCGGTCACTCTCGTCCCCTGTGCTGTGGGGTCCCTCCCACGAGATGCTGTCCTTGCTGAACTGATCCAGCATGGACTGCCCACAGGCAGCAGCTCTTCAAGAACTGATTCCACATGGTTCCATATCATGGGGTCCATCCCTCAGGAGCAAACTGCTCCACGCTGGGTCCCCACAGGCAGCAGCTCCTGCCAGGTCACCTGCTGCTGCATGGTCTCCTCTCCACGGGCTGCAGCTCCAGCCTGGAATCTGCTCCGGCAGGGGTCTTCCACAGGCCGCAGTCCCCATCGGTGCAGGTCCACCGGCTCCACCGTGGTCTCCTCCATGGGCTGCAGCGTGGAACCCTCCTACACCATGGTGCTCCATGGGCTGCAGGGGGACATCCTGCTTCACCATGGTCCTCACCACAGGCCGCAGGGGACTTCTGCTCGGGCACCTGGAGCACCCCTCCCCCTCCTTCTTTGCTGACCTTGGCGCCTGTAAGGCTGTTCCTCACTCCTCTCACTCTCCCAGCTGCTGTGTGGTGCAGCGTTTTTTTTTTTTTTTTTTTCCCTGACTTAAATCTGCTCTCACAGAGGCGCAAACAACATCACTTATTGGCTCAGCTCTGGTCAGCAGTGGGGCCCTCACCAAACATGGGGCAGCTTCTAGATCCATCTCACAGAAGCCACCCCTATGGCCCCCTGCTACCAAAACCTTGCCACATAAACCCACTACAGAAGGGAACACAGGAATGCTCCAGGGGTGTCACAAAGAACTAACTCTCCACCACCTTGGTGATCACAGAGGATAACCTCTGTTTGTCTTCCTTTCTCATCAGAGGATGGGAAAACACAGCACTGGCCACATGGGTTTTCCACATCTCAAGATAATTAGCTCTGTGGAGAAGAAGCAGCATCTATGTTTCTTGCTAGCTTCCCTCAGCTAGTAAGTCATCAAGGTGTGCCATAGATTGTCAAGAAATTATAGGTTCAGCTCAGGATGAGTAACTATCAGGTTGGTCTCCATTTCACATAGGAGGTCAGAAAGGTGGGTTAACCTGTTGGTGACCTGTGCAACACTCAGCACGGGGCTGGGCTTCCTCTTCTTGCTGGGAGACATCCACATGTTTTCCTTCCACCCTGCTGTCTGTAGGCTACCTTCCTGTTGAGTTTTAACAAAATATTCTGGGGAGACTTCTTCCTAAAATATAATTGTCCCTCTTAAATTCAGGCCAAGACTTGAATGGCTGTGGGCCTTGATGGAGAGGGGATGCAGCCTCCCAACAATTAAACCCATTCAGCACCTTGTGCCATTGACACAAGCAGTTATAAAAGGGGCACTTCTTGGCAAAGCAGAAGTTGATGGTTTGCTGTAGGCACAAACCTCCTGAAAGATTTCTTCTGAAATGCTTTCAAAGGAAAGCATTTAGGCATCTGCAGCCACTAGAGTTCTTGGAATAAGCAATATGCAGAAGTTGAGTACAGGGTGAAGGGAGTCCCTTGGGCGAGTGTCCTAGTGTTTGAGTGGCTAATATTTGAATTCAGAGGGTATTTTTAATCCAAGCATCATTTGCATATTAGAGCTGTCTCAAATCCCAAGTGGCATCTGGATATTTGCCTCTTCACATCCACTAGCTACCACCACCATTACAGCGCAGATGGCAGTATGTGTGCCTTGGGGTATAACTTGTAATGGGGAGTGAAGGTCTGCAGTTGCCAGAAATTGAATTATCAACAGCCAAGGATCTGAAAAAGTGAAAAAATTAAACAGAGATAAATCACAGTTGATGGCCGCCATCCAAGTAGTCCAAAAGAATGAATCAACAAAGCAGCCAACAAAGCTGCTAAACTAAATATATAATTTACCCATAAATTAATGTTCTACCTGCCCATTAAAAATGTGTTGTTCCAGAGCTTTATACACAGCTAACCAAATTTACTTTGGTTCCAAAAACAGTGGTTGGAGAGATCTGTGTCCCTTTGATGAAGGAGCTGGAGGAAATGCACACAGCTCCAATGCCTGCGGTCACTCTGGGTCTCACCACAACACTGCTTCCCCTTTTTTCCCCTCTTTTTGAGACACCCCTGCAGGCATCCTTTCCTGGGCAAGGGAAGGGGCTTGTCTGCCCCTGTCCTTCCCACCCTACCCAGCACCAGGGTTGGCTGTGCGATGCCCACCGTGGAGCTGGAGACTGGGTCTAGCCCTCTGCATGTGTGAGATGAGCTGAGCCCTAAATCCAGGCCAAAGGAGGTACTATGGTGGGTGAGGATCTGCTAAGATCTGTCAGTGTGGTTTTTATATGTTGCAGCATGCTGCACCAGAATTTTGCATTGCAGCCTTTTGATCTTGCAGCTCTGCTAATCTGGAGCTCTGCAGCAATCCAAAATGTGTTCAAAATGTAGTGTTCAGATCAGCAGTGCTATTAGAGTGCTGCTAGAAGAGCATACTTGACTGCATAAAAGTTACTGTCTGATTTATTTCCCAATGTGGAGTGGAGGGGGGTTATCTTCCCTTAAAATGCTAGTTAGGTGCTAGGCAGAAATAAAAAAAAACAACCTTCCTAAATCCTGTCTCTACTCCCCTGCTTCACAATGCCAGAACCACAGCTATCACCGTATTAGAAATAGTAATCTATGGTGAGAAGAATTTCTAGCTTCTTCATTAACCAAACTCACCGAAAGTGTAGGAAGAATGATTTTGCACATTACTAGTTACCTGCAAAGGATGCAAAATTTAGGAGGTCTTTATGAGTTTATGTTTCTTAGGTAAGAGAACAACTAGAAAAATCCAGTTTGCCTATATTTAAGTTGTCCTTGGTTATAAAGCAGACTAATGAGAATCTGTTTTCTCTCTCTCCCTACACTTAAAAGCTTGTCCCTGAAGGGCGTTCACTGAAGAAAACAACAGTGCTGTGACTATCACTTCAAAAGAGACAGTCTCTTCTGCCTACTGCTATTTTCCTCCTTGCTAACTAGAGAACAGAAGTGCACAGAAGGAGACTGAAGTGCATGCTTCTTATATGTTCTACTGTAGCTATATTTCTTTGTTGACCAATGCAGCAAGCTCAGCTGTAATACCACTATCACATTCTTCCTCACCTTGCAACCTTCTATAAATGAGAAATTCAGGTCTGGAGAAGGAGCCTTCCTCTCCTGCTCTGCAGGTACCTGATTTAGGATGTTCTCCATGCTCATGTTGGAATTAGGGGCTCCTCAAGAGGCAAGTGCAGAACCTCTGAGTTAATTTATATAATATATCTAGGGAAGGCAGGTGCTTGTGCATATGGTCCTGTCCATGCATCCATGTGAGCTGCTTTCTTTCTACAGAGAACGTGAAAATGTGCAGTTTATTTGCACATGTGCCAAAAAGAAAATCCAAACAAATCCAAACAAAAGTTAAATGGTCAAGGCTAAAATAACCAGTAACCTCTACTGAATTAATGTTACTGAGTTCTAAGGTGGCTGTTTACTGGCATCTCAGACAAAAGGAAGGAAAAGTAAGAATTTCTTTCAGGAGCCATTCAGTTTTATACTCGCAGGACCAGGTAGGTCAGGGGAAAGACAATGTGTTCCTGAAGCTTTGAGATTGACAGTTTGATTTTCTCTGAGGTCAGCAATAACCGTAATTATGAATCTTGCTCTCCAGTCTCCTGTTAGTGAGCTTTTCTGTAGTTATAGCCAACATTTCCCAAAACACCTAGGGTACTCACTAGTCCAAGTCCTGCTTGCAGAAGTAAAACAAAATAGTTGAGTTGGAAAGAACCTTCAAAGATCATTGAGTCCATCTGCCTGACCACTTGGGCTCACCAGAAGTTAAAGCATAGTAATGAGAGCACTGCCCAAATGCCTCCTGAACGCTGACAGGCATGGGGCATCATCCACCTCTCTGGGAAGCCTGTTCCAGGGTTTGCCCCAACTCATGGTAAATAAATTTTTCCTAATGCCCAGCCTGACCCTCCCCTGGCACAGCTCATGCTGAGCCTACCGTCACCAGTACCCCCAGGTCCCTTTCTGCTTCCCAGCCACTCCTATGTCTGGCATTACTCAACCCCAGGTGTAACTTCTGAATGGGAATGCAAAGACTTATCTATGCAGTCAGTCCTTCCTAGAGCTGGCGTAAAGCACACTGGCAGAGACTGTAGCACTGAACACAAGAAAGAGTTAAGTTTACATTTCTTGTTCACTTGATATCTTTCCTGAAATTTCAGAGAAAAATGTTTTGATACTTTTTTCTTAAAAAAAAGAAATGGGTTTTCATGGGGTTAAAAGTATCTGTTTCTTTCCCAAATTGTTCCCAAATGAGAGTGTACTCTTTTCAGCCTGGTATTTCCTTCCCAGGGAATTTTTTTCTAATGAGGGGAAGAATTTCCACAAAATGTCTCATGAAAGCAGTTGTCAGCATGAGTTGATACTGAACAGTACACAAAATGAGCATTCCTAAAAGTAAAAATTATTCAGATTTCCAAAAGCCAGCCTGCCTTCCAGAAGAAAAAAAAATAACCTAAACACTAAATATTGAGATGCGGAAGAAGAACACTGTGGATCCTTGTACAACTGCTCCATCTTACATTGCCTGATATTCCAGGTCAGCAATAGCAGGGAACTGCTATGAAAGAATTTCTTCAAAGCACCATCACTAAACAGGGCCACTACATTACAGTGATGATATTAAAAGTTGTGGACAGGCAAGGAGTTTGAGATGAGAAGAAGAATAGAAGAATAGCAAAGTAAGTAACAGAACAGGACTGGGGGGAAGAGTTCTGAAGTTTCCCACAGATGAATCTATCTCAATATATATATATATATATGTATATGAATACAATCCTGAAAATAATAAGAAATATTTATTTGTATAGAAATAAAAAGAGAAAGGAGGTGGAGTCCAGTACAGAGGGCAGCTTCTGAAGCAGCAATCAAGATACTGTAGTTCTATCTTGACATTTTATTCTTTTGCACCTCTTTTTCCTCTCACTTTGCTAAGCATTTAAAATCTCTGCTGCAGATTAGTAGCTACAAGAAATGTGAGCAGCTGCAAAACTGCCATTTCTCACCTGGGATGTAAAGCTACACTGCCGTTATTTTAGAAATGCTAATGCCTTGCACAGTTTGCTTGAGCTCAGTCTCAGTTATGTGCACGTATGCACATAATGGCACTAAACCCAAACACCACAATTATCTTTACCTTCTTTGACTCTTGGGATGTGCTCATCAACTAGGGTATGCAATGATATCTCTGCTTTTATGTTGAAAAGTCACAGTTATTCCATAGCCATTCACAATATGAGAAGAATTTAAACACTTCCTGCAAGACTCCTTATAGCCCTTATCTTTTCCCAGCACTAATTTTCTTTGTGTTACCCAGCTATCTGAGAGCCTTTGGCAAGATCCTCCTGGAAGCTGTCATTATCTTTTTTTTTTTTTTTTTTTTTCCCCTAATCTTGAGTATGGTGAATAACACTGAGTCATCCATCCATACGCATGCCTGGTTTTCTGTTTCTCTGTTTTTTTTTTTTTGTTTGTTTGTTTTGTTTTTCTCTGTTTGTTCGTTATTAATTGAATCTGAAGGCTGGCATTCAAATCACCTAATTTTTAAGGTTTATAACTCAGAGGTTTAAATCTGAGTCAGTGTCCCCAAGCTCCTTTTGGAGTCTGTGGAGAGCAATAAACATTTGTAGGACATGATTCATCTCATCTTAAACTAGATTTGTGAAACAGGTCAGATGAATCATATCTTACAAGAACTCTATGGTCCTAAGTCTTAAGCCTGAAAGAGAAACAGCCTAGTGTCATGTCTGGAGAAAAGAGAGAGCAAGGCTAGGCCTCCTGATTCTCAGAGGAGTAGGAAAGGACGATGGCAGTGCTGCCCAAGGCGATTTATGTTCCCTTGCCATGACCCAGATAACATCCCAGGTACAAGTTGGCATGAGCCAGGCCAAGTGGTTGCACAAGCAGACCTGTGTGGAAGGAGCGAAGAGGGACAGGGATGTTGGGGAAGAGTGGCTGTCCCGCCACAGTCAGAAACTGTGACAAACCTGCTCCTAAAGCTGCACCACGGATGGAAGGAGCAGGCCTCCTCTTGCTTCTCCACCCTGGCTGCCTGCTCCCACTGCACCTCTCCACCAGCCCTGCTGCCGCAGGAGAGCAGTGACTCGCAGACACGTGAAGGCCATCTCCAAAAGAAAAATAAATAAATAAAATGGAAAGTTCATTGAAGCTGCATCTGTGAGCTTCTCTGGCTCACCCTGTGGTTGCTTGAACTGACACAAGGGAAAAAAAATGAAAACTTCTGGTGAAAGGGAAGGAGGTGTTTGCAGAAATATGTATCCTGGTAGTTCTTATGTCCAGAACAAAAGATGTATTCTGAGCAGCTCAACGATATTCTTGCCTGAAGATTGGAAATATTCCCTTTTTTGTTTTATTTCCTTTGACCCTGAGCTTTTTGTCCTAAAGTAGTACAACATAGATACTATCAGCCTCAGTCTGTTACCATAGAGGTGTAGAACAGAATATTTGCTGAGCTGTTTTCATGGTAATTCCAATGCATACTACAAACATTATTCTTTATACTGGAGGTTTTTATTATGGTGGTTTTGAAATGGTAAGCAGCCATACATAGAAATGCAAGCTCTTTTCAGGAAATGTAGCTAATAAGGGAGTTGTTTTGCCATCACATAATCTCTTAAATTAAACTTTACCCATGGACTGAATAGTTAATTCATTATGAAATATCCAGACATAGTGCTGACTAGCAGTCCTACTGAGAGTGTTTTTTTTTTTTTTTCTGATCTTTGGGTATATATTTGATATTGGCATATGGAAAGAAGTGCCGGCGCAGCAGACTAAGACGTACAAATTACATTGTATTAAGTATTGACTGAAACCTTTAATATTTACCATAAAGTAGCACAAAAAGTCTTAATCTATTTTAAAAAATCTGTATCAGCAAGTAAAAATTAAGTGACTGCTACGGCTTACCCAGTTCACATCTCTAGGCAGTTGCATTGCAGATAGGATGGGGGAAGCCAGATCCACGCCAATGATGAGCAAGTGGCCTGGATCAGTTCTAGGCCACTGTAAGAATTAGGGTATCATCAGCTCTGAGCTATTTCCATCCAAAAACAGGCTAATTGGAATTGTAGATTCCTTACTGTAGCAACTAAAACAGAGTTTCTGTTCTACAGATATTATGGCCTTAGGAGTGCCTGTAGTTAAGGTAGCTCTGTTTTTAGCAATCCCCTGATTTTCTGAACATTCTCATTTTCACTGAAGCTCTTATGTTTTTTTTTTCTCTCATCATTATTATGTGTTTAGAATGAGTAAGAGCTTCTTTTATATAGGGTGAAGAAAGTAGATTTTCACATTTAAAAAATAATTAGGGAGACTTAGGAAAGCAAGATTTAGGGGTGTAAAGTTATGAACACAGGAGCTAATTTGAAACTAAATTGAACTGGTAGGGTTTGGCTACCTTGGAGAAATTATTTTGAATAAATAAATTACACTTGCTTGTGAACAGTACACTTCATATAGAAAAGAAATGCTGCAAGTCACGAGGAGAACAACTCCAGAGGAGTGCTGGTGCATGTTTTAGTCAGGGTGCATGTCTAATCAAATATTCTGAAGGAAAAAGCTGCCAACAAAAGATCAGTAGGCTTTTTTTGTCCTCAGAGTTACTTTTTTTTGTATGCATATAGGTGTCCTTCTGAAAATCTTTATTGTCAAATGATGCAAGTGATTCAATACCTTAACTTTTAAGCTCCACTGCACAAGACTCACTGGGGATGTTCAAGTCCAGAGTTGAGAAACAGGAAATAAATTATACTTCCATTTACTTACCAGAACTATACCAGTTTAAATCAGTTCAAGGACTTGTCATCTTTTCTAAGAACGCTTGTGCTCCTAGCTTCCTCTGCAGTACCTTTCCATTTTGTCATCTTGTAAAGGCCTTGCTGACTTTTATCTTCCTTAATATCTTGACTCTGCATTACTTCCAAGCAGCTCTTCACTTGAGTTTCATTCCTGATGGGAAGCGTCAATATGAGGACACTGTAATGTGCATGTCGAATGTACACTGTATATTTTGTGGTTTTAAATGAGATGGAAGTCACAGCATAGGGCTAAGTCAATGAAAAGAATAAATGTCATCCAAGAATAAAAAGCAGCATTTCTGCAATTCACACAATATAACAATGAAATTTAGTATAAAATCTGCCCACCAGGACTAAGAAGAAAATACATCTGAAAATATAGATAATAGGAACGGAGGTATTCTATATATTCCAAATATATGTAGTATGGATGGAACCATCTACTGTCCATAATGATGAATTTTCAGATGCTCACTGTGAGCTCATCTGTCCCTGTGAGGCAAAGGGTATTTACCTGAGCTGCCCTCTTGTTTCAGGTCCCCACAGAAGGAAGAAAATGTACTTAACCGTCAGCAGGATCAATGCTGCCTTCCTAAAACCTTGAAAAGAGATTTTAGAAGCATCTTCATTGCAACACTTCTTTTCTTTCTTTCTTTCTTTCTTTCTTTCTTTCTTTCTTTCTTTCTTTCTTTCTTTCTTTATTTCTTTCTTTCTTTCTTTCTTTCTTTCTTTCTTTCTTTCTTTCTTTCTTTATTTCTTTCTTTCTTTCTTTCTTTCTTTCTTTCTTTCTTTCTTTCTTTCTTTCTTTCTTTCTTTCTTTCTTTCTTTCTTTCTTTCTTTCTTTCTTTCTTTCTTTCTTTCTTTCTTTCTTTCTTTCTTTCCTAGAGATGATGACAGAGAGGTTCCCAAAGCAGTTGTTCAGTGGGGTAGAATCAAAGAAAGTCTTCCCATCACAACAAGGGAGGGTGTCAGATGACTTTGTTTCTCTGCAGTCACAAATCTGGGTGATGAGCACCTAAACGCAGGAGGAGGGAAGGGAGACAGCAAGTAATTTCTAGCAAGTATATGAGGAAATTTTCTATGTATCTATAATTGTATTTGCTATTCATAGAGAAATAAAGCCTCCCCAGTAAATAATCTGGATGAAATTTTACCCACAGGAAGCTGAGATAATCTTCCTCACCCTGAGAGCTCGCTATGGACCCCACTGCCACCATCTTCTAGACTTTTCTTATAAATTGATGACAGCCAATTTCTTTTTCAAGGCCTGTCCCTGCTGAACATAAAATATTAAATATTATACAGCAAAGCACTACTTACATTTTTGGAAAACCCAGAGCATACTAAGCCTGCAGTGTAGGAACCCTGCTAAAATGATCACATATTTAAATAACATCCCAGCTCACAGTGCAATTAGCAGAGTCACACATGAGCAGTTCTGGTGCTTTACATGGACTACCTCTTTTTTTTTTTGCATTGTTGTGACATCCCAGTGCTCGGGGAACATGAACGGTGAAGCCATTCAGAGACTCTCCTGTAATGATCTAATATTTTGGCAGTAATGGGAGCATTTGGCAAGGAGAGAACTGAAACTCTGTTCTTACCCTGGAAGTTGGCTTTCTTTGATTAGCCAGTGCAGAAGAGCTATGGGTGTTTGTTGAATTGAACAGGTTAAATGATCACTGGACTAGTCCACACACTTCTATTACAGAAGGTGAAAGTAGCAAACCCAGATTGCTAAGTTTCTGAGGACAAATTTCTTTTTTATTTTACTCTTCCACCTCTGAGAGAGAAAGTGTCTGGTGGAAAGCTAAAGATTTTTTTTTTCTCATTTCTCTTAGTACAATAGGTTAAAGTTACATGGCTAAGAAATAGCACCATTAAATACTTTTTTTTTTTTTTTTTTTTTTTTTTTCTATAGCTCTTTCTATAGCTCTTTGAGTTATAGTTCAAACTGTCCTGGGAGTGGGGGAAGCATGAGCTTCTAATATTTGCCCCCTGGGAATTTTTCTTTATGTTGTGAACACCAGCGCAGAGCTCTTTTTTTCACAGCATAGGCTGCAGAATGGCATTCAGAGGCTGCTCACAAAGGCTAACATGGGGCTCAGGAAGCTAATTTCTTTAGACTGCCTTTAAAGCTGGTGGCACAGGAATGGGTGACTCAGGGAAGGCTCAGCTAAATGTAAGTGTTCTCACTTGCCTTCTGGAAGGCTGTAGACAAACTAGTCCACCTAAAGCTGTGAGTATATCTTTAATGACCATACCCAAGCTGTATGTCTTTAGGTATGCTCCATATTTTTGTCTTTGGTATTATACTTGCACACTTTGCAGATGGATGTGCTTCATCTGTCCCCTTCTTCTATGGCATATCTCAAGCATCAGCTTAGGCAGTAAATCCATGCTAGAGCTAGCCATGGTTGATTTTTTTATTTTATTTTTAATTTTTTAATTTTTTCATTTTAGTCTCTGAAAGTCTATGAAAGATCCATGATCTGTAAAATGCCACAACATTATTCAGACCAATAGAGGACCGAGCAGACTGGGCAGGGTGAGGGGGAACTTTTAAGGTCCCCATCAGGCAACAGCCAACATTTTGGTTCACAGTCACATACTTAAAATAGTTTAATGAATCAGGAGCCAAAGTTATGCAAATTGTCACCATTAATGCAGCTGGAATTAGGGGTCAAGCAGTGCATAGGTACCATTGCACACTCTAGGTTTTTTTCTGCATTAACTGCTTTAATATTTAATTCCTGAGAATCTTGGCTTTTTATGCAGAATGGGGCAGATTCTGGAGTGGTTGTGGTGTAGGAGTCTGAGAGGTCATCAAGTGCAGAAGGGCAGGAGCACAGCATAAATAGGAGATGCTGTGCTGGCTGCATTTGTGATGACTGTCTATTATTGTACCCAATACACAATTGGATGGTACACGCCTTATTTGCCTTGTTGTTTTGTTTTGTTTTGTTTGTTTGACTTTTTTTTTTCCTTTTTTTTTTTCTTTTTTTTTTTTTTCTAGCAGTTCTTTTAAAGTAAGCAGTCTGTAGTCCTTTGGAAACACTCTGTCATCATGCACGTCTGGGCAGACTTGCACCACAGCCCTTGAGTTAGTCCCAGATGCTGTAGGAATATTCTGTTAGCAGGAGTCACGTTCTGCTGACAGAGGCTTGTGTGCTTGCACACGTGCCCAGGATGTAGACCGATAAATCCCGGGGTTGTGTTACTGGTGTAGAACCTCTCACAGCATTGTCATATAATGCCCAGTTTCTGGCCAGTTTTTGAGCTCAGCTGGTCTGAATTTCCATCTGGCCAGAAGTTCACCCCCCTCTCTTGGCAGACCTGTTTTGAGTGAGGGTGGCTTTTCTTTTGGCTGGAAGACATGCACAAGCAGATGAGCAGAGCTTGCTCAGAAAGAGGAGCTGATTCTGGGACACCTTTCTTTGGGGAGTGAGGACCACTGTACTTTAGAAGGGGAGAGGGGAGATACCAGGCTTGTCTCTTAAGACTGGGCCAGACAAGGCCATGCTTTATTAGCATCAGCAGTGACAGAGCAGTGACAAAAGGGAAGCAGGCTCCAGCCAGTACTGCTTTATGCCTTTGCCTCCTCCCAGTTCAGACTTTCACTCTGCTGGCATTTGCTCCACTTCTATTTCCACCTGCCACCTTGCTGACAGAGCTTTTGTAGCTTTGCAACGCAGCATCTATCAGATGGTATTTGCCTCATTAAGAGCAGTTTCTGATGAACAACAACCATCCAGGTGCTCAGAAGCATAGTCAGGTCTTTCATGAGCAGGACAACATTTCTCCTTGCTTCTGTGCAGATGCCAAAGTATGACTGTGAGACAGAATAGCAGGTGGTCAGCCAAACTCCTCAGTGCCTGCCTCTTCAGGGGATACTGCACCCAAAGAAACAACGCACCCATGTGGAGCTTTTGCAGCATGTTCTGGAGCATGAATATTGACTCCTCACATTTGTGATGATCTTGTCTAGGAACCGTTTCTCATGCATTGCTGGAGAAATAACTCTTCCTGCTGACATCTTCAGACACTGAAGATGGGTGGCAAATGGGCAAAGCAGTCCTTCCTGTCCACTTTCCATCACGAAAGAGCTCCCAACTCCCTGCTATTCTGGGTCCCCAGAATGGATCCTTTTTTTTGTTGTTGTTGTTTTGTTTTGTTTTTTAACAAAGAGAGAAAATGAAAGCATGATAGAACACTGAACTGACATTAGCAATAAAAGAAAGTTGACTGACTTCTGATTTCTGCTGATGTGGCGCTGTAGCTGTCCATAATGATTTCAAGATGGTGACTTAGTGTTGAATGCAGAAAAAGAATCGGTTGGTAGGTGGCTTCCAATTCATCTTAATCTGATCTAAATCAAAACTAAATGACATAGCCTTTGTGGAAGCTCCAGTATTGCATTTCCAGTGCTCAGCAGATCAGTGAATGTCACAGGACTTTACAGTTACTGACCGTTCACTGCAATATCTGCCCATTCTTTTGCCCTCTAAATTTTCCTTCTGTAGGAGACCAAAATTCCATTTCATGTCTTTTTTTATTTTATTTTTATTTTTTCCCTTCAAAATGTGGAACCAGAGTCAACTGTACTGTCATGGAAAGCAAAGGAAGGGAATTGTAGATGTTCAAAAATAAAGGCATGTTAATAACGTGAAGAAGCAGTCTGAAAGGCAGCTCAGGGAAACTGACCCTAAGGGGCAAACTCAAGTGAGCACTCAAAGTCTGCGTCAGGCTCTCATGGGTCTCACGGTGTCAGAAAACTCTCCGAGGTGCCTGCCCATCAGGTCCTCTGATGTCGATGACCATCACCATGTGAGCTGAGGGCGCAGGGTGCAGGAATAGACACTATGTAGCTGCTTAATGGTGCCATGTACTGTGAACCAGCATAACTCTGTGGGATAAATGAGTCTTACTGAGGAGCAGCTAGAAAAACTGCTGCTGAAGGTGCTGCGACAGATACATGCTTAAAAGAAAGCAGTTATGCAAAGCAGCAATTGTAGCACCATCTATATATATCTGTTCATAGGTGTATAATGCCATTAGTAGCACTAGATGTCTTTTGGGAAATTATGCTCCTTTTATATTTTATTAGCTAATAATTTCCTGACGACGGAGTCATCAAATTACAATAAAATAATAGTAAGATATTTTTAGCAGTGAATACTTTCACTGGTGTCTGACAAATATCTGCTCACTTTCATTGGGAAGATTGTTTAGATAGGAACAAGGGACATATCCACTAGAAGAAACACGGACATGGCTGTCATTCTAGAAGCACCTGAAAACAAGGGGAAGAATAGAAAAAGACGAGGTAAAATGGGAGAGAGTTAGAAATTAGGGTATTTAGTAGAATTAGCTGAAGTATATGTAGAGTATATGTATATAGATATTTTATATGTATTTTCTATTTCCCATTTTTTTTTCTTAATGGCATACAGCAAATCTAAGGAACCCATTAATTTTTAAAACTTACTATACTATTAAAGTCAAAAGCAGAATGACCATTATTATCAATTAATAGGTACTTGAATAATTTGAAGTCTAGTGGCTGACGAACTAAAATGATATGAAATGATACATCTAATTATTAATATTTACTTATATTTCAGTTTGCCTGCTGTTATTGCACATTTTTATTCTCTTTGCTCATACCTACCTTACACAGAAAACCTTTTCCCCTTGTTTCTGAAAAGTTGTTCAGTTCACATTGTTAGTGCAAGTACAGGTTTGGTCATTTGCTCACATTACTAAATGCTGGTCTTTAATAATTTTTTTTTTTTTTTAATAGTTCACTTAGTATATTTTTACATACTTTGAAATATTCTAAAAACTACATGTTACCCTTAATCTCCTAAATGCATAGTATCTCAGTACAGTACTAGAACAAAGTGCTCAGACCCTGGGACAGGAAGAAGTTTGGTTTCTATTCACAGCCCTGCACTGACTGACTGAGAGCAGTTTTTCTGTCCCACTTTCCAGAGCGGGATGGCATCTAGGGCAGCGTGGTGCTGCCTCCAGTGAAACTGGCAGAGACCTGCTGTGCATGACCAAGCATGAATAAAGACTTTGGTCATTAACGTTTCTGCCCTGTGAGCGAAAAGAAAAATTGGGGGTTTGATTTGCTTGTTTGATTTCCTTTCCAAAGCAGGTTCTGATCTTTTGATGGAAAGTGCTTTATAAATGCTGAATACGATGACACACTCCCCAAATAAGAAAGTAAATAAGCTTAGTAATGATAGTCTCGCCCTAGGATGCCATTAGCCTCGTCACTGTACATTCATAACAAAAGACAGCATTTGCTGCAAAACTACAAAATTAAGGGAGGGAAGATGGGACAGGTGTAGCAAAATGTTACCTTCTTGGAAGGATGAGGTTGTACTGGTCAGCCTGAAAAGCACTTGTCTTGCCATATGGTTATCTCACCGCAGTGTAGCTTGTTGGCAATACAGAAAAGCACAATTTTGATGAGGGAAGAAATTAAAATTTTGCTTAGTGAATGTTCTCAGGCATCTGCTTTCCTTGTGTATTTAGTGGCATTAGCAAAAACCAGGTGAGTGACTGACGTTGCCACAGTCCATGCAGGTGTTGAAGTGGTTGGACCCTGCACTGTGCCATGTACTGCAGCTGATGGAAGCCCAATGTCTTCTGTACCATGATGAATATTTTGTGTTAAAAAGGATTCCTCCAGTGGTGGTGTAAGGGACTGCCTTATAAGAAGCTCATCAGGCTTTTCGTAATCTCTTTCCTTGATAAGTTGCCTGGAGAAGCAGAGCAAATGCAGAGCCAGCATTAAAATTCACTTAAGTCTTTACTCCATTCCTTGTTGCATTAGTTACTAATAAGCTAGTACAACCAGGTTTTGTGTATCTCACCAGTTACAGTGATACAGGCACAGCAGGAACAACCTGAACAACTCTGTTCTTTAGCAGGAGTTAATAACTTCTGCATTTCCTTGCCACCTCTGGTTGCAGGACATTGGTAAAATTAAGCAAAATTATAGATCTCCTAAAGGTCGATAGAGAACTCAAGATATTACCCTTATTCATGTGATAGTGTGGTTGAAGTGGTGTGATTTTAAAACCTCGTAGAAAAAAAATGTATTTAAAGTGTTTTTAAGCTGGAATCTACTCTCCCTGTCTGTCCTGGAAAGGACCACTGAGTAATTTATATGAATTCACTAAGATCATTTCTGTGGACTAATATTGTCTCCATTCAAAATGTATAAGGATTAAAGCTCTGCACCGTGTAAAACTGAAGGGAACTGAGGGAAATGTTTTTCTATAAAGGATTTTAATAAGAGCTGTGATTGCCTTGTTACTTAGCTTGCTATTGTGCCTGCAGGCCTGCCTGAATCCATATTGCACAGACATACTATAAAGAAGCATTACAGGTACAGCTTGCAGCCCTGATTGTGACAGGATGAAACAATTTGGTAAACATCACTGATGGAGCAGGGAAAACAGCAGCAAGGAAAGGTCACTTTTTACAGCCTCTACTGTAGCCTGGTTACTGAATAGTTTAATGTTCCCGTAAGAAAAGTTTTCTTTAGCATGTGTGTGAAGAGCTGTGTAACTTTAATTTTCCTTTCATTTAAAGTCTGTTCCTTCTCTCGGAGAAGGTGGGGGAAGCCATATGCAAGGAAGGGGTAGCTGTTGCTTCCCACGGAGCAAAGGTGGGGCAGCAGTAAGGTGGGAGGGCAGAAGAGATGGGGAACAATGCAGCAAGGACCTGGAGGTCAAGCGAGGTGGGAGCCCCAGTGCTCAGCCATGGTGGCCAACATGCTGCTGGGAGCCAGACAGAGGCTTCCACAGCTCAGAAAGCCAGTGAGTTTGGTTAAATCAAAGCGAAGTAAGCACTTGCCCTGCAAGGACACACTGAGCAAGGGGTGTGTGTTTTGTATGACTTTCATAGTTCTTACTACTTCACTAGTAGTAAGGGATAGTACCTGCTGTTGTGGGGGACCCCCCTTGTTTGCACATTACAACCCTGGTCATGGCTGTCACCTTAGGCAAGGAAGCAGACAAGGTAGTGCTTTGAGTCAAGGGTGAGAAAGCCAAGGAACTGAGGCAGGACAAGAATTTTCAGATCTGATGGGTTTAAAATTATTGGGGTATTTTTACTTTTTAAATTAATTTTATATCATTGGAATGAGGGTCAATGGCTGTCTGCCTTGGACAAAGGATGCTTTTGTCAGATCTATTTTCTTGGAAATAAAAATATAATGGTGTTAAATGTATTTTGAGACATTCAGCAGATAATCTGGAGAAAAAGAAAACAAAAAACAAACAAACAGGAAAAACATGGAACATCATATTTGTCATCCTCTGAGAAACATAGTGGCACCCAATGTGGCTTCTCCTCTCCCCATTTGATTTCCATGTCTTTTCATCTCAGTGTTGGAGAGCTGCAGGCCCTCTAGCAATAGAAAAAGCAGTGGGAGTTGGACATATTTGCTCCATTTGAAACCCCTTTTCACCCTCTGGGAGCAGCATTCCTCACGTTTGCTGTGTGAAGAATCAATGGCTTAAAACAGAAATGGAGGAAGGAAGAGAAGAAAGAAGGAATCTTCTGAGACCAGCCAGCTTTACCAATAATTTGCAAAAGCCTAGTTTAGTTTTAAAATGTTTACACTTTTCTAGTGACATTATCATGGGAGTCCTTGCTGATGTATGCAGGTGTATTTTTATATTTTATAACTGTCTTAACTCTGTTTTTGTTCATCTCCTCTTCTCTTCCAGTGGAGTTTTTATACTGTGATTTGGCTTCCATGAAGTCTATTCGGCAATTTGTGCAGCAGTTTAGAGCAAAGAATTGTCCACTCCATGTCCTGGTGAATAATGGTGAGTTCCATTTTCTCTTTACATATCTACAGAGGAGGATGTGACAAACAGGGCTCTCACCTATCATTTCAGCATTTCAGATTGATTACCTGAACCATACAGCAGGTTACAGTATGGCTGTGTTGACAGGGTTGTCTTTCTAGGGGTTAAATTGCAATTTTGAGAGAGCACCAGCCGAGCAGATTGGACACTTGGGTGCCACCCCTCCTTGTGATTTTATTGCAAGCCTTGCTCCTTGCTGTGTTTCTAAGCTTTCCAGCACTAAAACTCGTGTAACAGCAGAAAAATCTGAGCATCCCTTAAAAAAAAAAAAAGCAAAGCAAAGCTGTACTCATGGCTATAGAGA
The DNA here is from genome assembly GCF_011077185.1 of Oxyura jamaicensis. Classification (NCBI taxonomy): domain Eukaryota; kingdom Metazoa; phylum Chordata; class Aves; order Anseriformes; family Anatidae; genus Oxyura; species Oxyura jamaicensis. Next base: position 132,949,947 of record NC_048893.1, read on the forward strand.
ACCTGCCCTTTTACCTTTGTTTTTTTTTCTCTCCCTTTATATTTCCCTTATATGAACGCATGCATTTGTTCCTGCTGTGTGGTGAGCTGGATGGGGGGAGGAGGGGAGTGAATCCATTTGAAACATAATCTAGCAAATTATCCAGGTGACCTCAGAGCAGTCACTGCTTAGATCAAGGTGCTGCTGTAAAGTTGTCCATTCAACTGCATCCTCAGTGGTCAGAGAACAAATTTAAAGGATGACATTTATCTTGCATTCATACAATTATCAAATGAATCTCATTACTCTCAAGGATTTAAACTTAGTTATTCACATGCTTGCCATCTCATTATGCTTTAGAGCTATGGTATTTTTGGAAAACAGCCCATGCAATAATTTTCCTATATGCTCTGTGTGCATTTTCCTAAAGGGGAATTTTCACTGGTGTATTTAACTAGAGAAAAATCTGCCAGCAACAATATAGGCTTCTTTTAGAAGCTTTCTGCTGTTATTTGCTGCTGTTCTTCTTTTCCCCATTATTTGCATGCATGCTCATTATCTTTTCCGTGAATCTTTCAGTCCAGGTGAGGGCAAACGTGCTGCAAATAAAATATTTCGTTACATTTGTTGATGCCTTAAACAGCTCTCAGTAATGCAAATACTGCAATAAAAAATCAAGAGTATTTTATTTCCTGATTGATATGAAACATTCATTAAATGATCAAGTAAGCGTTCATTTTTATTTCAAAGTAAGCGTTCATTTTTATTTCATTAGTCAAAAAAAGCCTACCATTATTATTTTAATCGTGAAATACTTAAAGGTAGTGGATATTTAATCCTGGTTGCAAACTCTCTGTAGTTGTATATGCCTTCTTTTAAAGATGCACAGTGCAAACTGTTACACAGGTGGGAACCAAGCTGCATTTTGAACATGTAACACATTGTAGAACACAAGGTTTTGATATCTCTACACCCATCAGGAAGCCCCTGCTGCCCACTTGCTCGTAGGGCTGTATGGTGGGGGTTTGGAGACAGCTCAGGGGAGAAATGATGAAGCTACAATGACAGCGTGTCTGGAAACCCTCTTCAGTAACGGGCTTGGTTCTGCCCTACATGCTGCAGAAGCAGGACAGATAAAATTGCAGTTAAATGCATATTCTGAATCAATAAACCAACTTAGATGCAAATAGATGTCTGTGTGCTTAATATTAAGACCAAAGACCCAAACCTTCTTTTGAGAAAGAAGCTTGAGACTAATATCTGCCTGAATCAGTCTGCATTTTCATGACCTGCAAGAAAGGCATTGGATTTCACTTATGATTGTTACCAAATACTTAAAGTTGGAAAGAAAATTTGGTTGTTAAAACAATCAAACAACCACCACAAAACAACTTGTTAGAAACAAGACTGGAATGGTTGGTCCAAGCCCGCTTTTTACTGAAACTTTAACAGAATCACTGAACTGATAGTACCCAAAGCCGCTGTAAATAATCCCTTATAATTAGGTTAGTCTCTGATCATTACCTGGCACATCATCAGCATCCACCTCTAAAAGCTCTTTCCCCCAGTTTATGGTCCTTTATGTATGCTCTTGTAAATAATCCGTGGTATTCAGTTTTGTAACTAGTTTTAAAGTGAAAGCCCAAGTGCTCTCTTGGTATATGAGAGGAAAATAACTAATAGAGGAGCAATGGCCTCACATAAAAACATTTGCATCTTCTCTTGGCTTTCCATCAGTACTGAGCACATACAAGACAAATACTGACATTTAGGCTACCTGGTAGGCATTTCCTTTTTCCTTTCCTTCCCTTCTCTCTCTCTCTCTCTTTAAAACCAGTTTCTTCACTATTATGCAGTGTGCTAAGGAACAAGATCCAGTCCATCGTGGACTGCAGGGCTGGAGGCACTACTCACTCAAAAACCTCATGACAGTTGTCAGCTCCACTTCCTTCCTTCCTTGCGTGATGCCTTAGAAACAAGCTTGGGTCCCTGGAAAAGGACAAGGCTTGCGATAATAAAGTGTTTTATGTGGACGAGTTGTTGGGTGTGTTATCAGTAGTGAGTATGCTTTCTATCAGAAAACTTGTCGATAGCAAGGCATTTTGCATGGCCATTAGAGCGCTTGGAGGACATCCCATGATGACGTGGTGGATTTTCTTATGTCTCACTGTATGCATCTAGAATAGTGGGTTTCTTATCACCTAATACTTATTATTTCTTATAGATCTTGAAGCCCTAGTGTTCTTGATATGAAGAAGAATTTTTGTTTTCTAGCATATGGGGAAGAGCCTGCAGGCCAGGCATCTGCACAATGCATTTGTAGGCAGTCATATGCTTTTCAGAGTCTGACCCGAAGTCTGTTGGGGCTAATGGGACATCTCTATTAGTTTTTGAAAATGGATTCTGTATGGGCCCCATGACGTCTGAATCATACCAGGACTGGAAATCTAATAGTAAATTTCCTCTCTGTCTTCATAGGACCAGGACTTCATTATCAAGGATTATATTCTTTTATTACATTTAATGTAAAAACACCATGAACTGTTACATTGCATTCCTTTTCACACTACATCAGTGTTATTTAATTGCTTTAAATTAAAATATTTTAAATTGATCTATACAATTATGTCTGTATATCAGTGGTCTGTCCATGTCATATCTCCACGAGTATGGATACTGAATGTATGTAAAGGTATATGATATTTGATGGGGGCTTTTGTGAATCTAACAAAACACCAATCATTTCAAGATGAATTGAGGAAAGTTCTGACATTATGCAATAATACAAACTATTAAATTAAAATGGTATTATTATTAAAGATAGGTGATTTGGCACAAGTTGCTGTATTAGGTAGATAATCACTACTGCATGTTTGACCAAAGATCATTATGAAATTGAGCAGTTTCCCAGATCACTGGTGATTTTTTTAAAAAATGTATCTGCTCCCCATCACTTGCCTGGCTCAAGGGTCTAGCTGGAAATTAATATAATAGCAAACTCCTGAGCTGCAGAATATTCTGCTAGAGCTAGACACCCAAATGTAACAAAAAATCCAGTAAGATTTATGTAACCAACCACTTTAGGCACTTTAAGAAGTCTAAGCTTTCAAATTGGAGATTAGTGCACTGAAGTAACCTCTTCTCATTTTGTTATAGATGTTTTTAGCATATATATTTACCTTTCTAATTTCTAATTTCAAAGAAAAAAAATGGTTGAATGCACACATGATTTCAGCTGACAAATAAAGGTCTGTTGTGCCATTACTATGCTTTCTGCATCAGTAATGTGCATGCTCAGCTCTTGTCTTTTAAATTAAACAAAATGTATTAAAGACGCAAATAGGGTATTACATAAACATTCTTTAAAAAAATAATGTGCCTGTGGTAAAAAGAGAAAAAAAAAAATGACACCAAAATTACATTACATTACATTACCAAAATGTAATGCATTTTCTGTGGAAAAAAAAAAAAAAAAAAAAAAAACTTTTTTTTTTTAAAAAAAAAAGCTAAATAATCAAACTGTGAGTCACAGAAGGGTAGATACAGTACAACTTATTCTGACAAAAGGTCAGAAGAATGTGTATTCTAGTCCACTAATTTGCAAGTGGATGCCATTTTTCGTTTTTTGAAAAGGACAGCATGTTTGTACAGTTGAAAAGCATTTAGTATATTACAGCATCTACAGTAGCGTAGCCCTTTAATACAGTCATTAAAACAGTATCACAGTTAAGATGCATTAAAAAGTCTTCTATCTTCATGAACTGAACAAGAAATAGATGTAAAACACTTTGTAAAATTCCATAAGCAGCAGTCACTGATTCATGCTAGAGAGATTTTTTCTAACTTGAGGTCAATTGTTTTCTCTGTGTGCTAGAAATGTTTCTCAGTATCTTTCAGATAATGCTTTAACGTATGTGTTCTTTGCAGTACTTTATGATCTTAAAACCAAGAGAGCTAACACCAAAATCACAACATATTTACCGATAAAAGAATTGCTCTGGATACCAAACATACATTGTCTAATTCACTAAAAATGAAACAGCAACTACCTTCTCTGTTGCCGTTTACTGAAGGGCTTGTGGTTTTGGCTGCAGGATAGGAAAGGACTGAGAGACAAATACATTTAGTATATGCCTTGGCATGCACACAGACACAGAAAAAATTGTTTAGAGATTTCAGTATATTATTAGCCTATTGTAGGCAGATTACATTTAATATATTTCAGGTTGAAACCTATCTGAGCCAATTTAAAATCAATAATTCTGAACTGCTGGCTAATTCAGAGGATCATACTCCATAAATGGTGGATCATCTGAGAAATCTCTCTCTCTTGATAGACTGAATAGGTCTCTATAAGCTTATTTCTTCAATTCCTAGAGCACAATAAAAGACATATCTGCAGGTAAGCACGTGAAATATCAATATATTTCTTTGTGTTACCTACAGTCAGTTCAGCCATGTGCACTCCAGCCATAATCCTTTGCCTGGAGCCATTTGAGAAGTCCTGTGGATGTTGTCATGCTTGATCACATATTAAATTACTCGGTTTTAAGTATTTCTAGGATCAAAAGTTCAGAAGAAATGTGAGATTTGAGGGGTGGGAACAAGTGGATATAACAAATGCAAACAGTTTTATAGGTACCTAGCTATTCACAGGTATTATTGATTGGCTGTTTAACCACATTTACTTACGTTATAGCACTGGGATCCAGAAAAGATCCTGTTCCACTGGATTAAGTAAGAGCCAGCTCCCCTGTTGGTAGCAGCTGCAGGCTAAACAGAGTATAAAATGGAGTGAAGAAAAAACAGCCCCAGAGAAGTGGAAAATCACTGGGAAAGGCCCTGAGTTAAAGTCAGTGAGGAGGATTGCTGCTGTTGACTCCAGTGGAACTTGGATTACAACAAAAATAATGCTTTTTCTCAGTTATACAGGAGGCTGTGGTGAACTCAGGAACTGATCTCTCATGAATCTCATTCCGTTGTCTTGATTACAGGGTCATTTTTCATCTTTATGCTTCCCTGAAGACAAATCAGACAAATATTTAAGCCAAGCTGAGGTGAAAAAGGAGAGAGAGGGGAGGACAAAGAGGGAGAACAAGGAGAAAGAGAGGAGGATGAAAAAAGGGCAGCTGGCCCTTTACCTGTATGTAATCGTTGACTGATAGTAGCCATCATGGGAGATCTGGGCTTCTGGGAAGTGTTTAGAGCTGGAAAAGGTAGTTTGAAGTAGAGGGGAGATTGGTTTCAAGTGGATATTCCATGGATGATGGGCAAAACTACAAGAGACGTGAAGACAGTACCACGCAATATTAATTTGTTCTAAAATTAGAAGGTACTCTGAGAGGCAGTTTTTTTGAAGAAGCCCAGTGATGTCATACAGCATTTAGTTGATCTTTTTCAGCAGATATATCTTTATTAGAGAGGTGACTGGAAATTATGGGGAGGCTGGCTGTTTGCACACTGCGCGTTACAGGTATTTGGTGCCTTGGGTACTGGAAGCAACTTGTCTGGGCACATGTGTCAGAGCTCCATGATCCTGCTTACAGTGCCCAGCCCAGCTTGTTCAGAGGCACCGATGGTTGTGCAATGCTGACATTTACTTAGTGCCCACATTTTTAGCAGCAGTCATCAGCTAGAGCTGTTATTATACTTAAACAGCATTGTTGTCTGCCAGAATATGTATCCACTATAAAGATACCAGATTTCTTATAAAAGGCTTATTTTTTATTTGATTAACTAATATGTTGGAAGACCAACTTTAGGCTACTTCCAGCTGTCAAACTGTAAAGATTTCATTCATGAAAATCGTCACTTTTGTTTGATATTATCTTTTATGTCTTTCTAATTATTTCCAAAGCTTTTTCTGTGCCTGGGATATCAAACATTTTGTGAAAAGGGAAGTATCTCAGGCTCCACATGCTGTAGGTTCTTGACCCACTTGTTTTTATGTCCTGAATGTGAATTTTTTATCAGTGGAAGACAGATAAAATAATTCAGCTATTGATGGATTAGGAAACCCAACCGGTTCTATGTAAGTGTGTGGGACATTTGCCACTGGCTTTACTGAGAGGCAGGAATGAGCCATGGTTTATTATTGCCTAATCTTTTCATAGCTTTTAGGTAAAAATACTTTTTAGAAAGATTGCAAAACAAGATATTTTACTTCTAGGAGAACTTCCTACTGAATGAAAAAGCTTTGATTGACTTTCCTATTTTCTCTTTTTGAGGGTGATAACTCACTATTGTGCCAACACAAATTACAAAACACTTACTGAGCACGCTTTTAGGAAACAAAGTTTTTGTTTTGTTTTGTTTTGTTTTGTATTTGTTTTATTCCCAGCCAGACCCAATTATGAATGTTCTGATTTTAGTGCAAAAACAAACCTCGGTTATGGATCATATATATATTTTCCTAACTGACTCATTTTCCAGGGAACTCATATATTCACTACGGAGCAGCATGACATTCACTCAGAAAGTGAATGTGTTCTTAAGGAGTTATTATAACCTGTTCAGTTTTACGCTGAACCTACCAAGATCTGGTTGTTGCTCTCATTGTCCTTGAATGTGGATTGTCTGCATTTTTCCTTTTTTGTTCCCTTTAACCTACTGATAGGCTAAGAGCTTGTCTTCACTGGAAAGATGCATTGCTTTATCTCTGTGGGCATAGCTAATACAGTCCAATTCTCCCTTGTAGGCATTATAGATGAGTCCAGGATCACTAGCAGTAGACATTACTCAATCTCTATTTCCTTACTAGGTAGCCAAACTTTTAATGTTTGGTCTAAAAGTTTTCATGCCAACTATCTTCCTTAGGCTAAATTATTTTTAATTTAATGTTTGTAATACCAGATAAAAGAGTTTACCTTTTTCCAAGAAAGAAGGTTAAAAAAAAAAAAATCTTTGTTTTTTATGATGCCAAAAATGATGGCAAGTTTCTTTAAAAAAGTTCTTGTGTTATTGTAGTTTGGAATGAGGACCTGAATACCGGCAAGGTGCTGCCTTGGTGTCAGAGATGGATGAACCTTTCAGCACCAGTAGAACATTCCCATCCTGTGTCGAGACAGAAGCCTGTTAAGCAATCCAGTTTGGAAAACATCTTTCACATTAAAATATCTAAATATTTTGCCTGTATCGAGCATGTCCTGACTTGGGATTGAGCAGGTCTTTCCCCTAGCATCACAACCCAGAGCCCTGGCAGAAAACACCATGTGTAGGATATGTAGGCAAAGGCACCAGTATGGATGCTGGACAAAACTTGCAGTGGGGAGAAGGGAGAAGCCCAGTTTGAAGGCAGATGGGACAAATCTGTAACTTCCAAGGGAGAGAGATTTTTACAATAAGACAAGGTTTAGAGAACTAAAATAGAAGAGAAGTAGCTGAGGGTTTGAGGGATTAGAGCAGTCAGACTGGGATGTTAAATGGGAGAGAGAGCAGAAGATTGAGTAAAGAGCTGATGGGGACAACAGGACCGTCAGGTGGGAACCTTTAGGATGGGGGAAAACTCGATAGCAATACATTTGTGTTTTGTGATTGAAAGACTTTAAACAGAATTAAGCTATGAATGTAGCATACATTCTTACTCAATAGCAAGAAATGCATAAGAGAGCAAGTAGCTGGGAGAAAGCTGGTTGGTAGTAAGGATGAAGAGAGGCAATTTAATGTCTCAGCTATAGGACAGGTCTCAGTCAGTTTGCAAGTGATTAGATGCCACATAATTCATGAGAAGTCCTTATTTTGAGGACTAGAATCTCTGTTGCACATCAACTGATTGAACCTTTTCTTGCAGTATGGGAATTCTTCACTGATCTCTTTTGTGTGTGTGTGTGTGTGAATTTACTGATGTTTAACAAACAAAAAAAACCTATTTCCCCCAGTGGGGACATGATTATAATCTCTCTCTTCAGTCTGGTCTCCAACTAGACAAATAGCTTGCAGAAATTAATTCCCATCTACCCAATGATGATGGAAACTGAACCAAGGATAGGGAAGGTGGTGGGAGCCTCCCAGCCCCATAAGAGAACCATATCTCATAGGATCCAGGCATAAAGGAGCTAGGGTGGCTGGGTAAGAAAATTAGGGACAGCAAATTTACTGTTTGCAGGAAAGAACCGAGGCAGATGAAACTGATATGCGTGTCTGGGGCTGAACCTCTCCCCTCCCTCCTGCACATATACTGTTCCTGATAAGATCGGAGTTGGGTCACCTGATTTTGGGGATAGGAGAGGGAGGGGAATGCAGGCAGGCTCCTCTTCTGGGAGGAGAGACCAAAGCTGCTGGAGACAGCTCTCCTCCGCAGCCCAGGGCTTAGTCCCAAGAGCATGTTTATCAAACCTGCTTCCACGGTGTTCAGTCCTCTCTGGGGAAGGGGACACTGTCCCACCCCAGATGCTAGACAGATATCTTTGCATCTCTCTGAGGGTCAAATCCATTGGCGTGGTCTCTAAGTGCCATCTAGGTTTGATCATTTTGCCGTAGCATAAAATTCCTTGCTTTCCTTCTGTTTCCTCCAAGTTTTCTTTAAAAAACTGTATACATATATACACACACATATATATATACACACAGAGCTCCAAGATACTAGGAAGTGCAATAATGAACACTGCCTACACAAAACCCTCCACACTAGAACCACATCACTGGGAGCTACATCAAGCTTAATTTTTATTTTGTTTTTCAATCTTTGGATTATTTTCTTTTTCTTTTTCAGTTTTCATATACAGTTAATCTGGCTCCTGTGTCTGGTCCTGTCTAGACTCAGAGTGCTTCTGTGAGATACCAGCAGATGTTCGGGGAAACAGCACGGGGCTCTGTGTTACAGACCTAGTAAGAGTGTTTTTAGCAAGCTAGCCAGGAGGGAACTGCTGAGTGGGCATATGGTGGAATAACAGCACAACTGAACGAGGTGGAACAAACTAGTTGAAGCAGCTATACAGTTATTAAGATGTTCACTCCGTTATAGCCGCTCCTATTTAGGAGAGAAGTGGGCTACTCTGTTATATAGCTAGACAGTCCCACTGGTAGCTCTTTTGGTGCATGCATGTGCAAAGGAGAGCAATTTGGGATGTCTGCTAGGTGGGGTGTACTGCCCTGTGTACCAGCACTTGGCGGGGGGAGGGGGCGGGTAACACAAAGCCTGTATACAGAAAAGGCTTTGCACTTTCATTTGGAGTAGCCCTCTCTGTTTATTTATTCCTTCAGGAACTTTTTTTGGTATGGTAAATATCTCTTGCAAAAACTAGGTGAATGTGGTTATATAGGTTCATCTCCTGCTGTATATGCTGTATATGTAGTTGTGTATACAACTGAACTCTTGCATTGCCTGCCTATCCTCTGTGTTGCTGGCGATAAAAAGCCAGCACTGCCTCCAAACCTAGGTCCATGAGCCTGCCTGGGAAGGATGGCATTTTGATCTACATCTGGAGTAGAGTTTTTAAATCTTGCCTGTGTTGTCTTTCATTTATTTAAAGTGTTTTTGAGAGAAATACCTTTACAACCTCCAAGTAGCTCACTGTAAATAAATCTAAATGGGAGAAACACTTGTATTTTTAAATGTATAATATAGTTGAAGTATGTTCTGGGCAGCTGCAGGTACAGGAATGACAGCAGTTATTACCCTCATCTGCAGTACAGGCAGGCACGGTACAAATCCTCCTCTATAATCCAATAAAAATACGGTATGTGCCTGGCCTGTCATACTTCCATTGCTCATAAACTTTTTAGCTATGTTGTGTGCCATATCAGATTCATTATGCTTTTAAAATCACATAAGAATAGTTCATTGATGGATCCCAAAGAGCTTCACTGGAAATTGTTATAAACAATCATAATAGATGAATGATTACAAAGACAGTTTTCTTGAGGTGTATTCAGTCTTTGAGAGGAAAATACCTTCTGTTCTCCACTGCCTACTCATAAGAATAATAAAAAATATATATATTTTTAATTTGTTATAGCTAATTAAAATGTGTGTAATTTGAACAAATTACAATACATAAATAACTGTGGCACATTGGAATGTATTACTTTGTAATAAGAACAATCACTCAACGTAGTTGCAAAATCACACATCAATGTGTCATTTAGGCAGTTTTATACATGCACACTGTCAGACTTTTCCCTGAACATTTCAATAACAGCTAATCATTTTCATTTTGCTTATAAATTCATTTTCTAATGCCATGCTGCCATCAGTTACTCTTTTTTTTTTTTTTTTTTTTTTTTGTCTGGAAACAATCTAGATAAATCTGAGGAAAGAGCTATAAGAGAGTTGTATCACAATGGAGGTGTTTGACATTAATGGCCTGTACGCTGCCACTTCAAATTTCACGTGCTCCAAAAAAATAAGGGGACTGACTAATGGTAATTAAAATCAGACAGCTATTGGGTAGTCTTCCATGCCAGAAGAATTAGCAAAACCATTTTTGGTTTACAGCAAAGAGGTAAGATGAAAAAAAAGGATATTTTTTAACATATCAAATAGTATTGGATTAATTGGAAGAATTAAAAATAGAATCAGCTTTCACTCTTTGAGTTACCCTTCCAGGCCCTTGAGTAAAGCTGATGACATTTCTGGACAAAAAAGAAATCAACAGCATGCCACTTTTAGTACCTACTGAATATAAGGGAGTTAATAATTCAAAAAAAAAAAATGTTGATTTTTGTTGCTACATTTGCTTTTATTGCTTTGCACACTCACTTTCAGGGAATTAAAATGGCTTTTCCTCAACTAAGAGGAGAAAGTGCCTTCAAATTGTAGGGCAACATTTTTTGAAAGCCTTGATATGAACTACTTCAAAGATGAAAGCCTTTAAAAAAATCTCTGTCTTTCAAAGATATTATTGGATTAATCGTATTTGACCAGCTGTTGAAGACAAAAGGGGAATTGTAACAGCAAGAAATCCAAGCAGGGGTGACTGCGCTTGCTCAAGGACTTGACCACATTTCTGCTAGAGGAAGCTCTCGAAGAATGACCAGGACAATTTTAGGGAATGTTTTTTAACAGCTGTACATTGCATGAACATAACTTTTTTTCCATCTCATGACCTGATCTCAGGTCTGTTTTCTGCTCCCAGGACATGCAGCACACATGGTGGAAACTAATTGGGGTGGAGGGCAGAGCCTGTATGTGCTCTGGAAATCCCACACCTCGCCAGGGGTTGTGGGGGCAGTTGGTACAGCATAGGCCAGAGGGAGCCGTAACAGCCTGTCCGACTTTGCCTGCTGGTTATGATGCAAAACTGTAGCAGCCATCTAGGGCAGTTCTCTTCTCTCTGGACAAATTCCTCTGACTCAGCTAGCAGAAGTGTGTGTGTGTATGGGGAGGCCTACAGCAAGCCCTGCAGCAGCCCAGGCAGATGAAGAAGCAGCAGTTGGGGATCACAATCTGCTTTGCTGTGCAAGCGCCCCTTCCTTTCTTGGACTGCCATTTGATCAGTGTTGCTGCAAATATACCTCTTGCAAACTGCTCCCTCCCACCTTTTCCAAGTTTTAGAGCTTTGGAAGTCAGGATGAGCCCCAGAGAGATGCAAATCATTTCCTTGCACCCACCCCTGTGCTCAAAGATGCAGTACTGTTCCCATCTGCCCTCCAACAGCTCATGCCAAACCCTGTCTTGGCTAAAACTCGCACTCTAGCTGACTGAGACTTGGTCTGAGTGCTTGTGGTTTGTTGTCCCTCCCACCCTTTCCCTCTTCTCCATGTCCCAGAAAACAAGAAAGTTCCACGTCACAGCAGAACTTATCTCACATTTCTGTCAATTTGTAACCTTCATGCCAGTGTTTAGTCTGGGCCACTGTTCTGGATGTCATTGTATGCTGCATACGCAGATTATGGAGGAAAACTGAAGTCTTTTTCATTCTCCAGCTATGTGAGCAGTTGCACCACACATCAGAAAAACTGCTGCCAAGGAAAGAAAATACAACGGGACACCCAGACAGACACCCTCTAATTTGTATCTTTCCATTATTAAATATGAGATTTGTCATGCAGAGACAGCACATCTGGTGACTGGGTTCTGCTGTCGTTCTGAGGGACCTGGGAAAGTAACTATGATGATAGAGATACACCAGACAGAGCTTGTGTAGAGGCCAGGCGTGTAATACGAATTGTGTTTCACTCATTCATTTCATCAGCCAGCAGAGTGGAGGAATGGCTTTGTTCACGTTCAGTCTTAGTTCCTTTGCATGTGAGTGCGCTGTGTTACACCCAAACCCTTTACTTACTCTCTTACCATTCTGTCTTCGGTCCTCTGTCTTCTCTCCTTCCTTGCCTTTACTCATTCTGTGTTTCTGGTTGTCTTCTGCTCCCTTCCTCACCTGCATTTTCATTTCCATCTGATGTGTTTTACACATTTTCTCTGTGTCCTTTCAACATTGCTGTTTTCCAACCTTTCATGATCTTTCATATTTTCTGTTCCCTGACTGTATAACACATCAGTCACAACAAACAGTACCATGGCTGATCTCCGCTCTTACAAAATGCCCCCGTTTCACTCTGGACTGTGTTTCCACACGGGGCCAACTATTTTTGTTGTCTGTGCCCATTAAGCAGTAGGCAGCCCATAGGTGATTTTCTGGGTAAAGCTATATATGGTATCCATGCTAAAAAGATCCTGAAAATGTAACCTGTTCAATCTGAGCAGCAGTAGCAAAGAAGAGCTATTTGATGGCTGGACCCTCCTAAAGAAGGAGAGACGCAAACACACAGCAAGTGTAATTTACGGTGGGAATTTAATGTGCCATCATTGGTCTGATGTCAAGCAAAGGAAAATTAAAGGGTTTTTGATGGACCCATGAAGTAGTGTGAGGATGACACTGAGACCATTTTATATCTTTAAGCAGAGTAGGCCTTTCTGCTGTATCATATTCATGTGTTTTAGAGAGAAGACAACTGGCCTGCAATGTTATCCTCTACGAGCTGCATTTAAATTACAAAGGTCAGGGCCACTTGTATGATAATTAAATTTTAATAAAACAAGAATAATTTATAACATTCAAATCTACATTATAATCAAGTGGGATAGATAACCACCTCTGGTGGTTTTACTCAGGTGGGCGGCCAAGCTCCACCTCAGCCACTCTCTCATTCCCCCTCCTCAAAGGGGGGAGAAAAATACAATGCAAAGGGCTCAAGGGTTGAGATAAGGACAGGGAGGTTGCTCAACAATTATCATGATGGGCAAAACAGACTCAGAGTAGGGAGACAGTAAGATTTATTGACTATTACTAACAAGCTAGAGAAGTGAGAAACAAAGAAAAGAAACCAAAAACACCTTCCCCCCATCTGCCCTCTTCCACCTCCCAATGAGTGGCACAGGGGAATGGGGAATGGGGGTTGAGGTCAGTCCCTGATGCTTCCTCTCCACTACTCCCACATGGTCCCTCCCTGCCCCTGCTCCCCATGGGGTCCCTCCCACGGGATGCCGTCCTTCCCCAGCTGAGCCTGCGGGGGCTGCCCACAGGCAGCAGCTCTTCAAGAACTGCTCCCACATGGCTCTGTACCACGGGGTCCATCCATCAGGAGCAAATTGCTCCAACCTGAGTCCCCCATGGGCAGCAGCTCCCCCCAGACCCCCTGCTCCTGCGTGGGTTCCTCTCCATGGGCTACACGTCCGGCCTGGAATATGCTCCGGCAGGGGTCTTCCACAGGCCACGGCCTCTGTCAGTGCAGGTCCACCTGCTCCACTGTGGTCTCCTCCATGGGCTGCAGCATGGAGATCTGCTCCATGTGGGACCCATGGACTGCAGGGGGACAGCCTGCTCCACCAGGGGCCTCTCCAAAGGCCAGAGGAAAACTGCTACTCTGGTGCCTGGAGCACCTCTCCCTCTCCTTCTTAACTGACCTTGGTGCCTGCAAGGTTCTTTCTCACTCCTCTCACTCT
>NC_048893.1:132963907-133014400 GCF_011077185.1 Oxyura jamaicensis
ACAACATCACAGCTTCAGTATGTGGTATAGTTCATATGTTAGCACAGGATTCACTGCAAGATGCTGAAATCAACAGTGTATGTGAGGGATGCGGGTGCTTATTTTGGGCAGTGAGTGAGAAAATTGCGGTTTGTAGAAATATATGCAAAAATATTGCCAAAATAAGCATTCAAAAAGTTGTTTCAATATGCAGCTGCATGTAAACATAGCAATTAATATATATTGGGTAAATTTACTGCATCTTTTCTCATCCACACCAGTGAGATAGAAGTTGCAGATTTCAGACAAAGACTCAACAGATCTTTAAACTCCAGCCAGGGCTCAGCAGAAATCTATCTGGGAGAAAAGATCTGCTACTTAGCCTGGTCTTGCCTCCACTCCTCTCATCTCTTTGATGGAGGTAGTGTTGTTGGGATCACCTAGCTCCCATATCTTCTTGGTAGATTTACTGTTGTGGATCTGCAGCACTGGATTCTGGCATGCCAGCAGTGGGTTAAATCAGCTTTTAATGTCTTCAGACCACTTTTCACACTTTTCATTTATTCTCACAACCTGGCAGGTAGAGACAGTCTACCTGTTTCTGGCTAGAGGAGAGGAAGTGGGGATTTTCACATTTTTCTCAGCAGGAATCAGTCAGTGTGCCATCACCAGTCATTCATTGCTCTAAATGCCATGTTTACACTGTGCAGCAGGAGATCCTTGCTCCTTGTCTAGCTTCTTCTCTGCAATAAATCAACTGGTTTTCCCTCTACTCTCTCCTCCAGCTGGGGTGATGCTGGTCCCTGAAAGGAAGACAGAGGATGGGTTTGAGGAGCATTTCGGCTTGAACTACTTGGGACACTTCCTGTTGACTAACCTCCTCTTGGATACACTGAAGCAATCAGGAACGCACAGTCACAACGCTAGGATCGTCACTGTCTCATCAGCCACCCATTATGTAGGCAAATTGCACCTGAACGACTTACAAAGCAGGTACTGATCCATTTTGGCTATTCACTGATCTGCAGTAAGGGTGTGTGCTGATTAAAATGTGGGTTTTTTTGATTACTTTTTTTTTTTTTTTTTTTTAATAATGGTGTTTCTCAGGCAGTTGTTTGGATCTTGAACAAAGCTTGCGGTCTCTTACTCTGAGCCTTGAAAGCCTTGCTTCCTTTCTGATGCTCACACCGCATGCAGTGATGGCTGTGGTGCAGTCTGGACTCCTCACTGCCTAGTCCAGGCGATTGAGCAACTGGGAACTGCTTTAAAATGGTGGGGTGAACAGGCTTCACCCTCAACTGAGTTACCTCCGGGGGCATGCAGGCACTGAGGCCCTGATCCTTTCATCGAATGGACACAGTGGATGCCTGTGGATGCCCACGTGGGGCTGTGTGTGCCTGGGGCCTCAGGGGCACATCAGGGATGTTCTCCGAGAGGGCTCTGGCTGGGCTCTGGCACAGCGGGCTTTGGCAGGGACGCCTGCCTCCTGGCAGCTTTGCCCAGCCCACGCCCTGTCTGCCACTTTTCCCTCTCGGGCAGCCCTGCCAATTGGCACCGGCTCCAACCTCCTGTCCCTCCGCCTTGTCCCATACCACTTCTGGTCTCTCATTCCCCCTCCTCCACCACAGTCCTTCTACAGCCTCCCCTGCTGTCCTCCCTGGCCCCCACAGGCCAGTCTGGTGAGGCATTGGAAATGCTCGAGCCCGGCTTGTTGCCTGTGTCACCCTCTGTGCTTCCCCGAGGGAATGGAGAACAGGGAGTTCATTGAGATCCCAATGCGTTGCTTGTGGCCCAGCAAGGTCCATAGAGCTGTGTGGCCATATTCTGCCCATTCACCACGCGTGGATGTCTATCGGATGTTCGTAACATGAGCAAGACATCAGATGCTGTGGTAAATATCTCTCGTGTCATACACAATCTGTGTAGATCGTTTAACTAATTGAGGAATGAGCACAATAATTTAGATGATAAATTTTAAAATTTCCACATGCAGTTAACAGATGGAAGTGACGTGCTTGCTAGCAGGCTCAAATTGAGTCCCCCTTCTGATGGCCTTCAAAGAGTTGCTGCTTGCACAAGGAAAATCAGTGTTTTGCATCATTTCCCTGTAGAAATTCTTGGTCCCTTGACAGGGACTTCAGTAAGTACTTGGAGGCACCTGGCCCAAGGTTTCATTTTGGAACAAAGGCTGAAATTAGAGGGCTGGGCTGTTTCCACTGCACACATTTTACATACGAATGCTGCATTAAGCATGTCAAACTTTCTGTTTGACTTCTGATTACATAGTATGGCATCAGTTTTATTACAAGCACATTGTTTAAACTCTGCAGGGTAGTAGCAGTTTAATCTCTTGCTTGTAAAACAACCACAGGAAATTATCCTTGCTCTTCAGTTGATGTATATATTCATTGTTTCTGATGTGCATGTTGGATGGCACCACACAAGGGGACTAAGGGGAGTGTAATTAGTATTTCTTTGGGGTAAAGAGCGGAATGCAAAATTAAATGTGGCTGCACTGTGACTCTAGATAATAGTAGTTTCCCTGATTACAGCAAAGCTTTGTACTGTGCCTCTTTGGTTTAGGATCATCCTTATCTGTGATTCATTCTTATTAACTCATACTATAAAGAAACCAGAAACATTTCAATTAGAAAAGTTCGGGTTGAGCATGAATGTGACCAATCTTATGAAAAGAAAATATATATAATAAATATATATAATAAAATATATAATATGCTGTTGAGACTTACATGCATTTTTTTGTCAAATCCTGCCTTGTTGCATTTCAACTTTATTGGCATAACTGACACAGAAGAGGATAGAGTCTGGCGGATTTTATGTGCTCATTGTCATGTGGATGCTCTGAATTTCTCAGGGTCAGCAGTGGTACTTGCTCCACCAGCCATCAGGCATCCCACTGGCTTCCAGAGCAGGCTGTGGACTCTTCTTGGTTCAGGTGGAAGAAGACACTCCTGTTATTTTTTAACTTAGGTGCAGATAAGCCCTGATATGGCTGTATATTTAGTTGTCTCATGAACTGTGCTGCTAAAAACAGTGAGATTGCTTGTGCATTCAGGTACGTGCCTATAGTGTCTATAGTGCGAGTGGGTGGTTTAGCAGCCCTGGAAAACTGTTGCAGGGTGGCATACACAGGCATCGCTGACACTGTGAAGCCTTGAAAATGCCTTGTGATTCAGAATAGCATTTAATGCCTTGTGATTCAGAATAGCATTTAAGAGTTCTGATGGATACAGTAAGGACACCCAAGGCAAGCACTGTGATACAACAGTGGACTGGCACGGTTTCCTGGTGATGGAATCCCTTATTTTTGTAGCTCTTGTGTATGTGGAGTCTTCCTAAAAAAAATTTGGACTGGCTTTTTCCTTATTTTGAGTTGGCTGTAATTCACTTCACAACTCTGGTCTATGTTTCCTGACTGATGTGTAGTCCTAACCTCACAGGAAAGCAGCCAAATGATTTGGAGCCATTCATTCACAGTAGAGAAAGGGGGCTGTACTCTGCTGGAGAAATTACCCGTGGCAGCAGACTGAATTGTTTACCATACTTTTGTCCCATTATTCCTAGATTTTGTTTGGGCTAGTGTCCAAACTGGAGGTGAGCAATGGTAGCAGAGGGATCCATCCACCAAATACAGCAGAGAAGGATAGGCTGAAGGACTCTTGAAGGAGACATGAGGGAGAAAGGAAAAAGAGGTGCTTTACCATGGATTTTCTTTGTGATCATTCTCCCACTCAGGAAAGCCTGGGATGACAGTCACAGTTGTGGCCATCACTCCCAACTTTGCTTGTACTTACTGCTCAGAGTTCTGGTCTGAAGCCAGAAGTCATCCATATCACAGTGACCACAGGGCCACATCATAACAAATAATTGTCAAAAGGTCTTACTAAGGAAAAACATTAAATGCAGCTTTTGCTACTGTCTTCCATGCTTCCTCTTTGTTTGTTTTCTGCCATCTTACTAGTCTGACTTATCCCATGTTTCTCTTTTCATCTTTTTGGTGGGAGTGTTAATTTAAATGTTCCTTGATTTTCCTTGCACGTTCAATTATTTTTCTTTCTCTTTTCCTCTCTCTGCCTGCCTGCTTGACTTCTGTGTTTGCAGTTTCATCTTCACCTGCGTCTTTTCAGATTTTTTTCTCTCCATTGCCTTTTCCCTCCCTATTTCATCCTTTTCCTCTTTATTTGTGTCTTATTTCTGTGCAACAGTTCATTTGATGCTCTCCATTTCTCTTTTGCTTGCCTTCTCCCATCAGCCCCAGTCCTACTACTCCCCTGTGAGTGTCATTTTCCCTCCTTCCCGCCCATCCTCTTCCCACACGTACCAGTAAAAGAGACACAGCATGGGTACATCAAGGCAGGACAGAGCTTGTTCCAAACTGGCAGGGCATAGCTTGTTTCATGTATGTTATTGAAAATGCAAACGCACAAGAGCAATGACTGTTCTCCCAGTTCTTTTGCTGAAGGATATATGAAGAACATCAAACGCCTTTGTGGTCTTTTAGATCCAGACCATTTTCAACAGGAATCACATGAGTCGACAAGGGCATCCCTAAGGCAAATCATTCTCCTTCATCCCTACTTCGAACACTACTGTTTTCAAGGAGGTGAAAGTTTAACAGAAATGCTATCTGCAGGCATTTCAGCAGCAGTGATCTAAGCAACTGCATGCTGATGGTCGTAGACTCTGCACCCCAAAAGTAGAGCAGCATAGCTTTTATGTCCTTTTTTCCTCTTATGCTACTTAATATAATACTTTCTAAAGTGAGAGAAGAAAAAACAATATGGGCATGACAGAATATGGACATCTGGTTTTAGCAAAAGTTTGAAGAATGTTGTGCCATCCTGTCCATTTGAGATAGGCTTGAACAGAGCACTGGAGTTCATGGTGCTCTTACCAGGCTGGGAGGGGGAGGGCACGCTTTCCAGTTCTCTACCTACCAAATTTGGGAAATGAACAGAAAAAGGCTTTACTCCCTTTCCCAGGCTGTCGGTTGTGCTTGCATATGCTCCCTTTCCCAGAGGTTAGCATCTTTGTGTGTTCTGTCTAGCTTTTTCTCCATGACTAACTATTCCTTTCATCATCCCCTCTTTTTGCATGCCAAATGGGCCCTGTAATGCTGTGAATCACAGATTTATGAACTCCCCAGCCATAGTAACACAGCTCCTTTTCTGGTTCACATCTCCTGTATATTCAGGAACAGTTAGTCACACTTTTTTCTGCTCTCTTTCCTCTACTCTCTTACTGTGAAAGGAGCTGACACTTTTTTGTAACTCCCAAGCTGGTACAGTCCCAGATAATTTCTGTGTTTTTTCCCCATAGCCTTGGTGCATGAATCATGTCAGAGACAACCGAGATTTAAGTGATAGCAATTGCAAAAATCCCCAGCTGCCACATGTGTGCTGTTGAAAAATAAGGCAAACAACTCTGTGCAGGACCTGGAAGGATACTGGGGAGGCAAGGCAGCTCCAGTTCATCTCCTCGTGTGAGGCAGTTTGTAAGTTATCACATGCTGCTGGGAAATTCTGTCCAGCAAAGTGTCTGGAGGCCTCCTGCTCTTAAATAGTGTCCTTCATCTCTTCTTGAGTTAATGTGATGTTGGTAGATAAAGTTGCAACTGAGTTTTGGCAGAAAGTTGAGGATCACGTCCTATAAATATTGAAGAGATTTTGGAAATATTGTCCGCAAATAGCAGACAGGAGAAGTTAAAATGTCAAATTATTTTGGAAAATATGAATCTATTTTTCAGACCAAAATCATCGATTTCAGATTTTATTTCTTTTTTTTTTTTTTTTTATTTCTAATTATCCTTAGCAATACACTCTCACTCATTTTGAAGTGTAATGTTGATCAATATGAAACTGCAAATCTTTAATTTCTAAGTCATCCTGTTAAAGTAAGGTATTTCCATCTGTTTGAAATGAGTGTTTTTGTTTGATTTTTATTTTTTTTAAGGTGGCTATTTGTTTAAAACATGTTTTGTTGGTGGTGGTAGTGGTTTTGTTTTGTTTTGGTTTGGTTTGGTTTGGTTTGGTTTGACTGTTTTTCCTAAGAATAGTTTGATGAGTCAACATTTTTTTCATAACTTTTTTTTTGATAACTTCATAGTTGCTTCCTCCTGTGCCTTTTCATGACTGATCCATCACTATTATTTTCTTAATTCTTTCTGATTGGAAGAGCTTATGGAATGCACAATATCTTCAAGCAAAAGCAAACATGAAGCTGATGTAGTGCAGGAGTAACATAGTGGTATTCTTTATTTCCAATTTTGTAAGTAATAAAGAAAAAAAATGTAAGAGGAAATAGGAGTTATTTTAAATATTTTCCTTTTATTTGTTAATTCATTTTAGTCAGTACAGAAGTCTTTCAAAGTTACATATGAAGAGCTGTGTTGCTGGACTGCTACTTAATTAAAAAAAACGCTGTGAAAACTACAGAAAGTGTAATCATAAAAGATTCTTTAAGACAAGAAGACAGATATGTGTTATTGCAGATTTTATTTCATTTGGGGTATATATATTTTTGATTGAGTGGTATTGTTAAAACAGCTGCCCCACAATGACTTTTATTGTTTTGTTCTGGCTCTATTTGCAAGATAAATCACATTGCCTTGGCAGAAGTCGATACCAACTACAGTGCACTGTTGTATTCACTTAAAAGTGTTCTTCCTGCTTCAGGTTTCCAAGTCTTCTTGCCTATAATTAGATGATAAGTATTCAAATGCTTAATTCATCCACATGAGGGTATTTCAGTCCTTCTTTGCAGAAATCTTTCTCCATAAGTG
Source organism: Oxyura jamaicensis (assembly GCF_011077185.1). Lineage (NCBI taxonomy): Eukaryota > Metazoa > Chordata > Aves > Anseriformes > Anatidae > Oxyura > Oxyura jamaicensis. The sequence goes on from NC_048893.1 coordinate 132,970,689, forward strand.
CAAAAGGATTTTCTGTTTTGCAAATGATTTCTTGCTTTTTCAGCAATTAGCATTAATTGCAAAAATTGACTTGCTGGCCTGGAAAATCAGTGTACCAGTGAAGGCCCACATCTTGAATACTATAAATTAATTAAAACAAGAAAAACAAACAAACAAAAACAAATGAGCTATTAAATTAGAAGACTAATTCTCTCACTAGTCCAAAGGACAGTGTTCTAGTTCATGTGCAGCAAGCATTTGACCCGTATTGCAGGCCATAGGTGATCCCAATACATTCTTGCAACCAGTAATGAAGAAATATTTAAGTTGGGATGTCAGCTTTGGAAAGTTCTAATTTTCCATTTATTGGTGTTATTTCATTCCATCTAATCAAAATATTTTTATGGTTCGTTAGTTTTTGAAGAATAATAACATTGTGTGACTTCTATCACAGAGGTAATGCCAGACTTTGATGTATTCAGGGGAATTAAATGTAGCTACTTTATGTGTCACAATGTTAAACTCCTTGTCCAAAAGGAATTAATGGTTTTAGCAATGCATTGTTAATAATGATTAACGATTTAATAGCATGTGTTTCTGAACTAGTTCAAAACTGTAATAAGTTTGGAGATATTTGATTTGATGGGTGTTTCTGCTATTTAGCCTCTCCCTCCCTGGTGGGTTAAATGGGTGAAATCACATCTCTGCAGCGTACAGGACAAGGATCTCATAGGCACGCTGTTTTCCAAAACGGCAGGACAGTTCAAGGATAATTTGAAAGTTAATGTACTGCACCACTGTGACAGAGAAGGCAAAAGAGACTTGTAGAGAAGATGGAGAGGAGATAGATTGTCACCCTTGAGAGGTGAAGGTTAGTCTGACATCTCCCTGAGAGCAAAACCACTTAGTAAGGTGGAGTGAACCTTAAAAGCTTTGGGGCTCGGGTCTGGGCAATTATTCAACATTTTTTTAGTATTCCTCTCAATTACTCTAACTGCCACCATACTCACAGTACCTTTTCAATGGTGTTGTCCTTGGAGCTGTGCAGTGTATCTGGGGGAAGCCGTCATTAGTGCCTGTAAATCCCCAGAATAACGTGTTAAGGGAAACAGTGAAAATGCTTAGCTTGGCCCCGCCATATCTCCTCTAGGTTCACCTCTGCTATTGCTGCTGGTTCTTCACAACCGTATGTCCCTGATATTGCCAAAGATGTTAAGGATTACAAGGTGTAATGGAGGGAGTGAAAGGCAGATTTCTGCCTCTGCAATTAAATATGATGACACTTAAGTTTTACTCTTTACTCTGCTCCCCATCTTAAACCTCTTCTTTCAGCAAAGCAGAACTTGCTCTGTCCAAAAGCATCCCGAGCATTTGAATACAAAGACCTGTAAAGAAACATCAGTCGTTTTATTGAACAGTTTTCTGTATAAAGCATGCTTTCTATGAAAAATAGACATCCTAAATAAGACATTGTAAAAGCAAAAATATTTTAGCCTCCAGGAGTTTTAGCACTGCCAGAATGTCTTATAGTCAGCATAGTATCATTGAGCCTGGCTGCAGGCAGCACTATCCCAGCTACCCAAGGAGACAGGCTGGGGTGCCTTTGGCTCCCAGTAGCTTTCTGAAAAGTGCAGGAGCTCTTAACAGCGATTCCACCTGTAATATGTTGCTGCAGAAACATCCAAATTAAGGTACGGTGACTTTTGCATGGTGTCTTTTCTGTCATCAGCATGAAGTGGGGGTTCAGTGTCTGAATTGCTACCAAAAATCAGTCTGCCAATGGAGCTGTATCGTTTAAATATTTTGTCAGAGTGAGTGATGGGAGCAGGGAAGCCTTGGGACTGTGTTTTGCGGTTTGGACACAAAACTCCTTGCCATTTCCTGGAGAACCAGACCTGTCTGATTTCAGTTACTTCTGGTAGGTTTGCAAGTGGAAGAGATCTCATGCACTCCAACCCTGAGCCCCTTCTTAGGAAATATGTTTTTCGATTACAGATCTCTGTTCACAATGTTCCAGGGTAACATAACATTGGGAAATGAAAAGAAAAAAAAAAATCCTAAACCATAACCGAACAACTCTAAGGCAAGATGGCAGAGAAAATGATTGCTGTCACTGTCTAATGCTGGTTATGGGCTGCTTTGGCCCACAGTGCATTGTTAGTTCCTTACGGTTTGAGAGGAGTTTTTCTATAGGTAGTGGAGCTTAAGGGGAAACCAAAATGACGTAGTAAAGAAGGACCATGGCCTAGCAACCCTTATGTAATGGAGAAAAGTGTTTCACAGGGTTCCTTTTACTGTATGCTGAAGTTTTCTTGTTTAGGTTTCTCAAGTAAGACTCCTCTTTACAGGCTCCTTCCATGCACTTACTTAAGTCCTGCATCTTTTCTGATGACAGCAGGAGGCTGCTGGTGGCAAAACATTGTTCAAGTTATTACTGTGCAATTTTATGGCCCTAGGTGCATTGTGGTAGAAGCAAAAAACCATAAGACCCCTTGGTACCTTCAGCTTAAAAGCTCTGTTGCAGGAGAGTTGGAAAGCTTTCTGCACAACTGGGTGGAGAGTGCCACAGAGCTTGTCTTGATATAATCCAAGAGATCATGTTAAAAAGATATGTGGCAATCTTCAGTAACCTGAGATCCAGATTATCCAAGAGACAATATCAAAGAGAGGTGGTAGTGATGGTTCCCTGTCACTCGGAGAGGCACGAGGACACAGAATGTCGGTCTTGGAGCCTTATTCTGTTTCTTGGCTGCAGCAATGCAAAACCTTTCTTGCTTCTATTTATTTATTCATTTGTTTGTTTGATGGAGATGTTTAATTGAATGAAGGAATACCATTATGTTCAAATACCACTCTGAGCATTAGCCAGTACTTAACGCTGCATCATGTAAACTGACTGTAGAGAAAATAAATCAGGAGAGGCAATTTATATCATTCTTTATAAAGAGATATATTTTCTGAAAGCATGGAATTACAATAATGATAACTTGAATTCATCATCAATACTTAAAATCAACAAACAACGACAACAACAACGAACTCTTAAAATTAACACCAATTGTGCATGAACAAAAAAAAAAAAAAAAAAAAAAAGACTCTTTAAGATAGTGGTTCTGCTCTGACTTTGAGAAGACCAGCCCTTTGATTCCATGTTTCCTACACTGGAGAACTGCGTTGAGCACATAGCAATGGAGTTGCACACAGCAAGGCAATCAGTAGAGCAGGAAGGCTCTCAAAGCTTCATCTCCTGCCATTAGGAGGAGGAATCAGCCATATGAAAATGATGCATTGATTCCATCTGTGTGATAGTAATGCCTAGGATGACAAGCCCCTGGTTATTTCACCTTTTATAAATATTTGTATAGTAAAGACCTTCCAGGTTCCTTCAATAAATGTTGTCCTTCAAAGACAGTAGTTAATTTGTGTTCACTCTGCATTTCCTACATGTGTAAACAAGGAGTTGGCCACTGCGTGCTGTGCATTTACACAGCAAAGGGCTGAAATTTGGGCAGCATGGTTTTTTGAAAAAGATAACCCATCTTCCAGTCTGTGGCTCCTGTTGAAATCTGGATTAAGCACAAGACAGGAGTCACTGGCTTGCAGAGAAGTCAGCTACTGCTATTTGAGGCCATCAACAACATTTTTCCTCTTAGAGAGAAAGCATCTTCCATCTTTGGGCTTTGACCCTTATGCTTATCCTCTAAAGTTAAGGAGAAAAATGCTGTTTTACCACTGAAAGGCTTCAGAAAAAGCCCAGATTTGGCCAGAGCTGTGTGTGAGCAGAGTGTAGCACCGAGTAGCTCACTGCAGGCAGAGGGGGAAGCTCTGAGAAGTGGTTGCTCTTTCTTGGTTAGAAGTGAAAGGGCAACCATGGCTGCTCTATAAGTGCAGACTGTCTCTGGCTGTTTCAGTAATCCCACCGTGACCAGGTAGGAGAACAGCTAATTTCATCTACCAGCCTTGTATTCTTCCTTTCCAGCATGTCCATCACAGGTCCATCAGGTGCTTCAGGGGGCCCTAATGTGTGAGCCTGCATTTACTCAAACTACAGCTGCTGGTGTATTCAAGTTCAAATACATACAGGAATGCTAAGGCTACCTTTACGGGTATATGTATACATACTTATAAGTATTTAAAAATATAAAACTTTCTTTAAAAAGATTTTAATCAAGTCTATGAAAGAAATGTACATGAAGTGTAGTTACTCAACGAACACCCAAAATATCTGGACAAGGATATGAAATGGGTAACTATACAGAAGCCTATAGAAGTAGTTGCAATTGGTAACAGGACAACTACTGCACAAAACATAACGGTAACAAAATCTGAATAAGTAGGCATGTGAACACTGTAGATTTTAGTTCTGTTTTATTAATTCATATGCTTGTTTCTTTCAATTTGTAAGATACTGTTTTTTAGTGGTAATAATTGTATTCTAATTTCTCCAACTCTCTCTTTTCTCCATCTCTCTGTTTTCCTTTTTTTATAGTGATGGAAAATCACAGTTGATGAGACTCAGCAAATGTGTTCCTGGGATAAATATATATAGTACTGTCAGGAATCTGCTTAAATCTAATAAGCAATATTTAGGACTCAGGCTTTGGTTTATCATAAAATAAAATAAAATAAAAAAATGCTTATGATAACCAGAAAATACATAGCTATATTCTGCCATATATTTCTGTAGCTGCTTTAAAATAAACTGCAAAATCTATCAAAAATTTTGCACTGAATTCCCTGGAGAAAGAAAATTTAAGACTGTGAAAGCTTCATGAGTGTTTAATAATAGTCTTTTATATTCTATACTAAGCAGCGGTGATGATGTATTGCAAGATTAATACATAAATCATTAAGAGACTTTAGTCATTTTAATACACCAAGTCTGTGTTTTGCTTAATTCACTGATTCATCCTAAGGCATTTATTGAAATTTTGTGTGGCCTTTCATTATAAAACTTGTCTTTTAATGGAGCATATAGCAATCTGGTTGTTCTGCAGTTTGATCTTAGCACACTCTGCCCTCCAGGCAAATTAACATACTGGAAATTGGGGAGCGTGTTGACGGGTGAAGGGAAGATGACACACAAAAGACCACTGCAGTGTGAAGGAGGTCCAAGACAAACTGTACTGCTAGCACAAGCTGGGTTAAATGTAGATATGTGCTGCTCGGTACAGACACAGGTCCTCTGAGCTGTTTGTTGAAGCAAGGTGTGGTGGGGATGGGAAAGGATGCTGTTTCTGTACCCTTCCTTCTGTCAGTCTGCATCCATTTCCTTCCACACGTGTGCATAGTCCCAAAGCAACTTCTAATGAAAAAGCAGAATGCAGTGTGAGAGCCTGCACGCAGTAGGTGTGGAGGCAGTGGTCTGTGCTGAGCAGCAGTTTTGCTTCCCCAGTTACTCAGTGAGTACCTTGAGCTGACTTAATGTCCTTGACTAAACATGGTACCACTGGAGATGAATGGGAGACCTCTACAGCACACACACCTATTAAAGTCAGCCAAAAAAGAAACCAGAGTAAGACTGGCTGCCAAGGGAAGTGCTAAACGTGGATCCAGTTTTCAAAATTGGATAACAGCAGAGTCCATATTTAAACACCTAATTAGCCACTGCAGGCTCCAGTTTGAAATTTGGCTTCTCATTACTTTTTACAAATACATTGCCCCAGCATGCTGGGGAGACTGCTGCTGGAGACAGTACCATGGAGATGAGTGGTAAAATCAGCTTCTTATGGAAAAGAAAAAAAAGAATCAACAAAACACAAGGCACTCACTCACTCCAAAACTGAATACTTATTTATTTTGTTTGGGCAAAAAATACAAAACAATCCCTTTCTCTTCTCTCCCTTAAATTTTTGTAATGACAACTCAAACTTTTCAGTCTATGCTGGGAAAAACAAAACAAAACAAAACAAAAACAAACAAACAAAAAAACCCTTAAGCCAAGAATAATAATTTCTGCTAAAAATAATCAGATAGAAAATTCGTAGCCTGCCTTATCCTGATCCTTAATTCATCGGCATAGAATCAATGGAACATTATTTTAAAAGGAAGAAGAAGGTCTTGTGCATTGCTGTTCTCTTGGCCAGATTTCAAAGCAACTAATTAAATTCTGCCTGCCTTGGCTCCTCCTATAGTTTCCATTTAGTGAGTTGTGCATTGTCCTATTTTATCTGCATCAACATGGCAAAATGCTCCAAGGCAGCATCCCCCAGGGGAGACTGTTTTCTGTGGTAGGAAAGAGTCTGCAGACAGCCCTGCTCAAACACGTGGATGGGCAGGACCTCCTCCAAGTTACCAGCACCAGGCACACAGCTGCCAGTCTTCTTCCTGGCTGGCCACCCAGTGAGGAAGCAGAATTTCTCACCCTGGGAGTCTGCCTGCCTTGCTGTGAAGCTTTGGTGCCCTGAGCCCTCAGGAGCCCAAAGATCACAGGTGTCCCTCGTGAGCTGGTGTGCCTGTGCAATCAGCTTGGTAAGGAGCCCTCTGCTTTAGGGCTCTACAACGGTTAGCTTTCGTATGCGCTTTTGTTTCAGAAGGTTTTTAGAGCCTTCGGAAAAGAAAAGAAATGTGGAAATGTGCAATATCTATGCTGTTGGTTTATTTAATAGACAATTTTAGCTTCATTCAGTGTAGAAAATGTATATAAGTGCACAGAGTGAGACTACATTTAGATACACAGGCTTTAAATTTGTGTAATTCCATGCATAGGAATACATGTATGCTCATGGAAGATGCAATTAGAGTACAGGTAGAGGAGCCTATGTTTTTCTATTTTCTGATTCATAAAGCCAAGACTGGATGTAATGAAATCAAGTAAACAGCATTGATTTTTTTTTTTTTTCCAACTTTGTTTAATCAACATGAACCTATAAGACTGGGTCTCACGATCAAAACAGTCATTCAATGAAACTACAACGAAAAAGTCAGTTCTGTGTCACAGGTGATTCCTGCCTTGTGCAGGCCTGTGGTGTAAGATTCCTGGAAAGCCAAAAGCACACACACACACAGAGAAAATGGAAAGAGAGCAGGTAAACATTGCAGGGGTTCTGTCAAAAGTGTCTGCTCCGTGCATCCAATTTTATATCCTTCACATCTATAGTATGGCATTGAAGTCTGATTCCCTGCTGCCTTGCAAATCATTTGCATCTCTGCTCTGGGATATAAAAGGCTTCCATACTGATTGGATAGCTTTTTATATCTTCTGAGCACTCATGTTTCTCTGACATAGATATCTATGCAAAGTACAAGGCTTTTGAGGATCCAGCCCTTGTAGTTCACGCTTCGTTGCCACAAGGTAAGTCAAAACAGCACCGACACAAAATGTGGGAACGGGAAGGAGTATACACCATCCTCCGGCCTGCCTTCTGAAGGTTACCGACGGCCAGATGAGACCCAGGCAGAGCAAGTCCGAGTAGTCCTAACCCTGCTTCCCCGTGAGCTGCTTGCCAGGCAAGATCGCTCCAGTTCAACAGAGGAGGCTTGTCCCGTGCCCTGGCTCGCCTCCTCCACCGGTGGGAGAAGGGTGGCAGCAGAGGAGAGAGGCCAGGAGCCCAGTCGGCTGCGGTGGGCGGCTGCAGATCAGGGCCTCCTGTGGGGAGCAGGAGACCTGCTTCGCCATGCTGCGACAGGGTGGCTGGAGCGGCTGAGGATCTGGCCCTTCGAGTTAAAAGGGCTGAAATATGCATGAGGCGTAAGGTGACATTTTGAGTGTCTCAGATCAGAGCACGGACATTACTGAATTTAAAAGGTAACTGCAATTTCCTGACTAATGCCAAGTCACTTTTATATTCATGCAGCGATTATTCTTTATTCTTAAAATAGCCCGTTTTACCCTGAGGTGCAAGTGATATCTTGATAATGATGGAGCTGCGTTACCCAGCATCTTACAGCTCGGGCCGTGCAGGGGCTGGTCACGATCAGTTGTCCTTTTTTATCCTCTCTCAAATTGCACAGTGCTTTCATAGCCTGTGTTTTGCTAGAAGAGAAGAAAATAGAAAAAAAAAAAAAAAAAAACAGAGAGATGTGCACTGGATGTTCAGCAGTGTTGTCTTCCTATAGCTGAGCTGTAAGATTTGCCATTATGTCTCCCAGTTTCTGAGTCCATTCAGAGACAGCCCTAACAATTAAAATGCTGCTTACCTCCGCAGAGAGTCATGTTTGCTAGCATGCGGGGGTTTCTGTGAAGCACACAGGATATTATAAATTAAGTATTAAACAAGAAGGAGGTAACAAAAAGAAGTCCCGGATGAATTTCCTGTTCATTCAGAATAAAAACCGTGAAGGCAACAAAACCATCAGAAAGCCAAAGGCAGACTTTTCAGCAGGCCAGGAACATCCCCAGCCTGGGTGTTCATTGCACTGGGGATGGAGGTGTGGAGGACAAAGCTGTGGCCTGTGTCTGTCGCAGAGGCAGGACAACAACAAGGGGGAAGGAGAGAGCTGGGTCAGAGAGATCTGCTCTCGGGGGCTGCTCCTCTGTCTCCCTCCTTAGCAGTAGCTGCTGCCCTGCGGGCTCTACCTGTCTCCATGCAGGCCGCAGCTGACACAGACACTGCCCAAAGGCTCCGGCATGGACCACAGCAGCTTTGCTGTCCCCAGGAGCCTGTTGCTTTAGGCACCTGCCTGCTTTGAGCTGTCTGTAGTGCTAGGAACTACCTTTGGTTCTGCTAAGCACACACAAAAAAAAAGGTTAAATGAAAGGCCCGTGGTAATTATGAGGGGATTGTCATTGGCATAGGAATTTCTGGAAGCGATGCGGAGGCCCCAGTCGGGAGAAGCATTTTAAGCAACATACCTGCTAATTTGCCTGGAGGTAGCTTGCTTATTTTAAAAAATATTGCTGCCTGCATGACGTGAAAGCCATCTGATCAGCAGTTCCTGAAAAGTTTGACTTGAAAGAAAGACAGATTCAGCATCCACACTAGAGAGGTGCACAGGAGTCTCAGCAGGTCATGTTTTGCTGTAACTCCTGGTATTTGTGTGCCTTCACCATACCTTCTGTTTGGCATAGGCCGAGGCAGCCACCTTTGCTCTAAAGGCTGCATATGCCATAACGCTGGTTACACTGACAGCCGCTCTCCTTGCCCCATCTTTATATTCATCTCTTTAGCTGTGTGTAATCTGGTGTCACTGGGGCAGGTGCAATGATTGCCTTAGTCATCTGCTCTGTTCCCACCAAAGGAGCCTTAATCAGGAACTAGTAGGTCATGCTGCAATACAAATAATAATAGCCAGGAGCAGTACAACGAGGTACGGATTTACTGGGTGGGAATAGGGTATGTGTGTGTGGGAACAGGGCAGTGAGGAATGGGAGAATAGTTCACTCCTAGATGATGGTATTCTGCAGATTGGTGCCTCAGCATTTAAAGTTAAAATAGATTGACATAGAAATTCTGGCAGGTACTGTGTAATGATATTTTTATTATTTTTCCCCCATAAATCAGGCTTGGTATCTGATGGAATAATCACCAGAAGTACAGAAAACAGCATGCCTGCTATTGATAAGCTGTTTCTTGTGAAGATTCGACGTATAGCTATTTGTTTGCTGGATGTTGCCAAATGCAGTGCATTGGATGCTTGTCCAATTCTGTTTCCCTTCTGATGATTTCTTTTTCATGTGCATATCCCTCTCTTTTCTCTCTTGTATACAGATGTTCGTATTCACCCCATGGAGCCTATGCCCAAAGCAAACTTGCCCTTGTGTTATTTACCTATCGACTACAGCATCTTCTGACTGCAAATGGAAGCCATGTGACTGCTAATGTAGTAGACCCTGGAGTAGTGAATACTGAGCTCTACAAGCATGTCTTTTGGGTTGTGAAATTGGCCATATGGATGACAGCCTGGCTATTTTTAAAGGTATGCATTTTTTTCATCACTTTGTTGCCATGTCCCTACATGGTGAGAGATGCCATCAGCACAGAGATGCAGATGTTTTCAGAGTTTATCTTAATTTAATGTAATGTAAAGCTAATGTATAGATAATGACAGGCTTTCCCCGGAACAAACGCTTATTTTAAATGGAGAGAGAACACGCACGGTAAGAGGAGGGAAGGCCTGTTGCTGTGTCTGTGGCTGAACAGGTAGTTGCCCATGCATTAACTATCTCTACACTGATCTATCTCTGTTCGTGCATGCATGGCGGTAGAATTGCATTTTAACATGGAGCCAGAATATGCAAAGTGTTCCTAGGAAATGTCTTGTATGTCCTGTTACAAGAAGCAGACATAATCTGGCACAGTCTTCATACGCACAACATGTTATGGAGAAGAGGGCAAAGGAAAGAAGGAAGCTGTACAAAAGAAAAAAGTGTTGGTGGGAATTGGCCAAACTCCATACTGGGCAGGTCCAAATACTTGTCCTTGGGAATGTGGGACAATGTTCATCTGGGTCTTTCAACCTAACAGGTATTTATAGTGGCACTTGACTTTCTATTATCTATTCCTGGTCTGTATTGGAAAACATAAAGCTGTTTGATAAAACTGATCCAACGTGGGGCAAATCCATTTAAGGTTAGCTTCAAAAACGTTTTGTAGTGGTGTGAGTAGATCAATATGAAATCAGTTTAGCTGCACAGGTGCACTGTTCTAATGTGAACAAGCCTTAGAAAGACTTGTGCTGAGAAAATGTACTGCTTATAACTCTTTCAGAAAGTAGTTTTGGATTAAGTGAATGGAACCTGATTCCATTAGAGAAAATTAAATGTCCTAATTAAAACAAACTATTTTAGATCAAGGGGCATGTTCCACAAAGCAAATTAATTTTAAACTTTGATATGGAAATATCACTAGCTTTAATTTTAGAAATGAAACTGGAGGCTGGAAGAGTGGCTGTAAAATAAGATGCAAGCAAATAAACCCATATTTAAAAAAATTAATAGTATCTTCTGAGTACACCCTGAATATTGCAATAAAATTCTAATAGGGATGCTCATAGTATATAATGCATCCCTAAAGAAGCAGAATATAGTTTGCCAGAATGTATATATTAAACTTGTTTTGCCTCTTGTGATTGCTATTTTAAAACACAGTCTCCGGTGGTGATGCTTTTTAATTGGGCTGACTTCACTCTGCTAACGTAATAGTTTCATGTAGATGTTTTGGTGGTGCTCCAAATTGTTTCTAGAGCCGCAGAATTCTGGAAAAAAAAAAAAAAAAAAAAAAAAAACACACAGCTGTGTTTGAGAGTGAGAATTAAATCTCTTGTTTACAGCACTTAGGCCCATTCAGTTTTATTGGTGTGTCAAGGGAGACGTTTTTGTATTATACTGACCATGTTTAGAAACTAAATGAGATGTCCCTGAACACACATAAAGTGAGTTTAGATTTATCACAAGAGGGAGTCAAATACTTACAGCTGTAATAGTAATCCTGATCATTTTTTATTCTTTGTATGAGATACCAGTCTAAAGGAATACTGCCTTGCAATAGGTGAAGGACAGATATACTGACTTGCATAGAAGTGCTGTGTGTGTACTGACTGAAAAGGAAATATATCAACTGCTTTTTGAGTCAGAGTGTACTCTGAATGCTTCAGTTACCAAGGCTGAGATTTTCACATTTTTATATAACACTTGATGCTTTTTCCTGTAGGAGAGTGCAAGAGAAGCTTTTACTAGCACTCGTCTCTTTTGCTATTATACTCTTCGGAGTTGCAGCTCTGACTTCTACTCCTTTCTTATTGCTTATTGCTTAAGATATGTTTATGTGTTCGGGATTGACTTAGCCTTAATTTCTCATGTTCAGGAGCACTTTATTCCGTAGGTACATGGTGTCCAGTGTTCTCACCTTTGCAAACGGGCATTTAGTGTGTCTGGTGTTGGTCTCATGCACTAGGGTAAATTTCCACTGAGAGAAGTAAGAAAGCAAGTGCAGGAAAATGCAGCTGTTTGATAATACTAGCTGGCAGTAGATGTTATGGGTTTCTTCTACCCTGGAATTTCATTCCTGAGTGCACATATATGAATCTTCCTTCTAGGATGAGAGCACTAACACAGTGAAAATGATCTGATATCCCTCTAATCATGTTGGCTCAACTAACTTTTATCACCCTGAAATATTCCAAAGTGGTTTCTAAATGCACACAGGAAATTGCTTCACCCACTGCAACCTGGCACTCTTGATAGTAAACATAGCCCAGATCATTCCGGTGAGGAAATGCATCATGGATTTATCATTTCATACTCTCTCAAGAGACAGTCAACATGTTGTTTGATTTCATTCCAAATTATTGTGGCAGAGCCTCCCTCTGCTACCTTTAGATCCATTACTGCCAACACTTTGGTCCCCATGGCATTCAAGTCAAATGCTTCCTCAGGATTACAGCACAGCCCTGACTCTCACTGGGTTATTCTTGCTGGGTGAGGTGGCCCAGTGAATCAGGCAAGGCTGTCGGCTCAACAACATCCACCCTAGAGCTTCTTCTAGATAGGTAGATACTTAAACAAATAAACCTACAGCTTTGTAAATAGGCCACGATATGTACATAGAATTTGCTCAGAGTATTAGCAGCTCAAGTTTCTCAGGGCTGTAAAACATTGTTTTCTGATCTTCATATATAGCTCAGAAAAACCTCTGCCAAATGTGTTTGCTGGGGGGTTTTGCCCCCAACAAACTACAGTGAGAAGCACCCTGTAGAAATATGATAGGCCAAGGTAAAGGAGCTGGTGGCTGTCATAAAAATTGCAAAACGAACACCTGCCCTTTAGAAGTGGTGGTGCTGCTCTTTCTCAGCTAGATTCTTTCTCAGGAATGTTATTGTGATACTTGTTTTAAATTTCCATTTTTCAAATGCTTTCTCTGCATATTTAATGAACAGAGATTGCACCTGTCACATGCAAGAGAGAAATTATGTTTATTCTTCAAAAAATAAATTGATTTCTACCCTCATGACTGCTCAGTAAATAAAAGCTGACGAGCTGTCATGATTCTCTGTAGAGTATAGTGGAATATGTTTTCCCTTAGGAATATTTAACATAAAATGATCTTTTTGAAGAGATAATGTTCAAACTAGTAAACAATAACTAATTAATAAGATAATAATAGATGAAAAAGACATTCATCAGGCATCAAATTGCAATGTAGCCAACTGTGCAACATACCAGTTTTAGTGATGGGTACTGTCCAAACTGGAAGCTGGGAAGGTACCATTTCACTCTCAGGTATTTCTGTTTTTGCTACAGATATTGAATCTTCATTCTTAAGCCAGATGGCCTCTGCTTGTGATACAATAAAAATGTCTTACAGAAAATAAAATGTAAAAACGTTGACTTTCATTAATGTCCAATATCAGGGACTATTCTAGTACTTTTTTCAATGGATGTAGAAACATTTCTTGCACAGCAGTCTTGTAAACTCCAAAACGTTCTTTATGACACACTTGGTGAATGTGTCATTATCAAATATATTTGGTCCTTTCAGCTCCCTCAGACTGGTGTTTAGGAAGGCATCGTGGAAGAAGACTGTGCATCAGGTCTTGTCTCAGCTGTCATTTACAAAGACATAGTGCCGTATGAGTGATTATTGACTGACAAATTGAAAATGAGTAGGATGAGTGACCCCACTGGCCTGTAAAAGCAAAGGGAAAGGCAAAGTCTAGAATACAAGCTAGAAATCAGCCAACATAAATTGGTTCGTTTCTTTTGTTTGTCAAAATAAGCTTAACTTGAGTGTGATTTTCCTATAATGTTTTTAAAGAAATGTTTTCAATCTGTAAGTGCTGCTAGAAAACAAGATCTAAAGAACCCAGATTCATCATTCATGCCAGAAGACATAGTCATGCAGGTCTCATTGCAGCATTTCTTATTCAAACTGTCCCTTTGGCACTCTGAGTGTAGAAAATTCATTTCATCCTCCTCCCCGAGGTGTCAGAAGACAAACACATCACCACACAATAACACCAGCTGTAGAGAACTAGAATAATTAAATTCTACAGCTGAAAGCAGCAATTCATCAGCATCAACATCTTCAGTCCATGCAAGTGTGTGGTCCTCATGTAAAGATAGTCTAGAAGTTTCTCATGAAAAGAAAACTCCTTGCAGGAACATGTCATTTGTGGTTAATTTTTACAAAAGGCTTTTCAGATCAAAACTGGTATTCATGTCAAAATCAGGGAAAAGCAGTCCACTTTATCCCAGTAGTTCTCCTCTTCAACCAGGTCCCTTTTTTGTATATATGTACAGCGATTTAAACTTCATTTTTTTCCATTCCAGACTGCAGTCAGAGCCATAGGGCTTCTTTGCTGTCTAATAAATATTTGATTATTCATACAAACATAGAATAGTTCTCGGGGGAAAGATGGAGCGACCCAGCTGAGAAGGAAAATGAGCAAGCTACCTTTGAGCTACTAAATCCTGGTGATGTGGTTATTTTCCTTAGATGTGAGTGCCCTGACTCAACACCCTATTAGGGGGTATGGCAGATGCTTTACTTATGTTAAATTTATGTTAAATTATAAGGCTTAGGAACACAGAGTGCTCTTGTCTGTCCTATTAGGGCTAGACCCCTCTAACGTAGACTGACTCTAAGTGAACACCTACACAGTTCGGTCTCCGCTGGATCCTGTGGTTCCCCTGTGGTCCCAAGATATTGTTGTTTTTGTGGGTGTTCGCAGGTGAAATGGCAGGAATATTTATTGTAAGAGGTGTTGAGAGTTGCCAGAGGCTGTTTTGGTGGCAGGAAAGTGAAAGATTTGTGATGTGTGCCTCGTGTGGCCTGTGAAGGGGTAAGGGTGCTGTACGGAGGTGTGCAAAACTGCTGGGATTGTGCTGAAGAGCTTCAGGGGGAGTCAAGGCTACCGAAGCTGTAATTTAAACACATGTTTGGAGCAGCTGCTGGAGTGATCTATCCCCAAACCACACCCAGGCTTCCTCTTGGAAGAAGCCAGTTGGAACAGGACAAAACATGGAGCAAGCTAGAAATGAAGCAGTATGCACAGTCAGAGACCCATCTCATGCCCTCTCCCACAGTTTTAATCATTTGGCTAAAAAGGAAAAAATGATTTTTTTTTTTCTTGTCAGTGGCAAATGGGAAGACAATCTTCCATCTTCTAAAAGTGTTCACAGAACAACAAAACTATTTCCATGCCTAATTCTGCCTTCAGGATTGATGCCTCTTAGTTTGGAAAACAGTTTAAAAAAAAAAAAAAAAAAACAACAAAAAAAAACAGGGTAAATCTACACCATTCACTATGTAAAAATCTACACATGCACTATGTACAATTGTTGGAGTGAAAATTCTGGAAGTGTAAGTGACTGAAATTTTGTGATAGATTTTTGCCAGCAGGTAAGGAGCATACTGAAATAGGGTATTTGTATTGTGTGAGAAAGGTTTTATCCCTAACTCCTGTGTGGTAAAAGACTGTTGATTTAACTTGACAACTCTGGCAAATGCATTCATTCTATCTGAAAATAATTCATTTTGTATACAAAAGAGTTAAGAAAATACTCTTGCTGTAATTGGGAGACAGTAAGTAATCAGTTAATAAATTTTGTAAATATGTGAGCCTAACCAGTGTTAGCACATCAGAACATGTCGTCTTGTAATCTGTAACTATTTTCATAGTTAGAACCTACAGTTAGCTAGGGAAGACATTTTCTATCTGTTTATTCCTTGCTAACATATCTCGATAGTACTTTCCTTTGTATGTAGTTAATGAGTTTGTACAGTATTCTATTCTCAGTTAGATGTATTGTTAAAAATGGAACAAACATAGAAAGGTAATTTGCTGTGGACCAAATACATGTCAGGGACTTGGTATTGATCCCAATCTGTTAAAAAGAAGCAAACCAAAAAACCTCTAATGTAAAGATCTCAAAAAAAAAAAAAAAAAAAAAAAAAAAGAGGTTGAAAGGTTGGGGAATTAGGGAAAATCTTGAAAGTTCAGCTGCACCATTAGCCTTTCACTCTTCAATCATAATCTTTATAATTAGGGGGCATTCATCCCATAAATCTCACTGTACACAGACTTCCACTACTGTAATTCTCCCTTAGACACCCGGGAAGTTCTACCTCCATTACAACATAATTAAAATTCCATTTTCCTTCTGCCAGGTAACACAGTGGTGTTTGAAAATTGAGCTCACTAGCAGCAGAGTGCGGGTTAGTTACTAACCTTTCTCATCAGAGTATCTCTTGGATACTTCTCTAGGGAGAAGGAATGAGAGAGAGGGGGCCACCCCAGCCCCCACCAAAATGAATCATTCAGCAAGAGT
This sequence comes from Oxyura jamaicensis, assembly GCF_011077185.1. NCBI lineage: Eukaryota > Metazoa > Chordata > Aves > Anseriformes > Anatidae > Oxyura > Oxyura jamaicensis. The sequence goes on from NC_048893.1 coordinate 132,986,878, forward strand.
AGGAACAGGAGTTACAGACAGTTTCACTCTTCCAAATAATAATAATAAAAAAAATAAAATGTAACACCGATTTAAGGAGAATGACCGCTGGCTTGCCCTGGAATATCCTTCCATTGGTAGTTTGGGTTAGCAGCAGTTTGAAAATAGATCACTAAAAGGAGATGTAGAGGAGGAGAGGAGGTTGTAGTAGTGCATATTCATATATATAAATATATATATGGAGAGCTTACCACCAGATGTGGTATGCATTATAGATCATAGAATCATAGAATCTTTGAAGTTGGAAAAGCCCTCCAAGATCATTTGGTCCAACCATCACTCTACCACCAATGTCACCCACTAAACCATGTCCCTAAGCACCATGTCCAACATTTCAGTTAATATTTCTCTAGGGATGACCTGCCTAAATGTTGTTCTGTTTCTTGTGAATAATACATCCATAACAACAACAACAAAAAATGCTGTTAAAAATGTATATTGTGGAGCCCTATCACCTTAAGCCCCTACTTACTACAGAAAAAAAAAAAAAAAAAAATTCAGGAGTGTTTGGGAGATTTACAACCACTCCTTTCCTACCCTCTGAATGGGAAACTCCTTAATTTACCAGTAATGCAAAGAGACTGATAAAACCTTCTGATGTAAAGTAAGGAAACTTTTCTATGAACCTAGACACAAATTTGAATACTTATCCCGAGCTTTCAAAGATTGACAGAAATGCCATGTTCTGCAGACCTCCCCTTTTCCTGTGGCCTAAGGCATCTCTGCCTGGAAGCCACCTCCAACAGAGCCTAGAGTTCAATAATTTTTGCAATATGAATGCCCATAGCAGAGATCTCCCTCCAGTGATCTCCATACAAACATTGGAGTCACCCCTAATACTGGGTCTCTCTTATCCCAAGATGAATATCTACAATTGACAGATGAATTAAGTCCTTGGAGTGCCTGTGAACTGCAAACGGGTCCTCTGATGACTAGCTCAGCTGTAGGCATTTCTTCTGTAAAGGTATTAAGTTAATTAAGATTAGTCCTATTCCAAGGTACAGGACATTAAATTTGTCATACTTTAAAAAACAGAGATACTAGTTTAGATAGACTAGTAGAGATAACTACACACTAGATAGACTAGTAGAGATAACTACACACTAGAAGATAGTGTGGTTTTGGCTGTGTGCAGAAGAGGGTAGGACTGGAAGGTGTGTTCACGTATCTGGAGAAGAAATAATCTGTAAGCAATTGGTTTTTCAAATGGCAACACCTAGGTGTTTGGAGTATGAGACAATTTCCCATATACGTGATAAATGTACTCGTGGGCAGCCTCAGATGAGGTAATCCCAGTTGCTTATGAAATGTATTTCTCATATCTGTTTATGATCCATTCTGTGCCTCCACTATTTATCACACAGGTATTGCCATACATTTAAATGGGTAGTTACATAGGTATTTATAATAGTGTCGTGTATGTAGTGAGAAATGTAAAAGAGTGAACCATGATCAGCAAACAGCATCAACTACTGAAAAAGAACTAGAAATAGTAAAACGAATTTTTAAATAAACAGGATCATCCAGCACCCAGTTTGTGAATTTTGTGAAGTTTCAATTCAGAAGTCACTTGAGTAACTCTGGCTTTAGTAAAGATTTAGTAAAGATTGTAATTACACAATTATAATTGCCATCCCCAAACATTGGTGTTTACTTTTTAGAAAGGGTGCTGAGACAGTGCAAGATATTGTTCACATGGTTCATTTTATTCCTATAAAGTTCTCAGGTAAATATGTGGGATTTTGTGGATTTTAATAGGTGAAACTAAGAAGGGAATTCGGAGCAGTGGCTGTAGCCCCCTTTTCTGGAAGGAGTTTGATCTTAGATGTGGCATGATTACAGGTCATTAATACAATCTTTCCAGAGTTAGCAGCTTATGTGGATTATTACATATTTGAACTTTGAACTTGCTGTTGGGTCTGTGAGACTCGTCAGGGAAAATGACTGCATTTGTTTGCTGCCATCCCAGTGCAGGTAAGTGGAAGTACAGACACGAGCTGTGTTGTCATGTGTCAGGCACTGTGTGGGGAACATGGAGCGGAGGCAGAAGAGGATTTGGATGAAACCTGCAATGTGCAATAACACAAGAATGAACTTGGACAGCTTTTCAAGGATGGAATTTTTCTGGTATTTGTTTGGCCCTGTCACACCACCCTAGTTTCCTGTCCCTGGAACAGTAAGGGGGTGCTGCTACTGGTCCCGGTCTCAGACAGTTTGAAAAAATTTGGTCTGCTCCCAGTATCTCTTATGTGCTCTCCAAAGTCTCGGAGCTTGCCACCACCAACTTACAAGCTTTACTTACCACCTTACTAGTAGTTTATCCAATTTAGTATATATATTGCTTTTCCCATGAATAGCAGGGGCCAAATCTTTTGCCCTGTGTCTGGCAGTCCTGTGTCCCCATGACTTTGCTGGAAGTAGCATCGTGCTCTCTCACTACCTTGAGTCCCTTCAGCCAGCAACAGCATGCTGACACCGAATGTGTCTCAGGGAAGGAGAGCAGTATTGATTGACTTATTCGGTATTTTTGCCTGCCAAGCTCTTGAGATGGAAAATGCAGTCTTCCGAAGTGTCTGCCACTTGTCACAAACTATCCTAAGATGATTAAAAATGTAGAGAGAGAAAAGCTGTCCTGTTGCTTTTGGAGCTTGGAGTGTTGAAAATAAAATTACACACTATGAGTATATTTTGACAAGTGGATCTACTCTGAAAATGAACATAAAAAAGGCACCGTGGGGCAGCATGTTTATATTTTCTGTCAGGGTTGTGCATTACTCAGGTGCAAAGGTTAATTTTATGACTGCCTAACCCATGAATGCAGCTTGGTCATTTCTCAGAGGGGTACTCAGTTATCACCACTCTCATGCATCATGACCATCAACAACTATTTAGGTCCCCATTTTCCATTGCATGTAAGTAGATGACTTCTGTAACGACTTTGGTACTTCATCAGTGGCTTTGCACAAGTGTTGCTGATCAGAAGCTGCTAAACAAGTAAATGATGCCCAAACCTAAAAGCATCCAGCTCTCTCTTTTTTTTTTTTTTTTGTGTGTGTGTGTGTGTGTGTGTTTGTGTGTGTGTGTACTATTGTAGCAAGGATTATCTGATCTGACTTTGCATCCTCTATATGGAGTACTGTCCTTATGTAAAGCATTTTACATGTCCGTTCCTGCTCCTTAAGGGTTTTCCTTGATTTGGGGCTGGCCTTTTATATTTCTTGCCTGGTTTAGGTTTGTGGCACATGTGTCCTATTTTATATGCCTATTTTATGGAGAAGTGGATTAAGACTGGCACAGATACACTAAACCCTAATCCCTTTAGAGGGCCTGCAGGTCTCCAGAGGCAGTAAGTACTTCAAATGTTTATAATGCTAGATTCAGCTGATGTTGCTTGAAATCCATTCAGGAAGCAGATCTGGAAGGCAGGAAGCAGGGATTTTTACACAGTCTTTTTTCTAAATATAATTGCACTGTTAATACTATTTTATATACATTCAGCACTTAGTACCTTGGCTGTATAACTTCTCCTGTGAGAGTTTCAAGCCACTCTGCACAGCCCTGGGTCAAAGTCAGATTGCTGGTGACTCATTTATTTCCAGCTTTTTAAAAAGTGATAAAATACAAAATGTGTTTGCTCTGACGTACCTGGATTTGTCGTCTCCAGGTCACTACACACCAGTTTACCTAGAGGAGCCAAGAGAATTGCAAAGCACCTCCAGTGCTCAGAAGCAGCAGTAGTACATGTGATTTACAATCTGTCCCATGCTCTTCCAGTTGGGAAAACGTTTGCAGCATTAGACTCACTGGGCTTTCCAGACATTGAGCAAGATGGTACCAGCACCACCATAAAAATAATGCAACTTTTGTGTGTTGATTTTAGTTCTACCCTGTAGCTCTGTGGAAGGTGGAAGCAACTGTGTTGTTAGTTGTTTTTTTTGTTTGTTTGTTTGTTTGCTTTTTGTGTGTGTGTGTGTTTGGTTTGTTTTGTTTCTTTCTTCCTGTTCATTTTTAAGTTACATCATGATGTCTATCAATAACCTTTAATCAAAATAAGCAGGAGTGAGGTTGCTTTTATTTTGTCATTTTGTCAAGATAAGACAGCACTATGAGGAGAGCAGAGGTATCCCAAGAGATCCTTGAAGTCCCCGCTTCCTTCAGACCTCCTTTTTTTTTGTTGTTGCTCTTTTGAATCCTTTAATCCTTTTTTTTTTTTTTTTAAAAAAAAAAAAACACTCAGATTTATCTATTTATCTCCTATGCTGAAGAGAAAAAGGGAATCCAGTATACGGGTCCATAAGTGAGGATTACTCAACAAATACTCATTTTGATTTTGAGGATGTTGAGTGCCCAGGAAATCTTTCTTTAGCAAAATTTTTGATGAAAGTGTGCCACTTCTTGCATTCTCCTCCACCTTTTTTACTGGCCTTTATAGACAGTAGCTCTTTGGGTTGCTTGCTGATGAACTGTGCTTCCAGCAGTGCTGCCTCTTAGGTACAGGAGAAAAGAGAATATGGGGCTATGGGTCAGACTGAAGAGCCTTCAATGAAAATGAGATCCTTGATTGTTCTGGTCAAGAAAGCTGTGAATGCTATTAAAAAATAAGTAACCCTATCTGAATTGAAAGTGGAGCTATAGAGATGGCATAGGTATCTTTACTCTGGGTTACTGCAAGCAACCAGGATTGAGGTAGGGTGTGACACATCTATGAGAGACTATGGCTTCCCCTTGTGCTTTCCTGACTGACTGGTTCTCATCTGAAGTACCCTTGAGACGACGAAGTCTGGGATGGCTTGTAGCCCTGCTGAAAGTCAGACGAGGTTTGTCCAAGTGGCAGCATCCACAGTAGACTATTGGGGGGGGTTGCATGCCAAGGATTTGCATTCCTTAAACAGCCAGAGCACAGAGTTTGGGTCAGGATTTTGTCTGAGGGGAAGAGAGAGGTATTCCTAATGTTCCTATTTTGTAATGGCAAGTCTGCCTCATCTGAACTGGTGTTTGCACTGCTACTTGCCCGATTTTTCTCATTGAAAAATTATACTGCATATTTTAAAATTTGAAGAAAAAAAAAAAAGAAGTCGACCTATTTTTAGTTTTTGTTGATTTCTTTGTAAACCTTGATATGGTAGTTTAGAGGCAAAGCTGGGTTCACGGGCTTGGGCATGTCCTTCAAATGCAAGCAAAAGACCTACTGCAAACTGCAGATCATGGATTCATTATGATAGCTAGAATGTGTTAAATTACTGAGTTAAATCTTTGCCCTCTGATTTGAACGGATGCCTTTAACAAAAAAAAATAAAAAATAAAATAAAAAGCTTTAAAAATAAATCCTTTGGATTATAACAAAAATTTGAACTGTCAAGAAAAAAATGGTGTGGTGAACTGAAACATAGGTCTCTTAAGCTGCCCTAAATTTAGCTGTGTTTCAGTAATCTCTCATTCACTTTTCATTGCTGTCAGCAGCCCACAGGGTTTCTCTTATATTTATGATGGAAATGTCTGAATATGAATCATGTCACAGATATGTATGTTTTTTGCCACTTCAAGGATTTAGTAAACAGTGCATAGTTTCTCTGGTAAAGAACACCTTACTTCTGGATAATTAGTACCAACAAGCACTTCATGCAAATGGCTTTCTTGCATTAAAAAACAAAAACAAAAACAAAAACATTATTTTCATGTATGGTACATAAAAGGTATTTTTGTTAACCAAGTGCATGTAACTTCATTGCTTGTCTTTCCATATTTTCATGGTCAGCATATAGGACTGGAAAACTGGCAGCTATTAACAGGCTTTAAGTATTTTCTTAGTACAGTTACATAATGCCTTCATCATAGGAAATAGATGTATCTAAAATCTGGGAGCCTGGGATACCTCTCATGTTTTGGAGTCCCTTTGCTAAAATCTTTGAAGATTATTGTCATGTTAATATATCAATTGCCTTCAAGTACAGAACCTTATAATGTACAAAACTATATTAATAAAACAATTTACTTTTTAGTCATATGCTAAACAAAAATGTAGCATATTGTAGCTTTGCAAGTTATACATATCCTATCATGCAGTTTGAAATAATATTCTTTCACTCCTAATTTCAGTCATCTTCAATTCCTAATATTTTTAGGAAATAGATATTAATTGCTTTAACAATATACAAAATGATGAATATTTTTTAAGACTGCAGAGTGTTTGCATTTGATCTGATGTTTATTGTTGTCAGGGTAGATTATGGATGAGAACCCCTGCAATTATCCTCTGGTTAACATACATTAGTACTGGAAGAAAGGACAGAGCTACGGTGCAGCTGGCAAGCAATCAGCTAACCTCCACTGCAAGCGTTTAAAGAAACTCTTCAGTGGAGCTTCTTAATGATAAAATATGTAGGGCTGGGCTTTCTGACAATGCATGGAACATGATCGATGATAGTAACCTTTTCTCAGAGTTAAACTGGAAACGTGGGGATGGGCACTGCAGTGTTCTCAGGCTCACAAGCTTTGGGATAGCAGCTTCCTTTCCTGTTCTTCACACCATAAATACATTTTTAAAGTTTATTTTTAAAGAATATAAATATATTCTGGGACATATTTTCACTCCCATTTCATTGAGCCTCCTTCACCCTTTATACTTTTGAAATAGTTACATTAGTACGTATTTAATGTAGAAGCAGTTACAAGAGGACAGAGAACTGTCTAGATTATATTTTCTCTTTTACTCAATAGCAAACTCTGCAAGTGTGAGCAACGCTGCGAAATATCTTTTGTCTTGTTTCTATTATTTTTCATACTTGCCTAAATAAAAGAAAAAAAAAAAAGAAAAAGAGTGAGCGTTTTTGAAATGAGTTAGCATTTTCAGAGATGAAGGTAAAGAGCATACCAACATTGGGAATCCATTTTTGCTTAGGGAAATATTTTCTGTAAGAATGTGTATGTCAGTGCTCTTTTCAAATTTCTTGTACTTTTTTTTTTTTTTTTTTTTCTCCTGTTGTGGTCATCTATGGATATTTGTAAATTCTTCATAATATTAATTTGGGCTAGATGAAGAATCCATCTCATTTTTCAAGAACCTAACTTGTTTTCTCCATTTTATTATATTAATGTTTAAAAATATTGATGTTTTCTTCTGGAATGTTGTTAGCAAGCTACGTAAAGTTGGTATGAATCATTAGTAAGCTACCCAAATCTGATTTCTATTTGCAGATGAGTACTTATCCCTTTGAAAAGTCTCTCCCTCAAATCAGATGCTGCTTGTAACTGTCGTCAGATGTTGGAGTAGCTCAGCGTGAAGTTGTTTATTCATTTTCAGAATAAAGACCAGACATTTGTTCTGGGGTATGCACAATAATTTGCAGTTAGAATCTAACATAAAAGTACAATATTTCAGGCTATAAACCAGCCCTGCCTCAAGATAACTGTGACTCAAAAAGTAGAATAATGTGAGAGAGGGAGGATATTGGAAAGCCACCTTCTCCCCTGCGCTGTGAATCTTGGGTGCTTATTTCTCTGTGTGAGGAATCGGCCTGAAATATTGTCCCTTGTGTAAACAGAGGAGAAGTTTGATTTGTCTGGGACTGGGTCTGGCTTTACACAGGCATGGCAATAAAAACCAGGCGAAAGGCTGTGACGAGAGGATGAGTCCAGTGGGGTTTCACCAGTTGGCTGTAGGAGCTGGTGCTACATCCATCTCCTCAGACCTCAGCAAGCACTGGGGCATCACCAGCTCCGTCCACTCTGTGCACTTCCAGTTACACTGAGCCGTAACACCCGTGCTTACTGAAAAACAAACCAGGGAGACTTTACACATTTGAAGTCCTGAAGGGATATTCCAGGCCTATGAGAGGTGAGGTCTTGATGATGTTGTGGATGGCAAATGTCTTAGGTAAGAGCTAACCTTTAATATATTCACAGTGGTGCAGGAAAGAATATGCTGGGACAAAGGAACAAAGGCAAATATTATTGTTTAATTAATATTAAGTAAGGTGCAGATTTCTTGTGGGCACTGATTCATGCGCTGCATGGTGTCAATAATTGTGAATTGCAGCCATTTTTTTCCTCAGAGTGGGGCATTATTTCTGAGGTAAAGTCATTGCCTATTGATTAGCTGTATAGTAATTTTCAAGCATCAATGGTTCAAATAAAAATAAGTAGCATTTGTTTTATAGTAGTGCATAAGCTCTGTACGTTGTTCATTAATAAATGAAGGATGTCTGTAGTTGTTTTTTAGGGGGTTATTCCACAGAACCTATTGACATTTTCAATAGCTGTAAGTCCCAGGATAAATGCAACAGTCTTTAAGGATGTTTTTGTTTTGTTTTGTTTTTGATGGAGGTTGTAAATGTTCTGCTCTCTGAGGACAGTGCTGCAGTCAGATGGACATATTTGTCACTACTTACTGTTAATGTAATTTCCTGTTTTTCCTACTATATGACTCTCCTTTTAATCTCACTGGTTGGTAGTATGTTCTTTTTTTTTGGCTAAATGATGAATCCTGAGATTCAGCAAGAAGAAAATAATTAAAACTATTTGTTTCACAGACTGTCAGCAACTATTAGGGATTAGACAAATATAAATTAAGTTCTCTCTGGGCGCCCGGGCGGGGGGGGGGGCCCCCCCCGAGCCATGTTACAGACTTTGCAAAGTTCACAAACAACTGTAATCCTCTTTTATTGAGCACACATTTAAAAGTAAAGGTCAGTTATGTTTTGGTCACTAAGGAGTTTGCACAACTGGTAAAAACCAAGCGTTTAGATTATTTTTATATAAAATGCGTGCTTGCTGATGGGGTATCTCATGCTTCTCAGTCACGGCTCCCTTGCTCAGGGACCGAAAACCAGTCACATCAGCTCACCAGAAGTTTGCAGAGAAAAAGCAGGCTTTCCAGCTCATCCCTCCAGCCACCGCAGCAGCTTGTGCACCCAGGGCAGGGCAGTGCATGCGGGCGGGATGCACCCTGCCACCAGCCCTGCTCACGCCGCCGTCCCGCAGCCCGCGCAGCAGCCGCGCAACGTGCCGCGGCGGGGGCTGTGTGCCAGGCTGTCGCGGGGCGCGAGGAAGGGGCAGGCGGAGAAATGGGTGGAAGTTTAGACTGCAGACGTGTTTTGCATACCACCCGGGAAGCGGAGCCCTAATCTCGACTGGAACAATTCAATTCCGCGGCGGAGCACGTATTAATTAACAATAGGCGGCTGCAGAGCTGTGCAGACTTGCAGGGGAAGAGCAGAATTTTAAGCGAGCCGCGGGAAGCGCAGGAGAGGGCTGGGGCAGGGCTGCCCGAGCCTCTGCTCAGACCTCAGCCTTTATTTCTGGGAGTTAAAAGCAGCTACTAGACCACAGCACAGCTCTGCATTAATTCAAATGGAAATTTTCCCGGAAAACAAGTTTCATAATCTGGAGCATCGCTGTTTGCGGCCCATCACCGTGCACGGCCAGGGATGGCTTATCGATTGGAATCACAAGGCAGAGGTGTGCGTATAGCAAAATGGCATTACCAAAGAGCAGAGTTCAGCACAAGCTCCCTAAACAAAGCAAATTACTTCAACACCAGATGAGTCCGTAGCATGTATTTATTGAACCACAAAACCTCACGGTGTTTGTTTCCCACTTTAAACAACTGCTCTAACCTTTTAGTCAGAAAGCCCGGTGAATATAAGCACAAGAGAAACTCTCCTGGGGCTCTTAATAAAATGAAAAGGTTAATTCTCAGTGTGTTATTTTGGCTATTGATAATTCTGCAAATGTAAAAGTCTCTGGGTTATTTTGTATAGTATCCCAGGCCATAAACTGCCCATGCCCTTAATCAGTCTGGTATCAAAACCTTAGTCCAAAACTGTCTGCAGAGACAGAGCTATCTGAAAATGAAAGAAATATGAAGATTTGCAGGAAGATTCTGTGGATTTTTAATATTCTTGCCATCCAAGGTTGGCAAGGTTTTTGTTTTTGTTTTTTAATAGCAGGCTGGGGGAAGACTTTAGATGTTGAAGGGATTACATGCATTTTTCCTTTCCAGTTTTTCATTCAGTTTTTCTCCTTCAGCTTGTGGTATTTGACCACAGGCTATGAATCTAATTTTTGGAACCTGAACCAATTCTTCCTGTGACATGAGCCACACATAAGGTTTAGTCCCTGACAGAGGACTCGGGTAAACCTTATCTCCTGTATGTAAACACTTCAGTTCTTCTATGATGTTCTTCATCTGGCAAAAGGAACAGGAACATGGGAAGGACTGTTTGTGTTAGCAAATCTAGTCCTAGCCTTTCCAGGGGAGACATTTTTCACAAATTAGTGGCTCCATCTGCTACGTTAATGAAGATTTAAAAAACACCTTGGAAATAAATATGGATATTAAAAATAACAACTTAAGTGGATAGTAAAATTCTGTTTTAGCACTTTTTAGTACATTCCACTTCCCAGCTTTCCTTTATTTGTTCCATTGGCAAGAACCGCCTTTTTTTTTTTTTTTTAATTTTTTTTTTTTTCTTCTTCTCTCTTCCCTTTTGTAAATTAATACAAAAGCTCCCCAGGCTAACAGCTCCCTCTGTAACACAAGTACCAACCTTCCCTTCTTTCAGATTTTTTGGCTGATTAAATGTGATGGATTTAAACTCACAAGGAATTGTGTTCAAGATGGAAGTTTTCTGCTTCCATTTCAGACCTTAGGAAGCATTTGGATAGCTGAGAGTTTGCATTTGCTCTGTCTATAATGAGCTCTATAGTAAAGATACGATGCCTCAGATCTTGTCTGACATAATTTTAGAAACATGACTAATCTCACCGAAACCAATGGCACTGTTTGCATGTCTAAAGTTATACATGTTCTTTTGGTCTCTTCTCAGTTTAAGCCATCAGTAGGTTCCTTGGCATACTGTAAGGAGCCTCAGGGTGCATTGATTTAAACAAAGCCATTTACAGAGCTTAAACCCACTTTCAGTCACACACAACAAAAGGTTTGATTTGAATAATCAGATTCAGTCTTTCCTTGCATTTGCTTTTTTAGTTATTTTGTTAAAAGCAGGTTGATTCTGGTGGGTTAGCAAGCATCTAGATATGTTGATTTGCAACTGAATATAGCCTTTGCCTTTAAATTTAGTGCTTCTCTTGGGCAACCGAGAGGATAAGCTACATAGACATCTCCATAATTGTATGGCTTCAAAATATATCTGTGATTTCATGCATCCTGTTCTGATAGAAAATGGAAAATGGTTGTTTTGTTTATGAGATGACTAATGCTTTACATTTTTACAAGCTGCTTTCAGGTGAAAGATGAGTGCAATTAAAATGAAATGAACTGTCATTTTTTAAAGGATTTTATTACTTAAAGAGAAGTACTTTGAACTTATTGGACACATTTTTTCATCAAAACAGAGGATGTATAATCTGTAATTATTGACTGATTCTGTTTACTGTATCTGTCAGAAAGATTGGATTAGAAAAACTGTTCCACTCTCACGTATTTGCATTCCTTTACTCAACTGTAGAATGTAAATCTACTCTTCTTGTTTTCCATCTTTGGAATATATCACTCAGCACAGACATAAAATAACCCCCTTGATGATATATTTTTTCAATTTATTGTTCCAGGTTAAATGCTGAAGTTGCCAGGAACTAAAATTATAGGAAATATCAATTTGCAGAGTAAGATTCCTTCCCTCCTCACTACTTTTCTCTTCCAGTCCATTTCTTTTCTACTTTTCAGCTTGGGAACTATTGTAAAACTATCATTTAAACATGCTAGCTATTCTGAAAACAGAAACTCACACCAGTCAGGGCATGGACAGTGCTATTTGAAGATCTGCTTGAAGCTTCTTCCAGCAAGCCAGGAGTGATGTCTCTCTGCACAGGAGCTCTGCTGGGTGCACAGCTCTGCTGCCTCCGTGGCCCCAGATGCACAGCTCCAACATGCAGACCCTTCACTCCCCTTCCTCCAAAAGACAGGGAGAGAAAATACGATAAAAAAAGGCTCACGGGTTGAGATGAGGACAGGGATACCACTCACCAATTGCCATCATGAGTTAAATAGACTCAGCATAGTGAGATTAATGTAATTTATTGCCTATTACCAACGGACTAGAACAGTGAGAAACTAAAAGCAAACTAAAAACACCTTCCTCTGATCCACCCTTTTTCACCTCTTTTCCCTGAGTGGTGCAGGGCAATGGGGAATGGGGGCTGTGGTCAGTTCCTAACACTTCGTCTCCTCCTCTCCTTCACAGTCAGCGTGGGGTCCCTCCCACGGGATGCCGTCCTTCCCAAACTGAGCCTGCGGGGGCTGCCCACAGGCAGCAGCTCTTCAAGAACTGCTCCCACACGGCTCCGTACCACGGGGTCCATCCCCCAGCAGCAAACTGCTCCAGCACGGGTCCCCCACGGGTGGGCGGCAGCTCCCCCCAGACCCCTGCTCCTGCGTGGGCTCCTCTCCACGGGCTGCAGCTCCGGCCCGGGGCCTGCTCCTGCGGGGGCTCTCCATGGGCCGCAGCCTCCTCCAGGCCACATCCACCTGCTCCACCAGGGGCTCCTCCACGGGCTGCAGCGTGGAGATCTGCTCCATGTGGGACCCATGGGCTGCAGGGGGACAGCCTGCTCCACCAGGGGCCTCTCCACAGGCCGCAGGGGAACTGCTGCTGCCTGCCTGGAGCACTTCCTGCCCTCCTGCTGCACTGACCTGGGGGGCTGCAGGGCTGCTTCTCACTCTTTTCTCCCAGCTGCTTTTTGTTCCCCGGCAGTTTTCCCACTTTCTTAAATCTGCTCTCCCAGAGGCCCACCCAGCATCACTCCCTGTCTCAGCTCTGGCCAGCAGCAGGTCCCTTTTGGAGCTGACTGGAGCTGGCTCTGATCTGACATAGGGCAGCTGCTGGGCTCTGCTCACAGAGGCCACCCTGAAGCCCCTCTGCTCCTGAAACCTGGCCACATAAGCCCAGAACAGCCTTGCGGGACGTACTGCATTGTGACACAAATGTGAGAATTTGGGCTGAAGTCTATTTTTGCTTTCATTTGTGCAATTTTCCCAGGTATTTTTTCTTCATCTTGCACGCTATTGATGCAACCTGTAGTCACTTCGGATCAGTCTGTGCACTTTGCCTTTTCTGGTCCCCATCTTTGCTAGCACAAGCACCAGGCCTGCCTGATTCATGCCTGTGACAACTTCTGGAGAAGTGTCCTCCACTGGGAGGAAAGGATTTTCACCCTCTCACCGCAGCTGTGGGGCACCAGCAGGAGCCCTGTGAGACCCCTGCCCTACCTCCCCCTGTAACCAGGCTGCTGCAGTCAGACTGGGTGCAGCACTCTTCTGTACCACTTCCACAGAGAAGAGCCCGTGATATGTCTGCCAGCCTGTGTAGTTTGGGGTTATCTCATTTGTCTGGGCTCTGTACGGTCTTACACTTTTTGATCTCGTCGTAGCTTGTAAAGGTACTCTATACTGTGGTTATCTTCTAAGTATTCAGGAGTTCCACTCCTGTCCAGAGTGCTCGTAAGCATTAAAAACAAACAAACAAACAAAACAGTCCTGATAAAACACTTGTGAAGTTGGTGATAGGTGTCAGCTTCCATTTCCATAGAAGGGGAAATGATATACAGTCAGAGTGACTGCTAGTGCAATGTTAAACAGCAAGTAAAAGGTTAAAGATAATGATCAGGCCTTACAAGTCAGAAGTTGCCATATCTTATGTGTAAAGCCCTTGTTTACTTTGCATGAGCCTGCAGGTAAGAAAATAAATTCTGGGGGATGTATGGGCACTCAGGACCATCATCTTCAGCATCTGAAGCCTTGCTATGTCTCCCAGTGTCTGTGTCTGGTAACAAGGCAGCTACCATTTCAAATGCAAATACTTCTGTGTGCTTTTCTATGTTGTTTCCCCAGAGTTGGCATCATTTGAAAGAATTCAGCAAACTAAAGATGACCCATGTACTGATATGAGATAATGCTTTAGAGAATGAAAGCTCTAAAGCTTTCATGGTTGTTTGTTGTTTTAAGTCCTCCTTAATTTTGATCCATTTACATTTTGATTCGTATTCAAGTTGTGTTTTCAAGTAAAAGAAATCGGTTACATGTTATTAAACGAGGCAGATGTTCCAGCCACTACCTAGCAAAGAGGTTGCCTCTGTACAAGCTTTGTTGGAGGGGGGAGCAGTCTTACACTCTAATTTATATTTCTTGGGTAGTAGTAGTTCAAAACTCAGCAGAATTAAAGCCTTGCATAGCTAATAAAAATAACAAGATGGTTCTTTAGCATATTTCTAGCATGAATACTAAGCTGTAATTAAGTATTCTTACTTAATGATAGATCAGTCTACATCTAGGAATGAAGAAGATTATTTTGAATTGCTCACATGATACTGTAATTATGGCCATAGAAGTGGTGGTAAACAGAGAAATTGTGTGTTTTCCTTTATAACCACAGAGAAGGAATAACAGCCTCGTGCACAAAGTATCAGGATTGGGATTTAGAAGGCCAGCTGTCTTACTTCATCTCTTCTTCTGGCCAATAAATCACTTTGCCTCTCTGCGAAGAGAGTTAATATAGAAAGTGCCAGATTATGTGAAGGTACCCAGGACAATTCTGAGCAATTTAAGTCGGGCATCCTAATTAGAAGGTAGCTCCTGGACATCACCTGCCTTCCAGACAGACTGCCACGCTCCCAGAAGCGGCTTCAGCATTTTGTGAAGTCTGTGTACTCTCTTGGCTTTTTCCTCCTGTTGTTGCCTGCCTTTATTTAGACCTAGACTGAAAATTCTTCCAGCAAGTGGCTGTCTCTGACTGTATGTTCATACAATGCCTGGGGCAACAGGGTCCTATCTGTCAAACTTTGCTTACTATTACAGAGCTGAGTGAAGTAACAAGTGTAATGTAACTTGAGTAGCTGCAGTGATATCTCAGTTCTGACTTTGAAGACCTTGCTGTCTGCTGCAAAGCAAGCTTAGGAATTAACATGCAGGCAAAGTAAACTTCCTCAATGCGCTTGACAAAACGAACAAAGGATTCAGTTATGATTAATGACTTTGACCTGAAGCTTCAACTCCCTGCTCAAATGCAGTCATGTAAAGTTGAGTACTTGCTTCTGTTTGAAAAGTGCCTAAAACTAAACATTATTTGTCTAGTCCTTCATTTCAGCAGCTTAGAAAGTGCAAAGTATGAATCAAAAAACACTCCCACTCAAATCACTGGGGTTATGTAGCACTTCTAAGTGCGTGAGATTCAGTTTGAAATTAAGATGTAAATTTATTTTTGTGCATTTAGACATCTGCAAGTGAATTCAGCATTGAAGCTGACATTTGAAGCCAATGGAGATTTCTTCAATGGGGCCCAGAAAGCTGGCCAGCCAACAGGGGTTTCGTTCAGCTGCCTGATAACATAAGCATCTGATGCTATTTGAGATGACACATGAGGTCCTGCTCAGACTGGAGCAGCTGCTTTGGAAGGGGCAGGCTCAGAGCTGTAGCTGCTGCTGTCCTTGGTGAACCTTTGCTCATGTTTTGAGTCTGACAGAAGAGCCATCCTAGGGCTTCAGAGTCGAGCTGCTTGGCAATTTTCCAGCAAAAGAGATTTCTCAGAAAGTATCGCCCTGACACAAAAACAAAATGATACCTCCCACCAACGCTTTCATCAGAAGATTTGTTGGAAATCAGGCTCTGAAGCCTGCATGCCTGCCTGCTCCTTGGGCTCCCTGAGCAAAAGGCTGACCCCAGCAGTCTGCTGGGGATGTTTTCTTCCGTGGGCTACTTTGTCTTCAGGCTTCTCAGCCATCTACGTAAGAGCTGATGTGAAGATGAGCCAGGCCTTGCCAGGATCTCTGTGTACCTGGATTTTTTTTGGAAATGTCTTTCCAGGAAATTTGGTTTCAATAGGAAAGGAATGAGATATTCAGGATTTGATACCCGTTGTGTCTGTTTGCCAGCTATCTCGGCTTCTGTTCTGTACAGCATCTTCTGCTAGGACACTTAGGGAAAACCTTCTCTCTTTCCCCGAATAGTCGTGAATGATTTATGTTATAGAAGCTCTTTTCCTTCAACATTTTGATTTTATTTTATTTTTAGGTTTGAAAATTGCATTGTGTCCTTAATTCAACAATGTTTCACCTTTTATTATATATCAGTATCTTTGATTAAAAGATGGTTACTATATAGCCACAACATTGTCAGGAGAAAGGCTTCACATTTTAACTCTGCCATTTCTGTTTGCAGTTGCTGTCTCTTTTAAATCTGAAATTTAAAGAATTTTATTATGGAGTGAAGAGTGAATTTATTAAAGAATTCTCTTTGCTGCAAGTTAGGGGTTGAAGAGAAATTAATTTGATGGTGCTGACTGGGTCTCCAAGGAGAGCTGGATATTCAATAAAACATCTCTATCTCTTTTTGGTCTATAATCAAGGCAGAGATTAGATAGAAAGGGAATAATAGAGAGCTATGCAGGAAAGAATAGGAAGAGAGATAGAGCACAGATGGAAACCAGGACATTTTAGTGACGGCAGAGATCTCTCCAAAGCTGTGCTGCAGACCTCTCTGGCAGCATTGATTTCCTGGGGATCTGACAGTTGATCCTGGCCACAGGTGTTATCAGGACTTACATTCACCTGCTACAGCATTATTTATCAAAGGTTGCTGGACGCATCCTTACACCATAATGGTTTACATCCTAGCCTTTTTTTTTTTTTTTTTTTTTTCAGTATTTAGTGTTTCAACTGATTAATTTTTAGCTAATCACTTTTTGGCTTAATTTTTCAAAGTGATGATCACTTTTAGGAGGTGTAGACACTGCAGGAGTTACAAAACAAGTGTTGAGAGCACTTAGCCCGTGCATTCAGCAGGAGCCTGTGACAGTAGAGCAGCTGTTGTTATTTCACCCTTGAGTCCTGCATCCTTAAGTAACCTGTTCTTGAAATGTTTTGGTAGTTCACAGATCATAGTAATCAGTGCTTCCTGGAACACAAGTAATTTGTTTCTCACAAGTTTGTTTGCTTTAATATTAATGGGGACACAATCCCAGCTTCTCCATTTCTGACAGTTTTCAAACTATTTCATGTTGCGGTGGCTTCGTGTTTGCCTTCATTTGTAAGAGTCAAACGGTGCATTAAGGGTGACTGGGGCTCACCTCTCAATTAACTGCCAGCAAGTAAATAAAAGACTTTTCTAAACCAAGTAACAGTAATTTCGTGATCTCATTCCTGTTGTTAAGCTCCACTGTGCATATGTGCAGTACTGCTCAGAGATCCCAGATGATCTTTCTGGTGAGGTATATATTCTATTTTTCATTCCAGAGGCAAGTCAGCAAAATACTAACATTTGCAAAACATCATCAGAGTAATGTTGAGAAAAGTAAAGGAACCTTGGCTAAAGTGCCCAAGTATTCAGGCCCCAAAGATGACTTATTTAGCTTTTTCTGTGTCTTCATAGCTCAAATCTGGGAAATGTGTTACTATCTGGAGACACATCTTCTTGTTACCCAATCCAGGAATGGTCTGATGGAAGGAAGATCACCTATTTAAAAAGAGAGGCCACAGAGCAGACACTCTGAAGCTCCCTGCAAAAGCACTGAACGTCCTTTTAGCTCATCAACCCACAAGTAGATTTTCCATATTAACTGAAAACTGCATGATGTGGGTACAAAGAGACAGGACCGCTAGTATAAAACCATTGTGGATGAATGTCTCCTCATTAACCTACTTAATATTGCTTCTGAGGGGTATTCCACCAATTCTTAATATATTCTCCATCACTAACTGTATGGATAAAAGTGTTTCAATATGTTTTTCCTCAGCATTAAGTCATTTTCCAGCATGCCAGGCAGTCCTGGGTGCACATCTGCTCATTTGGCCCATCATTCCTGTCCCTCAAAATGCAACTGCAATGTCAGTCCCTCAATTTACCAGCTGTGTCCTGCACTCCATTCTCTTTGTTCAGCCCTCTCAGCTACCACCTCTCTTGATGGCAGCGTCCTGAAGTCATTAAATATGATCCAAATACCATCAGATGATCAAGATGAGGGAGCACTGGGTGAAGCTATTCCAGAGTAATAGTCCTACTCTTTCTGATATCAAGTGTCGTATCACTACTGCTTTTTGTCATATAACTCTATCAACCAATGCAATTTGAGGTATATCAATGCCATCCATTCAAACTATTCATCGTTGTGTTTAAGGCACATACCAATGCTCTCATTATTTGTTGGTAGCCACTGAAAAATGCTACTGGGAAAGTGGATGGGTTTCAGAAAAGGAATCATAGGAGCTTTTAAGCTTTGTTTCCTGTCCAGTTTCCCGTGGTTATCAAAGTCTGTACCATGCAGCCTGGAGCCCTGTAGTGGTACGGTCTGCCCAGAACTCTGAGCTATGAATCAGATGGAGGCAGAACTGGATGAGTACAGGGACAGTGCACAGCCATCACGTATAACTGGTGCAGACATGACTTCCAAAGAGTTAAGCTCTTGTGTCTGTTGTAGACAAATGAAATGGATGTGACATTTCATGGCTATACGGCTTTAGGGGCTGACCATCATCGGCTAACACATTTTGCAAGCATTAGCACCTAGTATTGACAAGATTATATGTCACTTAAGAATGTATTAATCAAAATGTGTTAACTGGCTAGTCTTAAATAAATAAATAATAACATAAACCATCTTAGTATATGTCCCAGTTTTGCACAGAACAGAATATTCCATTTGATGCTGAGAGAAAATTATTCTATACTGATGATTTACACTTAGCATCTTTTTTTTTTTTTTTTTTTTTTTTTTTTTTAAAAGGAATAACAAAGGTTCTTTAAAACAACACCATCTTTGTTGGGCATAAATAGTGCCAAAATGATGTCATTTTTTTGTTTATAGACTCCCTTTTGCTTAAGTGAGCTGGTCACAAGCTATCTTTGATCAATACTGTAACAAACAAAATCATGCAAAAAATGTTAAGCACAAATCAGTTCTATTTGGATAAGGGAAAAAAATAAATTACAGTTGTGTAGATATTAATGTAATAAGAAATTGTAAACAAAGTTCCAGTTTAAAAAATTTTATCACAAGTTGGTAACTGAAGGCTGAGGAAGCATTGTGCAATTTATAGGAATCCCTTTTGTTCTAGGACAAGTCCAGCCAAATCATAACTGCTGTTATTGATCCTTTATGAACTGTATATTATTCTGTTATTTTTATTTTTTATTTTTTTTCCTAATTCTGGCAAAGTGTATAGTATCCCCTGTGATTGGAATGGTACTTGTTATTACTGCCTGTCTGCCTGCAGCTTTTGGTAATACCTCAGAGTCACAAAGATGGTAACTCCTTCCTGTTTGTATATATCATGGCAAACATCCTGGGTTTTATAGATCATAGTATTCAACGAGTAGCTGGCACTTTCTCTGGCCTGCCCTCAGATACTCTCCTTCCTAGAAGGCATCTAAGGATGGATTATATATGTTTCTTTGGCACTAGTCTCTTGCTTGTGGCCATTTTATTTTCTAAGGGCTTTTTGGTTCCTCCTCATCTTTTGATGAGATATCACATGGTAAAAGAAGAGCTGTGGGACTGCCAGGAGTGTTGGCAACCAGGAATGGGGCTGTCACTGCTGGAACAATTCATCTTGTTCATCTGTCTGGATAATCATGAATTGCTCCAGTGTTTGCAACTTGCTCCCACCTTCTTCCTTCCCAAGAGTTCCTCAGGCAGCCGCAAAGAGGCATGATGTGTGCACGTGCCTGTGTGTCTGTGCATGTTGCTGTTGGTCTATGGTTGTGTACTAGATCTAGCACTTTGGGAAAGAGTCTTGACTGCACATAGGCAGGTGGATGTAGTGTGCTTTCATGTAGGTATGGACATGATCCAGAGGTGGAATTACAACATGCGCACCCTTCCAGCCTCTGAAAACAGACAGTTCATCCACCCATCCAGAAGGCCAGGGCACTCCTGGTGTAGGGTTTCCTTTTTATCTTCATTAAAACATGAAACATGCCAAAACAATGAAGAGATTCTCTACTAAGGAAATATTAATGCTTTCAGTATTAATTAAGCACTCAGAAAATGGGACAAGACAATTAATTAATCACACATATGCAATTCTGTTCCCCTTTGCACTGGAAAAAATGTTTTCCTTTAACTTAAATTAGTGTACACTAATTGCTTGATATATTGTAGTATATTGTCCCTTATGTGTTAAGATAATTGCTGTGAGCAACAGCTGGTAGAAGGTTCCCAGCACGGTACCTGAGAATCCTGTAAATGGGAAGTTTGTGCTGAACCTAATATTCAGCATACTGGATATGGTACATGGGATGAAAATGAAGTTTAATCTCATGGAAAACTACACAAGCAGACGTTAATGGATTGTGATGATGTCACCATGCTTATAAGACTGATCACAGTGTGGCCATTTAAGCACATTTATTATCATCTGAGCCTGCTCTATCTTTTTGTTATATTGAAGAATAAGAAACAATTTGCTGTATAAAATGATTTGGTAAAGATCTACTGGAGCTGCATGAGTAAAACCAACAACTGACTTTCAACTCAAAGATAGTCTTTATTTAACACATTTGATATTGTTTTGACTAGATCCCCTTCTGGTGGGGAACTTACCTGACATATCATCCAAAAACAGAAGTCTCGATATATTCTGAATAACTTGGGAGACCCTTCCCATCGAATTAGCAAAGGCACGTGGTATTTCTGATGCTGTGTGAAGATGCATACAGACCAGTCTCTGAGACTGTAGAGACTCTGCTCATAAGACCACAATCTCAGAAATTCTGCCTACAGACATTAACTTTTGTTGTTGTTGTTGTTGTTTTTAAAGCATTTTAGTTATGAACTTTTGTCATTAAGATTTGCGAGTCATTGACATTGACATTTATACTTGTTTGTGCTGGAGAGCTGTTGAACTCAGGAACATAATGTCCAGTGAACCATCATATGAAGTAATGGTTTATCCGTGTCACTAGATTTTTAATTAAAGCATAGCAGTACATTAAAAACTTTTGGCTTTTCTCTGTCATCCAGAATAAGTAGTATAAAATATGGATGCTTGTATTCACAATTACTCTTCTACTTTACAGCATTAAGATATTTTATATCTGATCATAACTGATCATGATAGTAGCCACTATATGAGCATGTTTTAGTCAACACAGAAGCTGTGTTTTTGAGTCATCCTGATCCTACAAAGAACTGTGCATGAGTATAATTTCATGTTGTTTAAATAATCTACTGGATGTGAATAACACTATTTTCCATATGATAAAAAAGGGTGAAGTAGTAGTAGTATAGTACTAAGAGGTAAAAAAGCACTTTGTAAGCGTTGAGCTCTTCTAGATGGTATTTCACAAAATAGACATCTTCTTAAAAAAATACTCCAGAAGTAGTTGGGCCTAGGTTTTAGTAAGATATTGACTGATATCCAACTGGGTCCATCAGAGAGTTAATTTATCATCTTATTTCATTAGATGATATTTAGAATAGGAAATGTTGTGTTTTGCAATAACTTACAGTAGAAACTAGCTCTTTTATGGCTACCGAATAAATGAATGGTGGTATTATGTTTCTTATTGATCTGTTGGCATCAATAGCTTTTCCTTCAGTTTAAACACCTTCGGAGAGGGAGTTAGTATGTAACCTGTGGCGCATGTATGTTGGGCATGGAAGTGCCTCAGCAGAGCAAGTTTCTTCTTCATCAGTTCACATTTTGGGTAATGGATCTGTGGTCATGCAAGGAATTTGTTTCCCTTGCAGATGCTGAGCATGCTCTTCACCAGCGACAGTGGGGGAGGTCTTGTGTTTGGGTGACATTGCCGTATTGTGTAATCACATATGGCTATTATATGGTTTTAAATGAGACTAAATGCCAGATGCGTCATCTAAACTAATGTTTACTAATAAGTTGTGTTATATTTAGTGTGCAGTGAGAAAAAAGACGAGCTATTTCTTTTTAAAATTATGTGAACCTTGTCACAAAAAGCTTCAAATGACTTAGAATTTTGTTTTGTTTTGTTTTTATTAGTCACTGAGTAACCTATTCAATACTGTCTCATTCATCAAGTGAGTTCTTCAGGGAAAGACATCCTGTCAGGTGTAGCAAAGCAATGAACAGCAACGGTACTGTTAATGACTCGTAGAATGATATTGCAGGGATTGTAAAATGACACCTTACTATCTAGCAGACATTGTTCATAATTATATCACTGACAAAGACAAACCATATCAAATGTTGTGTTGTAAATATGTCCTTTAATAAAATAAATGTCATTGTAATAAATTCGGTGATAGCTGTATGATCCTTCTGAATGGTAAATGGAAATCCTTTGCATATCTTCAGGATGAAAGGCAGTATCACTCTCAGCTATTCACTTACTAATTTTCATGTAGTACTCATGCTGTATCAAACATTATAGATCTTTCACCATTTTGCTTTAGGACACTCTGTAAAATGTAATTCTCTGGTTTACCTGCCTGCATGGATTGAGCTGCCGAATCTCAATTTGCTGTCGTCACTATCATGATTCTTTGCACATGTCCTATTGTTAAAATGAACACATTATGGATATAGCATAGCCTTCATCCTCCTTAGGCAGAATGCAGACCCCTTCAGTCTTGCAAAAAATGAATAATTATGCTGGGATTTTAATATTTCTGTTTGCTTTGGGGTTTATTAGCTCAGACTGTGCAAGCTCAATTATTTTATGTGCTCCTTCTGACTAGGTCTTGAAAAAATGGGTTAGAGTTTTCCATGTAACCGTTCTGTGGCTTTAAGCTATCTCAAAATAGTGCTGTGGTAAAAATGGACTGTACTCTGCCAATTGGGTAAGTGGCACTTTTATCGTTACTAACTTGAGGTTTGCATAAGGACCACAAGTGGGATGAAAAACTAGGGAAGCTGATTCTCATTGGTAGGGTCCTGTAGTGAAACTTTAGTCTTCCATTATATCTGTCTCTCATGAATTTGTGTTTTGTTGTTGTTGTTTCTGCAGACTCCAGAGGAAGGAGCCTCTACAAGCATCTATGCAGCAGTATCACCCGAGATGGAGGGAGCTGGTGGCTGCTACCTTTACAATGAGGAAAGGACAAAATCGGCTGACATAGCATATGATGAGGAGCTGCAGAGAAGGCTCTGGACAGAAAGCTGCAAGATGGTTGGGATTTCTGATGAATCCAGCAGAGTTCCCTAGAAGAAGCCATTTCCAGCTGGGTAAATGAAATGTATTGACAAACATCTTAGGTGAATTCTTGCAGCATCAGTCATCATCCTGGAAATCACTGTTCAATCCCAAAGGCAAACATGAACAGCTTTGTTCTTCACTTGAACCCCTAGTCTGCTAGGGTGTGGGGGGAATATTCCCACAGAGAGATGTATGTGGTTGGTTTTAAATCTAACCATCAGTTTTGTAAATCATGATGTTTCAGTCTGTGATTAAAATACAATCTTTAACCTTGTGCAGAGTTGAGTTTTCATTTTTTGTTCAACAAGAAAAGACTTTCCCTGGTGAGCATGGTGTGTCTGTTGAACGTAAGCTACTTTTGTACATTTTTTTGAGCTTTTTTAGTCAGTTTTAAAAGTTGCAGCATCTTTCCTTAAGCTTCATTAATCTTTAAGACACTTTATACTGAATGTCAGCTCATTCTAATTCAAACATTTGGCATTCATGATAATTATGTTGTTTCTATCATCATGTTAGTTTTGTATGTCAAAGTTTATTCAGAGGTTTTAAGTAAAGATGAGGACCAAAAAATGTAAATAAATAAGGTCTTCAGATGGGATATGGAATTCAAATGTTTTCATTTGGAGGGGGGTTAAAGGAGAGCCTTAAGAATGAGGAAGGAATCAGATGCAAAAATTGCAGCACTGGTTTTGGCAGAGAATGCAGTTAGCCTGCTGTATCAGCTGTGGGCATGGAGTACTTGTTGCCTTTTCTCTTGAACCTGTGTAAACTTGTGTCTGCAATGTCTTGCATTTTCTTTGGCAAGGAGATTCACTTATCTACCAGCTGTTACATGAAGAGTCACCTCCTTTGGTTGTTTTTGAGCCTGGTTCATAGGAGTTTCAAGACTAGCGTTGGTGGTTTGGAAGAGACAATAAACAGTTGGTGCTCTCCACCTTTTCCACATTGCTAAGGGTTTTGGAGTTGGAAACTTTCAACATGAACCTTTAAACTTTTTTTTTTTTTTTTTTTTTTTTTTTTCTTCCATGTTGAAGAGTAGTCCCTGCCTACTTACTTACACGGAAGCATCAGGATATCTTCTATTTTGTTATGTATTTATTTCTCTCCTAAGAATTTCTAACAGCTGATTTCAAATGTGGAGTCTGTGATTAGGGAGTCTAAACTCTTGCTATTAATGGAGTAAGCTCTAGCCTACTGTCATGTCATTAATTTTATATATTGTCTGAAAAAGAAGAATAATTCTATAAATGCCATTGTATTTTTTTTCTCCAAGATATACAGAGTGAAGGAGAGCTACAGGTGGATGTAAAGCATATATTTACTTTGGGGGATTAGAAATCACTGCATGACAGGACTGAGTGTAAACATACTGTTGTGCTCTAATTTGCAGCAGACTAGAAACAGCATGAATGTGTTCCTATGCACTGAACCCCAGACTAATATCCCTTTTGGGCTTTTTTAGCTCAAACCTGGTGCTTCACTGACCATTTCTCCAGCCTTTGGTTCAGAGAGAGATCACATCTAACTGAAAGAAAGCATATTGACATGTCCATAGAATAGCAAGGAGATGCCAATAAAGAAAGCAGTATGAACAACGAAAAGCAGATGAGGACAAAAATAATAAAAAATCTGAAGGAGAGCATATTTCCCCTCTGAATTAAGTCATGCATGATTTATTCCTAGCTCCTTAGAGTTAGTATATACAAGGGTTAGCAGCAGGAAATTTATCACTCAGTCACTATAGCACTTTCTCTGTATGACTGGCTGACTTTTTTTGGTAACTGAATGTAGTGCTTGTGAAATGTGCCAGACTGACACTCTGGGAACTAAATTCCTCTGTTTATTCACGGATCATGCACCGGATGCTGTAAGCCTGCTAGACAGCCAACATTTTGATGTTGCCATAGCATTTGCACAGAACATCATTGCTGCTAGAAGTATGTCCAGGATTACTCAAATTAGATGGAACCAAATTACCTTCAGGTTTAACTCTGTCAAAGCTACACGACATTTGTACAACCACTTTCAAGTAGCAAAAGGAGTGGTAAAACAGCAAACACTAAAGAGAGCTAGTCACTCTTTCAGTGTAATGTGAATCACTTAGTGGTCTCAGTCCTGTGAAATCTGTGTTGACAACACTGAAAACATGGTTTGTGAGAACCAAGAACACAGATCGTGCCTGCATGAGGGAAAAACATATCCTAAAGCCAGGGATTTTGAGAATGGTGTAATACCATGAAGATGTAGTTGAGCTAGTTGTAAAAGTGTTATCTCAGGAACTAAAAGCAGTAAGCTGTGTCAACTCTGCACTATCATATAAGCATCCGAGCTTGTCTTGAGCACTCACTTGTGATACAGTTGTAAACATTCAACTTAATCTTTAGCCTACCTATTTAGGAATATATGTATATATATGATATATATATGGTATATATCATGTAGAAGATACCCATATCTCAAAAAGATACCCAAAATCTATAGTCTGGTTCAGATCTGAGATCAAGAGAGTCATCAGCAAATGGTTACTGTGGCTTGATCTTATTGCCATTGACGAGGGAGGAAAAACATTTCAAACCACTATATTATTATTTTGTTAAGGAAAAAAAAGTATTTTTCAGCTCACGCAAATAAGAAAACCTTACTCTTAGGAAAAACACACAAACAAACAACTATGTCTTTGAAGGATAGTTCAAGTAAATCTTGTAGATTTACTTCAGTTAATATAGTTATTTTGGAATAGTTATGCTATTTAAGCAATATTATTTAAACAGTGAAGTTGCATAGGAAATAATGTGCTGACAAAGTGACCTAAGTTTCTTAAGAGAAATGTTAACTTTTACATTAATTAACTAGCTCCTTTGTAAACTAATTAATTATGTACTGGAGAAACGAATTATGTACTGGAAAACTAAGTGCTGTTATTCACACATAATGAAATAATCAAATCCTTTCTTCAAATTCAAAATTGATTAAAGCCCTAAATGTGGAACTTCTAGCTGCACTTCCACAATGTACATATTTAAATTTTATTGTTCTTCTTCTTCTTCTTCTTTTTTGCATAACTATCAATTAATTTGGTACACAACCAGAAGTAGTTTACGATAGAAAAATAACTTAATTATTTGACCTCAAGATTATTACTGCATTTTCCAAGTACACAATAATGTCGGTCCTAAATATAACAATACACGGCAGGTATTTAAATCCTCATCCTAAATAAGCTATCCTCATGCAAACTTTCACTCTTGTACAATTCTGGCTTAGACTATCCTTCCTTGCTCATTACATGGCATGGTTTATGCTTCAGTCGCCACCATAGAAAGGTAAAATCAGATTCCAGTGAAATTAACATGAAATCTGTTACAGATAAGATAGAAACATATATCTGAGATTCCTGATACATGATTTGAAGGGGGTAAAGGCTCAGGGCACTGACCAATCTGCAATAACTGAAGAGATCACTGCAAAATGTGAAGTGTATTGCACAACACCAGTTCAGGCGGGACAGATAAGTCATTTTATGAATAACTTTGTGAAGTTAATTTTAATTCCTTTTTAAAACAAAAATGTGTTTCAGCAATACATTGCAGTAATGATAAATCTGGTCAGGGGCATCTGGGATACCACAGGAGATAAAGTATGTAGAGATAAACTATCTAGGTTCCAAAAATATGTAGAAGTTCCAGTTTGTATTTTGAATATTATCCATACAAGCATGTCTATTTGAGGGCTACCACAAATTATAATCCATGTCACTTGCAAGGTCTTTTAAATAAAAAGTGCTGATGAGTAAATATCAGATTTTTGGATTTGGGAC
The DNA here is from genome assembly GCF_011077185.1 of Oxyura jamaicensis. Taxonomy (NCBI): domain Eukaryota; kingdom Metazoa; phylum Chordata; class Aves; order Anseriformes; family Anatidae; genus Oxyura; species Oxyura jamaicensis. The sequence goes on from NC_048893.1 coordinate 133,013,856, forward strand.
AGAGTAGTGAAACAATTTCAATGTGATGCGCATGCAGAGCTGAAAGGTGTAGTCACTGTTGGTTTTAAAGTGTCCCTGAAAACGTCAGTATGGAAGTCACAAAAAGCAGAATCCTCTGGCTATTGAGAGAGTAGCAGGCTTGGGATTTAGCAAATTCCTTTTAGCTTCCCTGCAAAGTTGGCTTGAGCACTGCCAAGAGGAAAACACATGAACAGTCAAGAATGCTGTTTCCAGATGTATGTAGTTGTTAGCTTCCATATTGCACCCATCAACACTTGTTAGCATCTCTCCTTTTGGAAATGGACCAAGGCCAAGAATTCCTTTCACCAAGAGTGATAAAAGAGCAACCAAGAGTCATAAAAGAGTCAAAAGATAGCAATGGCCTGTATGTATTTTGACAAACACTGTGTAGACTGAAACCAGTCACCTTAAAGGGAAATACTACTTAATCCCAGGTGGAAGGATGGAAGGACGGACGGACGGACGGACGGAAAGAAGGAAGGAAGGAAGGAAGGAAGGAAGGAAGGAAGGAAGGAAGGAAGGAA
>NC_048893.1:133014410-133046145 GCF_011077185.1 Oxyura jamaicensis
GAAGGAAGGAAGGAAGGAAGGAAGGAAGGAAGGAAGGAAGGAAGGAAAAGAGCAAGCTATAACGCTTCTTGAGTGATATTAAAGATAGTCAGCACTTCACAGAGAGAATGCAAAGCAATCAACATTGTGATCATAAGCAGCCATATGTCCTTTCCACAGATGATAGGCCAAGAAACATAGCCTACCCTCTATCTTTGCATTGCTTGAATTCACAGTAAGAGCTCAACCTTCACTGTTGAAGGTCACAACAAAGCTGGTCCATTTTACTTATTTATCTTTCCTTTTCTGAAGCTAGTAAAAAGACTTGTTTCAGCTTGTCCACATTTATGGAACTCATTATGTAGTCCATAATAATCTCCTTATATTCAATATCTATGATGTATCTAAGATGTTTTTAATAAGGAAATGGGAAAAAATCATGTTGAGAATTACATCATAGCTAAGGACCAAATACTGCATTATTTTCTCAGGAAAAACTTCCATGGAAAAGAATCTCAGTTCTTCATAAGAAAAGTCAGGCTATGTTCAAGAAAGTCAATGTAAAATATTTACACAGAACTTTTCCCTTAGTTATATTATCCAGCTCTACTCAAGTTAATGATACCTCCCAGAATCACATAATAGCAGAAGAAGCTATAAAAACCATATATCATTTAAACTTGGTAATCCCCCAGAACATTATCTCTCAAGTGAAAGTACCTTTGTGCTTCTATTAATATATTAAAATTCTCTCTTTGTCTCAAAGAGATTAATCTAAGAAAATGTGCAATCTAAAAATTCCACTCATATAGTATATGGAGAGAAGAGAGTAGCATTCATCTCACTTAAACTAAATCATCTAAAAGCAGGATAAATAGTTTAAGCCAGATGCTTAGGCTCTGTCTGTGGTTACAGTGAGTGTAATACTTCGATGGGACAATTCCTCTGACCTGTTTTAGTGTGAAATAAGTAATCTGCAGGAGATGCCACCTGGGTGGCTGTCCATAGAGGAAAAATAGACGAGCAGTCTAAGTTAAGCATCCAGTGTCTGTAAATTGTCAAGATCTCTTTGGCTCAGCCAGCCATGGAATCAAACTGTCTAAATATAAAGCTTTTATTTTCTGGGATTTTTTTTCCATAGTTTATTAGCTCAAAAGGTGTCTTTCTGGGAGTTTTTCCATAGCTTTTTAGCCTGAAAGTTACCATAGCAATCTTATGTTTTGATCTTCTGTGCAACAAAGATCTGCTAATTCTGATTTGAAGCGTATTGGTTCTTCTTGTCATAAATGTTTGTTGAAAAGTTTCCAGTGAATTGTATCACCTTGGATATGTTTTTCCAGTCTAAATTGCCCTCAGTTCAAAAACCTGAGCTTTATTTCACATCTGAGCTGGAGTAGCTTTTCAGCTCCCAGCTATTTGATCTAGTTGCACTTTCATCTGCTGGGCTGAAGAACCTAAGTTTTCATCCCGGTAGAGATGGTCAGGCAGGGAAGAAATCATCTCTTGGAATTTTTTTGATAACCTAACTTGATTAAGCTCTTTGAATCTTTCATTAGAAGTCATGTTTTACGTCTTGTAATCATATTCTTGTTTTTTAATGAATCTGATCCAATTTTTCAACTTCCTTCCTGCTTTTGGAATCTCAACAGCTGGTTTTGACATACATAGGTAATACAGCCTCACTAGTCAGTTTATTTTCTCTCTGCTTCTAAGCCCCAAGGCCTTCTTGCCTGAAATACCATATAGAAGCTCAGATTCTGAGGCTCTATAAGCTTTTTTTCAGACCCACAAATTCCCATAAATACAGCCCACTTTATTTGTTTCAATATATATGATCTAATAGAACTCTGAACACTTCTTTTATTGTGATTTATTTCCACAGTTAAAACCCTAAATCTGCACTAAAGAGTACTTGAGAGGATTTTGGAGCTGTTGAGTCAGGAATTGCAACAGGGACCAAGCATCAGAGCACTGAGATCATGAAAATGTGCCATAGTTCAGCAATTAAAACCATACATAAAATAATAGGCAGTGACCTGCCTTATCTGGAATGTAACTAATTTCACCAAATCAGTCATTTTGTTCATTTTTTACATTACTTCTCTTATTTATCACTCTGACAGAATCTCCCAGAAGACATTTCTCTCTCATCCCAGCCAGGATTAGCTGTATAAATGCACATTTCTCTGCACCTGTGAGGTGAAGAGATCCCTGCAATTATACAGTATTTCAGCACAGTGCTGAAACTTCAGCAACTTGGCTCCAAACCTTGGTTCTAGAAGTGATTTAGAGAAGCAGATTAGGCTCTCAGAGATTTATATATATATATATATATATATATATATATATATATAAAGTCTGAATTTAATTCTTCGTTTTTACCTCTCTATAACTCCTATATAAAAGCAACTTCTCTTTCAATCTGTTCATCTGGGAGATTTCTCCTGAAGCCAATGGAAACAAGTTTTGTTCCATGCATCAACTTTGCATGACATCTGTGATCACGACACCGTAACTCCCTCTTGCCCTCCTGGGTCTTATTTCTGGACACTGAGTTCAAGCTGCAAATTCACAGCTTCTCTGCTTGTTAAGAGGAGAATTATTACCACCTGTTTTATGGGATTGTAAACCACATTTCATACCACATTTACTTAATACGCTCTACCTGTTAACACATTTATCACTTTTCCTGTAGACCAGAAAGCATTTTACTACCAGCTCATTCTCCAGGAAATAGTGAAAGCACAGCTGTCATCCTACATCTGAACAGAAACCCTAGATGCAGATATTTTCTGCAAAACAGAAGCTCAGAAGTTTTTGTTGTTGTTGTTGTTTGGGTTTTGTTTTTGAAAATAAATTAGATATGTTAGAAAATGTTAGACAATTTTAAAAGGTAATAGAAATATTAACCACCAAAATTTTTAAATGCCTGATTCACCAGAACATGAAAAATAACAGGTCTATTTTTTATTTATTTATTTATTTATTTAATACTATGTATGTAGAAAAAAAAACATTCAAATTTGGAGTGATTTAGCTCAACATGTTCTTCATATTGTTTCATGATAGATAGTGCAGCATTTTGCAATGAAATATTTTCTTTAAGCAAGTCAGGGAAGAGGCCTTTAGTGAAAGACACATCTTTCAATCTGTTCTGAAAATAGAATTATTCTTCTACAGAAGTTGTGCTTTAAAGAGATTTTTCTTTTCGCAAAGATGACTTGAAGACCTGAGCTGTGGGAGAGAATTAGGCACACAGAAATCTTCCTTCCAGATTCCACTGCTGGGGTCCAAGAAGACACAGAAAGGAAGATACAGCACACATGATTATTTTCTTTTCACTTCTCCCTCTGTTACTTTTAGTTGTGATCGCTTCATGAGAAGAAAACAAGAGAAGGAACTTAGCTGCCATTGGAAAATGTGCTTCCATTGGAAAAGAACAAAAATGAAAGAACAGTTATCTAAATCATCATCAGCCCAAGCTCTCCATATCCCTGATGTATTCATATCTAAGTTTTGAGTAAGCCCTTGAAGAACAGCCCTCAGGGTCACAGGACTTGAGAAATTCAGTCCCAGCTGTTCATATGTGTGATTTACCCCTCTAAAAAATAAAGACCCCTAGTTTTTATGCTTGTTACACAATAGTTGGTAACACAAAGTGGCTGCTGTTTTCAGTACAGCTGAAAAGGTCAAATTCTGGGTGTTGCTCTTTTTGAAATATCACCCTCTTAATTCATAGACAAATTCATGTAAAATCATTATGATTATTTTTCAAAGATTCTGAGGTCAAGAGGGATCACCATGGTCATCTGAACAACAACCTTGAAACTTGAATATCTGCAAAACAGTTTTAAGAAGGTTTGATCCTGCAAATATCTGCCTATTCTGCATTCTTCTAAAGCAAATACCAGGTCTGGGTAGTAGGTTAGACTAAATTTGTAATTTTTTCCTTTCCCTCAAGTTCTGTAAATCTACATGACCTAATTCTCCTGAGAACAGATGTTTTGGAACGCTGCTGTTAGAGACTGTTCATCACGTCAGTTCAACAAACCACATTAGTATAAAAGCATGTGCTTGAGTGTATTCTAATAAGCAAATTGCTTTTAAGCATGCGCTCAAATTTCAGCATGCGCTTCAATCATTCAGGGCTAAAGTGTGTTGAGTTGCAGATATGGGGCAGGTGACAAAAGAGTTGTGAAACCACACCCAGGTAGATACAATACACAGCACAAGTTAAAGTCCCATATGAATCTATAATAAAGACCAAGACAAATGATCTCTATGTTTGAAAGTGTTTGTCATAAGCACCAATGCTAAGGGAAACATATTTTTAAGCCTTTTATTTCAATACATTTTAATCAGAAAAACAGTGTCTGCATAATCTACAGAGGAAAATAACAGGGACATTACAATATATTTTAAAATAGAAAACCAAAAATAACCCTGTATTGCTTAATGATTCATCATATATCATAAGTTCAAATCATGTAATAAAACACTCTAAAGACAAGAGGCACGTTGTTTTGGGAGAAGACCAGGGAGAATGATTTGCTTCTCAGAGAGTTATAAATAAGATAACTATTATTTGCTAGTACTTGATTATATACAGTGTTTCAAGACATTTCAAAGCTCTGCACTTCTACACAGGAATGTAAAATGGAGTGGTATCTGTGTGCCGGTGTAAAATTATTTATTTTCATGAATATTTCCATTTTCATGAATGGAAAATAAATACATTCAGAACCACTTGGATATCATATGTTCCTAAAGCAATTGATTTGCTGAATACAGATGAACACTTGTATTTCTTGCTACTTTTCTTATGACCTCTTTCATTTTTAATAAGTCTTTTGTTAGTCAGATGTGGTAAAAAGCTTTAGATCAAACCTCTTGAGGTAAAATCCAAAGCTCTGGGGAAAAATAAGAAAGATGAATTTGTTTAGTTTCAAAACACATAGCCACTTTGCCAAGAGCATCCAGCTGGCAGGATAGAAAAATGTATCTCCCGATTGCAAATTGCCAATTCTAAAATGGCACAGCAGTAGCTTTCCATCCTGATTACCTACAGCTGGCCTGCCTTTCAACTCTGGGTTTCTAGTCAAAACAATAACTTCCTGTTGCCATATTTTCCAAAATACCTTTCCCACAAATTCATACAAAGTTACGAAACACAGTTGACAATTACTTGTGTACTTTAGATGAGCCTGTATTGTAGCTCTCAGTGGTTTCCGAACACGAGTGAGACAAGATCTGCATCACTTGCTAGACCAGCTGGTATAGCTGTGGGGGAAAATCAGCAGCCTTACAGCTCACAAGCCCTTCCACAAGTCTAAAAAAAAAAATAATAAAAAAATAATAAAAAAAATACAAGTAGTGATCCTGAGAGTAATTGCTTTCAGCTGAACTTCATTGTGGTAATCCATTAGGTGGCTGGGGAGAAAGGCTGATTGTCAGCTCTGGGCCTGAGGGAGGATGTTGGCCAATGTAGGTAAGGGCTCAGATCCCAGGGGATGGAGATAATTGTACAGATGTAACTGAGGGGTGGGATGTGTTTTCATAGGATTTTGATGCCTGGATGCTGCTTGTGATGAAACAGAAACAAAAAAGCTCCTCTGTAGATGGCCTAAAACAAAGGAGGTGGCTAACGTAGTGTGCAAATGCTCTTAGCAACAGTGGAAGCAAGCATGTGCCTAAACTGCAACATGTGCTGAAATGGTGTCTGGGACCAGGGAGGGCAGCAGGGCTGGCCCCTCTCTTCCTTAGGTGTGTGCCTTCATGAGGCTGTGGAAGCTTGGGATTTCTGGTTTGATTTTTGCAGGATCCATTTCTGTCTACAGCCTGGCGGAGCTTGATTGCTGGCTGGGAAAGAGGAGGCTGCCCTCCCACAGCAGCTCATCCCTCACTGCTTGGCAAAGAGAGAGGCGAACTGGGGGCAGGTAAAAGGGGGACTGCTCTCGCTGCCCTAGCATTGAAGAGGCACTGAACTTGGTATTTTGCAAACCATATGGTACTGGTGTCTTTTGTGGGGTCCCAGCCCTACCAGCGGGTGTTACGAGGACTCAAAAAGTGGTTCAGATCTTGAGAATGTTTAAGCGTGGCTCTGCCTGTTTCCTGCAGAGGAGAGTTGGTATAGGAGAAAAGCGTCAACTGCCAAAATGCAGAAGGTCCTCAGCAAAAAATTTCTGTGCACCTGAGGGAACTACAGATAAGAAAGGGAGACTTCCACTGAGTTTAAGTGCTCCTAAAATTAGTTGAGTGCTGAGCAAGAGTTTTTTTTTTTTTTTTTTTTTTTTTTTTTTTTAATGTGTTGATATTACAGTGTTCATCCCTGTCCTATTTTAGAGTTTTGTTTTCAAATCTGGACCTTGATGATTCATATTCATTAGAGAGACGAGTGAGGGATGCCCATCTGGAGAACACAGAACCTGCTCTGAGATACTTTGCTCACCCACTGGGAAAGCAACACAGCAGGGCAGCTGCTGGTAAAGGGCTGGAGAGCACGTGCCTGTCCTGAACATCAGAGCTCCTCCTTAGAGCATTGAAAAAAATGCCAGGAGCAAACCGAACTCCTCAAAAGTGACTGAAAAAACATCAAGCAGAAATGTGAGTCTAATACAAAAGCCAGAGTGTTGCAGATGATGGCCACTGTGCTCTTTTCTGTGCCTTTCTCCTTTGCTCTTTCCTCCAAGAGAACATGAGACAGCTGCAGTTACAAACATCTATGTTAGGTGAGACCCAGATACTAAGAACCTAAGGACATCCCATGTGGAGGGGGTACAGCGTTCTCTCTTTAAAACAGTCTGGTTTTATTTCCTCTCTTTCTCTCTGCTGTTTTCTCTCTTTCTTTCTAACTAGAGAGAAGCTAGCTTTTATCTGCAAACTTTGTGAGAAAAAGAGAATGGTTTAAGCTAAAATACAGTGGTGGTATCACAAAGAGGAGTAACTCTGTGATGAACAAATTAGGCTGAACATCAAGAGATGTGTTTTTTACCATCTAGAATTGTGCTCAGGAATAGTTGTAATGGGATTAAGGGGATTAAATAAATTGATTTATTTTTAAAACAGGAGCCCCATTAGGCAGGGACAGATATATATGCAGTAGTAGACCTGTGTGATGACCTAAAGGGATTGTTGCAGACAAATTCCTTTGACGTGTTTAACATCTTGCATTTCTAGAGAGTGTGCTTTGCCCTCTGGTGAATGCTGGTTAGCTACGAAGGCTATTCAAGAGGTTTTTATGGAATAACAGCCCTAGGCGAGCCTGCCACTAGCAAAACCTTAGTGTACTGACTGGAATTATGAAGGAAAGGAGAAATGAGTCAAGGCTCCTATAATAAGTGTAACTCAGGAAGCAATTAATACACTCTAGCTTTAAACCACAGTATAGTGCTGCAGTCTAGAGTCCAAGTATAATGAGGAATCCCTACAGCCTGTTCAGGGATCTCTCTTTTTCCAAAGGAACTTGGAAAAATCTGCTCTTGAATAGACAGCCCAGTCCTTCTCTGTCAGTAGCAATATCTCATTTTCTTATGCCTGTACACATCCTATACAGAGTAATGGGTAAGTGAAGTGTCTGATTAACCTTCTTTGCAGTGTCCCCAGCAGCACAGACAGGTTTTATTTATTTATTTTAAAGTGGAGTACACTGTAGTACAAATGATTGAGTTTAGCAGTTCTTGAGTTCGCTTTCTGGTTTTTAGTGCTTTCAATTCATGTCCACACAGCACAGATTTTTGCATGTTTGGCCTGACTACACTGCAGGTGATTCTCTGGGGGCTAGTATCTCCCCAGCTGCTATATGTGATGCTTCACAAGCCTTATCATCTCTCTTCCAAGAGCTGGGAAAACCTCCCATGGTTAATAAACTGTCAGCTTTCCTACTGATTCCAGCCAAGTGGTTCTGAGGATTTTTTTGGCTAACTTTATAAAAAGAAAAAAATACTTCTTCCCCCCACATGCTTCCTGATACATGGTAGATTATTTTCTTAATACTGTGAGAATATTGTGCTTCCAGCAGGCACTCTGGGAAACCTGGGCTGTTGGGGAGCTCCTGGTGACCCTTCTCACCTTCCGCAGATTTGTACGCAGCATTTAGTACAGTGAGTGATGAGCTGCTGTTTGTCAGAGCAGGTCATATGAGTTCATACAAGAGGATATTTTCTTTGGAGACAGCCTTTTCCATTTTAACTTTTGCTGTTGGTGGATGTGGGAAGAGGAAATGTGTCTGTAGACATAAAGGTAGAAACTGGCAGCTCAAGAATGTCCTTGGGAGTGGACATGGGAGTTTGGGTCATTCTTATGACTGGGTAAAACAGATAACATTTGGGAGAGGGAAAATTTGATGGGCTTATGTAAAGGTTTTATTTTTGCACCTGACTTTTATGTAAACCCAGGAAGAATAGGAGACGCTCTTACTGAATCCAGGTTGACTTTCAGATGCAGGAACAGTCAAGACTCTGCCCTCCTGCAGTGTCCCAGCATTCTGCAGGGCAAGAGATGAAGCAATTAAACAGAAATGCTTCATAAGAAATAAGGTATTGCATGTGGATGTGAGGCATTAAAACCCATCTGAGTTTGAGAGGGACTTTGCTGCCTGTAACAAAAAGGAGGCAGAGGGAGGCAGGAACTGGTAGAAGAAGGAAAAAAAAATCTGGAGAAAGCCAGGGGATACAAATTTAAAAAGTGTACCGTGAACTACAAAAAAAAAAAAAAAATATTAGTCACACTCACACAGTTTACTTCTAAATTTTAGTGTCCTAGTGAAACAGTCCTCTAAACTTCAGTATGTAGTAGGTTTATGTGGCGAGGTTTGGTAGCAGGGGGCCATAAGGATGGCTTCTGTGAGAAGGATCTAGAAGCTGTCCCATGTTTGGTAAGGGCCCCACTGCTGACCAGAGCTGAGCCAATCAGTGATGTTGTTTTGCACCTCTGTGAGAGCAGATTTAAGACAGAGGGGGGAAAAAAAAAAAACAAAAAAAAAAACGCTGCGCCACACAGCAGCTGGGAGAGTGAGAGGAGTGAGGAACAGCCTTACAGGCGCCAAGGTCAGTGAAGAAGGAGGGGGAGAGGTGCTCCAGGCACCAGAGCAGAAGTCCCCTGCAGCCTGTGGTGAGGCCCATGGTGAAGCAGGATGTCCCCCTGCAGCCCATGGAGTGCCATGGTGGAGCTGGGTTCCATGCTGCAGCCCGTGGAGGAGACCATGGTGGAGCAGGTGGACCTGCACCGACGGAGGCTGCAGCCTGTGGAAGACCCCTGCCGGAGCAGATTCCAGGCTGGAGCTGCAGCCTGTGGAGAGCAGACCACGCAGGAGCAGGTGACCTGGCAGGAGCTGCTGCCTGTGGGGAATCCAGGGTGGAGCAGTGTGCTCCTGGGGGATGGACCCCATGGTATGAAGCCATGTGGAAGCAGTTCTTGAAGAGCTGCTGCCTGTGGGCAGCCCACGCTGGATCAGTTCAGCAAGGACTGCATCCGGTGGGAGGGACCCCACAGCACAGGGGACGAGAGTGACTGAGAAGGAGCGGCGGCGAAGAAGCGCTATAGACTGACCATAACCCCCGCTCCCCCGTTCCCCTGTGCTGCTCGGGGCGAGGAGGTGGAAGAAGGTGGATGTGGGGGGAAGGTGCTTTTGGTTTCTTTCCTTTGTTTCTCACTTCTCTAGCTAGTAATAGGTAATAAATCTTACTGTCTCCCTGTGCTGAGTCTGTTTTGCCCGTCACAATAATTACTATGTGATCTCCCTGTCCTTATCTCAACCCTTGAGCCCCTTTCATCGTATTTTCTCCCTGTTCCTCTTTGAGGAGGGGGAGTAAGAGAGCGGTTGTGGTAGAGCTCGGTCGCCCACCCGAGTGAGTAAAACCACCACACAGTAGCTCCATCATTTAACAAAGAGTCAATGGAGAACAGGAGCTGTCTCTGCAGTTTCCTAGAGGGAAGTCTTGTCTAGCCATCCTTAGGTGCAGGAGCTGGATAGATGAGAGCTCACCAAGGTCAAGATTACAACAGGAAAGTGGGAAAAGGCAGAACAGAAAACAAAAGCAGAAGTGAAATAAACCCACTAAGGAACATAACAAGAGATAGGACAGAGCAATTTTGAACAGAGAATGAGATAATGAAATATGAATGAGACAAGATGTGCAGGATAAAGGAAATCTTCAGGGAGAAGACTGACCATGGAAAAATCAGCTGCAGAGGAAAAAAAGAACATAATCCCAAATAAGCAGCTTGAAGAAAATGGAGTAAAAAAGTGGAAACTTTTTGGTTTAAACCTTATGTTTTTTAATGGTTTTAAACACCATTTTAAAATAGTATTTTAAACATAACTACCCGGAGAGCAGCACCTTTTGCTCATTTCTATTTTAATGCAACAGAATTAAAGGTTCTACTTATTCCTGACTTCCTGTTTGTCTTGGAAGTAAATTCCTCATATATTCTGTTTGCTTGATGCATTTGTAAATGACTACCCTGATCTTTTCGGCCTAATCTTTGAAAGAGAGAATTGATGTGAACATATTCTCTCTGGATCTGTGCCTGTGAGACTTGGAGGGAAAAATAATGCTTTGGTGACTAAGAGTCATTTAATTGAACATGATAAACTAAACCGCAGCTCAACACTGGGGCAGGTTTTTTCTTTCTTTCCCTTTTTTTTTTTTTAAAAAAAAAAAAAAAATCAGTTGTAGTTTAAAGTGATCCTGAGGTCCCCTTCTCTAATTTGCTTTCACTTTACTCCACTGAAATTAATAGCTTAGAAATTCCCCAGGAGCCTTCCTGAATTACATCTCTGTCCACATTCTGCCCTCAAGCAGGCTAAAGTGTTCAGTGTCTTCTTCTTATTTGACCTAGACTGAAACTGAAACCTCTGAACATGGGACAGGATCTTTCCTCTAGGAGTTAAATAGGATCTCTGCTGGCTACTGCCTCTACAATCAGGGAATAGAAGAGGCAGACAATTCACTTTTAAGAGCACCTATTTCTTTATCACAGACTGAAGGCATCTGAGGTCAAGATCAGGTGTCCAGGTTTCAGGGAGGATGAATCTCACTCTGTGTTCCTGCCCCCCAGATACACTGAGGAGGCAATCTCAGATCAGATCCAGTACATCTTGGCAGAATCAGGGATGTCTACCTCAGGGGGGAAAAAGAAAAAATAAATTAAAAAAAAATGCTGTCTGAGAGGGACTGGGCTGCTCAGAGAGGTCTGGAGCTATGTTAACCTGGGACGTGTGAAGCCCAAGCAACCTTGTCTTGATCCGAAGTTCACCCTGCTTTGAAGAGAGGACTGGACCAGATGACCTCCAGAGATCCCTTCTGGTCTGAAGTGCACTCTGAGACTATGAAGCCCACATGACCCTAGGGAGTACCCTGACTGGCAAGCTTTGTTGGAGAGGAGTGGAGCAGAGCAGAGCTGCAGCTGAAGACACCAAACTGAAATTGAAGTTGTGTGTGTCAGGGAGAGCATGGCTTGGGGACCATTCATTTAGGAAGATAAATCCTAGATTCTAGCTTGCCACAACCCTTTTTGTACCTTATCTTCAATTAGTCATTAAGTCTAGATAGATAGAGCAAAGAGGGGAAACAGTCAAAACTTAGCCCAGGCTTCTTGATATTTGTGTGTCTGTCTGTGGAGATCTGTTACGGGAGATTTGTCCTGCCTAATCTTTAGTCTAGGTAAAATACTCTATTTTCAAGGCTCTAACGCCTCTAGCATTTAAAAAAAAAATGGGGGGGCGGGGATGATGAGGAGTTATCTGCAACTACCACATAAAAGAGATTAGCAGTGTGCCTTTCTCAGTCTCTTAGTCTTTTGAAGTAAAGGGTAACAGCATTTATCCTTCAGAACAGTCTTATGGGCTGCATATCTGGAATAGACAGTGACATCTCAACACAAAGCTGAATAAGGTACCTGAGAGGTGAGGCTGAATATTTGATTCATGCAAGTTTTAGCTTCTGGCTCATGCAAACTGGCCTTCTTGGATCCCTTTGGAAGGTACCTAGTTTTGCTCATGACAAAGATTTACTCAGTTCTGAATTTTACTCTGGAGGACCAAGGGCCTCAAAACTGACCATGAAGCACCAAGGGTTTTGGTCATACCTGGGCCTGGGAGCATGACTTCATGTTCTCCATCCAAAAACAGAGACCTACCTAAGAGGTTTCTGTTAATCCTCTCCTCATGGAAGGTGCTCCAGTGTAAATTGCACCAGTCTTGCTCCTTTCTTTTTTCATGAGTGACCTTTCCATACTACTGCAGTACAATCTATAGTGTGTCTAACCATAACCAAGTTCACATTTGAATCATATGCTGCAGCATTGGAAAATTGTGAGAAAAAGGAAAATAAAATAATAACATGCAGTCTTATCAGTTTTATGAGTACAAGCAGATCCTTCCTTCCTGTACACCAAGGGTAAAATTCAAATGTCTTCAGAAAGAATCTTTGATGATTAAAGGTTTGTTGGCAATAGAGCCACAGAGGCTAATTATGAATTCTCTATGTTGTACTCCTCACTGCTCATTCAGATAGCTGCCTGGCATCATGGAAAGACTGTAACATCCTAGATCAAGAAGCAAGGAAGGAGAAGATTTAAGGCTTGAATATAACATATCTTATCAATTAATAAATGGCAAGTCTTGCCATGGAAGTAGATGGAGCATAATCTGATAGTGGGATTATTTATTACTTTTTGTGTGTATTCTGGCCATGGAACATACATCCCAATGACAAAAAACATTCAGCAGTTCTTTAATAATGGATGTCTATGAGTGCCATAAATGAGCTTCTGGACATATGCAAACTTACCTGTTTCTTCCATCTTCTAGCTATAAAAGTTGTTTGTGTACATAAAGGACATAAAACAACACGGTTATCTTCACTATAAACACACTGATTTTGTAGAAAGATATCTATGGCATGTTCCAGGCTATGGTTATCCTTTTTGCACCTAAAAGACAACTGATCCTTCTCACCCTCCAGCAGGTTTGATGCTCAAAAAGGGTTTGATGCTTTTATGTTATTGCAGTCATGTGGCAGTAGGACTTTCTATTCTGAAGCTCTTTAAAAAGAGCATATTGCTGTATTGCTTCTCACTTATGAATTCATAGCACAAACATAAGGGATGAGACTGGATAAAATACTTGCCCACAATGGGAGCATTCTTGCATAGCAACAATGGGCTTGTGAAAGAGCTGAGCTGCCTTAAAGGTCCATTCTCATGAGAATAGCAAACTTCAGCCTTTGAGAATCAGTGTTCTATTCAGGGTTTCTTTTCTAAACCTGTTTCCCCTTTTATGCATTCTCACAAACATACAGATTTTGTCTCAGAAAAAAAAAAAAAAAACACTGAGAGCGCACAGTGTTCTTTCATTGCTGAAAAAAAAAAAAAAAAAAAAAAAAAAAAGGGCAAAATCTTATTTTTTTGTTTAAAAAAAAAAAAAAAAAAAAAAAAAAAAGCTGAACACCTATGTGTGTGGATGCCAAACAGCAAGGACAGCCGTCTGTATTCCAGTCATGTTTCCTTATTGTTTGTGCTGTCCTGCCCATCTCCAGAGCACAGGAGACTGCTTAGGGGGATGTAATTCTGTTTAAAAGTCTGTCGCTGTGAATTACGGAGGGGAAAAGGCAAATCACAGGGTAGCACACCCGTGCTTTTGTGCCAAAAAAATCCCAGATCTTTGTAGTGTCAGGAAATAATTTGCAGTGAATACCCAAGTTCCCCCTTATGCTGTTTTCTTGAGGCTAGAAACATGCTAATGTCTTCTATATACAGAAATACACACTGCATGTTAAAGGTACATTTGGTAAGAGAAGCTGGCACTTCCAGTTTCTGCCACTGCCAAATTTTAGTCCTTAGACCCCATGTACAAGTAACCACCTCACATCCAAAATGATCAGGGCTAACTATTTTGTGCAAGGTTTCCTGTGGTGATAGAGCAGCTACCTTAACAGTTTGTTTTCCTTGGTATTTTTTTTCATCCTGGTTCAAAAAAAAATGCATAACTGTGTTGTCTTCAAGAAGTAGGATATTTATAATATAAAAGCAGAAGAGCCTGGGGTGCTCTGGGAGACTGGAGGTCACATTTAAAATAACTTGCATGTAAAATTATTCAGCAAAAAGTAGTAGCCTGAAGTGAGTGGCTGATTCAGATACTCTCTAGCACAGTTAAGCAGCCCAGAAGAATTTCTTGTGGTCTTTTTAGAATTGTCACTGATCCTTGAAATGAGACCATTCCTGCCTGTATTTCTGAGTTTTATTCAGGAAGGTCCCTAAGGAAGAGATCAGCAGAAAGCCAATGCACCAACAGAATTACATGCTAATCCTCAGAGCGGTGCAGCAGAGGGATGGAAGTGAAGAATACAAAGTAAGAATACAAATACAAATACAAAGTAAGAATACATTATGCTGCCTCTCTGCACAGCAACAGATTGGATTCCTATGGAAGTCTTACAAGGGGGAAAAGACTCAAGCAACAACCTCACTCCCTCGTTAGCTGAAGAATGATTAGCCGAAAAAGTCAATTCAAGCCAGTAGAGAAATTGCCCAGAAAATACCAAAGCTAATGGTCTGCTGGACAGACAGACTTGGCCAAGACCTACAAGCTCTTCATAGTCACACATCCCTTGTGACCATTAGATTCCCTAAAACTTTTTAAATATGAGTGTCAAACTTAGTGAGGCGAAATCTCTTAGAAAAGGCTAGTAATGATAGCAGAACCATCACCCATCTGCAAGAGTCACAGTATCATTTCAAAGTAGAATCTCTCTTTCCGAGTAAGCTGGTGCTCCATGATGTGAAAGGATTTTTAGAAACAGACAGCATAAAAAAAAAAAAAAAAAAAAAACAAACTTCTTGATTTTAAGTAAGTTTAATTTGAAGGAAATTCTTTGTCTCCATGTAATAAAAGTGACTGTTCCCTCCTAATATTCCACAGAACCTAAATTGGATTGATGTTAAATGATTAAATTTGCCAGTGAAGGGGTTGACCTTGAATTGTCTGCTGGGAGTCTCTCCACAGACTTGTGTGTTTTGCCCTTCTTATGTCCTTTCTGTCCAATCTGCAAAAAGAACCCCTTATTTTACTGTCAGATTTACAAGTTAAAACAACTTTGCCACAATGCTTGTGGTGCCTGGCTGAATAGGGCTCTGATTAGCTGGCTGTGTCTGGCCTTACCACCATAGCACAGAGAAGGGAAGACAATAATAATAATAAAATCTCTTTCGTATACCATTTGAAGAGAAAAAAAAAATCAGTGAAAGTGGACTTCATAAAAATGATTAAAAATACCACAAAGAGAACATTTTTCAATTCTTTTTTTCCTAACTATTCCTTTTTTTCATCTAAAATCAAAACTCTTTTTTTTTTTTTTTTTTTTTTTTTTTTTGTCTGCATGCCCTTAGTGCAAGCACAGTGAAAGAAGACAGTGGTTTTGTGGGGGGTCTTTTTAAATACTTTATTTTTATATTACCCTGTTCATGCTTTTTCATGCTTCTGTCTTTGAATTTTGCTTTCCTGGAGGATGTAAAGAATGCAGAAATAGGGACAAACTGAAAGACATGAATTTAAATTTGTGTTTTTAAGAACAGAACCAGAAAGAAATGAAACATTAAACAAAACACCAAAACAAAACATAATAAAACAAACGAACAGAAATACAAATACCACCACCAAAAAGCCAGTTGTATTTAAAATTTTCTCATCTTTACAAATGCACTGACAGAAGTGAACCATCCTTTGGCAAACCTTCTCGAATAGCATTCAATATACCTGAAACCCTCTGGAAACCCTTCTTTTTCCCTTCATGCTTACAGTAATCACTCCTCTTAATTCCATAACATTGACATTTTGTTGCCATTTCAGGTTTTCATTCTGGGTGCTTAAAACTCTCACTGATTTGATATAAGTCAGCTTCATGGTTTTCAGTGAAATCAATACTTATCCCCAAAGTTAAGGATCTACTGCAGTTCTCTGAAGGGCACTTTTAATAATGTTTTATGTTTTAACATGTTTTGAGCAATATCCAAAGTGCTTTTATGGGGCTGGTTGCAGCTAAGAAGCATTATAAATAACTTTATATTAATGCTGCATAGAATTGAAAAACATTAGACACAGAAAGGCTGAAAGAGAAAATTATTTTGATTTGTGCCTTAAAAAATAATTTTAGGCCTCTGGAAGCAGAAATTATTCTGCATCTCTGAGACAGGCTGCAGCATTTGGAGAAAAGCACAAGATTGCTGTCTAATTATAAAGGACTGTGCTTGTACCATTTCGCCCATTTGTTATAATCAAAATCATTAAACTAAATTAATTTAGCATTGTGCCATTTTGTCTTGTTAAAATCTATGTCAAGAGAATAAACAAGAGAATGAATACATTTTCTGTTGTACCTTATAAAAATGTTTCTACTGCATTTCATGTGATGCAGAAGTGCCTGGCTCACTGGTGGGAGACTGCAGTGCTCTGGGTGGCTGTGAAATGCTGTAGGGTTGGTTGAGAGAGACCTTTACAGAGAGAGAGTGTTGCAGTTGAGAGGCTCTGTAGTGACACAGTCACCCAAATACACAGGACAGGAGTTGCCTTTGGCCTCCAGGGCATCTTCTGCTTGAAGAGAGTATGGAGCCAAGGAACAGCACTTCTTAGCTGTCATCTCTAGATCACTAGGCAGCTGTTGTTATTTACAGTCACCCAGATGTTGAAAATTTCCCTTTCTGCTCTCCCAACCCCTCTCCAAGAGCCCCAGTACTCAAAGAGACTTCTTGGAAGTAGCATCTGCAGTCTCTGGTTTGCAGTTGCACGCAGGTGCCCGTCTCATCATAGAATCATAGAAGGAAACTCCAAATTCCAGGAGAGGCCTTACCCCTCCCTCCAGCCCAGGTAACTTGTGTTACAAACACTGGTCTTAACCACATATTGGTGGCTGCAGCTTATGGTGGGAAGGCAAGTGCTTCAAGATCTCCTTGACCCAGCACAAGTGGCATGTGTTGCTTATTTCGATGGTGGACATGGAGAGGCAGAAGCACCTTTCCACCTGAACCTTCCCACTGGACTTGGGCACCTTCTCTTGACTGCCAGTACAACCAGCCCCATATTCTCTCCTTTGCAGCTACAGAGCATTTGGGTATCTCTGGAATTTTTACAAGGTTAAATAAGTCCACTGAGACAGTCTCTTAAACTACAGACATTTTGTATTTAATCATCATGTTTAAATATCTTTATGCCACCCATGCGCACAGATTTTCATTACATTTTCAATGGGCTAATAACCATTCTGTGTCTGTGCCCCACTTGTGCACATTTTGCCAACTAAAATGCCAACTGGCACCGTTTGGTCATTCTCAGATGCAAAGGCAGATGTCTGCTCTTGCAGGCAACACGGCTGGGCACTCTTTGTGTGTGTCTGTGCATGTGTGTGTGTGTGTCTGTGCTTAGCCACCCTTTTTCAATGATACAGGAATATTTTTCTGAAATGAAGCTTGGCTTCCCTGCCCTCATGAGTTCCCTTTCATAAGAGAGCAGTGAGATTCCTAATGAAAGACACCAAGCCTCTGTAACTGCAGGAGAAATATGCTGTGTTTTTAATTTTCCCTTTTTCATTTGGTCTGCCAGCATGAATATTTTCATCTGTTCTCCAATCACCTAAGAAGCTTTCAGTGAATGCACTGTGTATGACTTGATTATTATCCTATTATTTAATTGATGTTTGATTGAAGGTCGTACTGTACTTTTATTCTTTCTGTCTGAAAGAACTTTCAAGAGTTGCTCTGTGAGATCCTTTTTGGTACACACATCTCCTTGGCATGGCTGAGCTCGGTGTTGGCAGCTGGTCATGGCAGAACGTTTCCCCACCGTGCTGGCAGCATGTGGCAGCTCCAGGCTCTTGGGGAGCATGAGGAAAGCAAGCCCATCCCCTGCCACAGTGGGAGCAGGGACCACCACCTGGGAACCCACTCACATGCCAGTGCAGCCCATAGGTCTTCCTCCAGCCATGTGAGATGGGCTTCCTCTCTTCTTCTGCAGACCTGCTGCAGCTGGACCAGGTTCCCTGGCATAACCACAAGCTGTCAAAGCACCCTCGTCTGTCACAGCACACATCCTGAAATCTGCTCCAGACCGAGGGAGGTGAGGAGTCAAGAGGGTAAGGCAAGCCGGAAGGGGCACCCTGCTCTCCTTGCTCCTGTCCCAAATACAGTCCTCACCCCTCTCTCTGCCCTTTATCTGCCTCCTGTCCTACGACCCCTGCTCCTAGGTCTTGGTCCCGTTCCCATCCACTCCTTCTCCTCCCCAACAACCTTTGTTTCCTTTCCATCAGCTTTTCATTGCCCCAGTTTCACCGCCTCTCCCCTCTTACTGTGAGTCCTTTGACCACAAACAAGGCTGGCAGAGGCAGCATTTACACACAGATTTAGTCAGAGCATAACTAATATTTCATATTACAGATATTTAATAGAACATACACACAGATTTATGTTTATATGTCATATTATTTTGACATATGCAAAATAAACCAAAAGGCCCTCAGGAACCTTTTTCTATAGCCATTATTCTTCCATTTTCCATATTCCTCTCCCATCCGTCATATGTAACCATGAATTACAAATTCTTTGGGACAAAAAGTGCTTCATTTTATTTGCCTATTGGCAACACCAATATTCTTGGTGAGGAATGAAGAAATAATTATTACATTTATTATTATTATTTTGGAGTGAGCAATATTTTTTTTTCTTCAGAATACAAACAATCAGGTAAAATAAATAAATAAATGACCTTTGCTTTCTGTAATGCCTCTGGAGAGCTCCTACAGGACTAATTTCCATCTATTGAAACATCTAATCTCTATTAGAGGGTGTTCTTCTTTACCACTTCAAGAAAAAAGAAAAAAAAAATCTCATAAAGAGATCTCTCCTCTGCAATTAGAAAAACATATTTTAAAGAGTAAACATATATTAAGAAAAATCCTGTTGTGAGTGGAATTGAAGATAAGTTAATCATCTTGTATTCTGTGTCTTTTCTGCCTTGTTCTAAGAAATTCATCTCTCTCTAGATTAATAACAAGACAAGTTAGACATGAGATAATTTACCACATCATTTATTTACACATTTTAATGAAGGAAAGATCATAGAAGCATAACAGAGCTGAAGTTTGTTGTCAGTTGGGTTGGGAAATGTATATAAATTCCAGGAACAACTTAGTCAGTACCGACACTATTTTAATTTTAAATGGAAATTATGCAGCTAACAAGTCGTATCTTGTCTTCTCACCACTGTTGATCTGTAAAGCAACAATTCTAGAGGGCATAATGCGAGATCTCACAAATAAATAAATAAATAAATTGAAAAATAAATTCTGACGTGTGATTCTCTAACTTTAGTTTTAACTGCACTGCTGCACCTGTATCAAAAATTTTGAAAGCCATTTCAATATGCCTTGAAGATTCCATTTTCTTACTTTGTAATCAAATAGCATGGACCATAATCTTGATTTATATCAAGTCATTGCCTTTTCAATGGAAATATACCATCATTCAACTATTTCACTGCATGCTTGACAGCAATAGGATCGCTTTGGAATAAAGTCACGCTGACCCACAGCTGCCGTTGCAATATTTAGCTATAAAGATTTTTTATTTTTTTTTAAATACATGCTTAGAGATATTCATTTACAGAACCAAACAGACAGAAAGATTCAGGAAACACGTGTTGTTGAGCAAACAAGATGAGAGATGAAGGGAATGTTTTGTACCGTTTTCTACTTCCGTACCACAGAGGGACACAACAAGGAAAAGTGGATGTCCTGCTTCCTGCTCCCAGCACTGCTTCTGTGTTTCAGAATAAACATTCACCAAAACAAACAAACAAACAAACTATTGGGGAGTTTGGAGGAGACAGTAAGCAAGTGCCCAAACCAGTAGGCTGGGAGCCATTGCTTCCTCACGTGCCTGGAAGAGCCCTGTGTCCTCCTGTGCAGGCTGAAGCAGCCCAGAAGAGTACGCAGCCTCCTGATACGGATGCTCTCCTGGGAGGAGGTGGGTGCAGGCTGGAAGCCTCTCGGGATGGGGTGGGAACTGCTCTAAGGCATTTTGAAAGATCCCTGTGTTACGACACTGAACAGATGGTGAATGAATCATCTTATTTCCCTTTGCATCAAAAAACATACCTGTAGCTGCACTGGGTGCAGACCCACTGTGACAGACACATCTTGGGAACAATTATAAGACCAGTCTTTCCAGGATTATGGGATGGAGGAATGCATGCTTTCTGGATTGCAGTTAAGTTTAGGCATGAACATAGTGTTGAGATGCCCAGTCCCATCAAAACTGGCGCATTTCTGGTCATGAAACAAGGCATAACTCTTAAAACGCAGAAGGTGCCTCCAGGGTTACCTGGTGCTTTCCAAGATTACAAGTTTGGATGTCACTGTGCATCTGTCTCCACATTCCTGTGTTCAGGAGAGTGCGGTGGAGCCAGTTAATCTGTCTCTACCTAACTGTTGACATGCACTTGTGTATCTGGGGAATTAAAAATTTGCAGATAGGCAGCATCTGAGAAAGCTTCAGAGATTTAATATATGGGTGGTTTGGTACCTGTGCTCTCTGCATAGCCTTAACTGCCTTGTGAAATGTTTACTAAGGGGCATTTTTTTTCAGAGACTCTTGTGCAAAGTGGGTCCCCTTTAAGCTTTTGCCCTCTCCTTTTGATTCCCACAGAGACCTTTGTCTGTAACAAGTTACTCTTAATAATAAGATAGGATATAAATTGATCCTATTTGCTATTCGAGGTTTGTAAGTAAGTCCAATAGGAGATAATTGTATCTATACTCTGCTTCCCCTACAAGGATGCAAAGATTAATTCATCTTCTTTGTAATTTCCTTAGTTAACATTTTAATTTTATTATGAGCAACAAAATTGGAATTCTGTCTTTTTTCCCCCTTATTCAGATGGAAAAGGGAGATATGAAGATATGAAAAACACCATGGCTTTTAGTTATTTCAGGCTATATAATCAGATGACATAAAGTCATCAGAAATCCTGCAACTTCCTCTATTCAGTTCTTCAACAGAAAAGTCCAGGTTTAAAAGGAGTAGGTATTCCATGATGCTTGTGATTTATTGGTTCATATTTCTCCTGAAGTCATCTGTCTGAATCTTCACAGCCTTGCCAGAAATTCCTTGCCGTGACCTGGGTTTACTTTCCCACATTCATCATCTTAATTTCATGCCATCTTTTCTTTGATAAACCTCTTGAAAAATCTCATCATTCCCTTGTCCCATTTGGCCAGATACATCATAATTAAACTCAGGAGCCCCAACCATATGTGGTTTTAAACCTTTGTTATCCACTACATCATTTTTTTTTTTTTTTTCTGAAATTGAGATGACACCTCTCAAAACTACATATTGGGAAATTTGTCAAATGCCTTTTCTTCCATGTTGCTCCATATGCATGGTGGAAAGCTCTATCTGCAAAGCAACTTCATTGTCCATATGCAAGTTTCACCCCAAAATGTCTCTATTGCAATGCCAAAAGTCTGACAGTCAGACAGCTGGCATGTTGTAACTGCTGCTTTTCATTACTGACCAGACTGCCTCTTATGTGTTTTCTCCATCTGTTGCTTGTAACTACCTTTGGTCCTCTTGTTATTGATCATGGGACAGACACTGTCTATTTACACATAAAATTCACAATAGAGCTCTAACTCCTACATGAGTGCCTAGCAGCATTTTATCCTGGTGGAAATACTTGAAGCAACTTCAAAGTAATCTGCAACAGTATGACAGAAATACATGCAGCCCTTAAAACAGCTACCTTTTTTTTTGGATGTGTATGTGAAGTGATGTATTCATGTTGCCTTTTTATGAATATCTAGTGATCTGATTGCCACGGTGTCTAGAAGACCTCTGTTGAGGTAGGTGATATTGAACGCTCTACTAAATGATTGGTCTTGCTCTGATGTACTGGTATCACTAAATTAAAGAGAACAAATGTTACTTAACACTAAATACTGCATGTTCTGACATTTTCATTGTTTTATATATCATAGTTTCATTTTGTTCTTATTTCTTCTATTCCATAGGTGAGCATCACACATTTTGTTAGTGGAGTACCATTGGAAAAAATTGTCCCCTACTTGTTCTTAAACCAAAGCATTCAGGTCATTACTAATGCAAAAGGAAAAGCTGCAATTCTATGGCTGCAGACAGAGTTAATGGACAAGTTTTATGGGGTTCAGGAGGTTGTTATGATGTGAGTTTTAAAGTCTGAGAGTGATTAAGAAGCGTATGGAATTACTTCAGAAAGCACAGCTAGAGCCAGGGGCCTTGTAAAGACAGCTATAACAAATACACATGAATATGAGAAGCAGTTACTGCTAATGGTCAGAAATGAGGCCAAAGAATCTATATGCATTTATTATTCATCTACTGTAAGTCTAATGTTGTATCATGCAGGACAAATACAATAAACAAGAGAAAACACACTAATCTGATTTCTACAGAAGTTAAGCAACTTTGGGGAAAGAAATAATGGTAGCAGGAGCTGATGAGTAAAATAATCCCACCATTTGCAGTCATTGTTCCTTAAGTAGCAATTCCTTATCAGAAAATAAAAGTACCTGTGCATCTTAGGTTCCTTGAACTTCAGCTGTCACATTTGCCTTTAGCTTTTCTAAGGCTGGCACCTCCTGAGATGTCTTCCACCTCTATTCTCACAGCAGATCTTATCGGGGAGCTCTTCTTGAACAGTGAGCTAAAACTCTGACACAAGTAACTTGGCAAAGAACGTTTTGTTGCCTCTTCAACTTGTGTAAAGAACCAACACTTGTGGGTGAGAGACCTCTGGACAAGAGTCCTTTCAGACCCTTGACACATGCCCCTGGGCTTCACTACATTTACATGTGCCCTCCCCTACCTGTCCCCAGGCCATGGTCACCACAGCCTGCTGTCCACTATGCCTTGGATAGGAAGGATTGACAGCTACTTTGGCCAGAATGTGTCTGCAACTGGTGTTGAGACAAAGGTTTAACTGCAGATGAGGAGTGTGCTCTTTCAGTGATGCCTAGAAATGCTTCTGATAGATTTGGCAATTATAGCTGTGTGATAAACTATTGATGACAAGCAGTGGAAATGCTGGCTTGCTCAAGTCTCCGATGGGAACATATGGTTGCAATTAAATGCTTTCAGAAAGTTTCCTTAGGGTGGGATGGAATTCTGGTAAAAGATGGTGATAAATGGCTTGGGTATTTGAGGTAAGGAAACCGAAGCTGCAAGGCCTCATTCTGCTTTTCTGGGGCAGAACCTGAAACTTCTGCCTAACAGGCAAACATCTGGTCTGATCTGATTGCTGCATACTCACTAAAGCTTTTTCTGTTATATAGCCTGGAAGAAGGAAAGGCTTTCTCCACCTTTAAAACTTGATAAACTCTCTAAGTGAATCTGTACCAACTGATGGCAGTATATGCAGGACAGCAGAATCACTCTCTCTGTCCAAGTCTTCTAGCACTTGAAGGAGCGCTATAATGTACTCTTTCAAGTAATTACTCTTGTAATTGTCATTAATTTATCTTGGATTTCTTTTTAAGGCAATTAAGCCACAACATTAGAGCTATATCTTTCTGTGTCAGTTTGTCAAGCATTTTTATCTTATGAGAAGTTATTTTGCCATTGTTCTTTCCTAATTTCTCAGAAGAGACTGTTTTAATCAGTTTTCACTGTTCTATATAATGCATTGTGCAGAGTAGCTTTTATACGGACTCTTCTTTGCTGAGTGGTCACTGCAGTTGTTCCTAATACCTTCCTCATTATTATGCCCAATAAGCCCCAGCAAACCAAAAGGCAGAGGATTATACTAATAGCTAACACCTAAGCAGCTTCTTCCCCACTGGACGGTCAGCTACTGTTTCCAAATTTAAACACTCTGCCACAAACATTCATGATGATGTGGAAGGAAGCAAGAACTGGCAGCAGGCAAAGGTGGCTAGGAAACACTGCCTGTTGTTAAACAGGTAAAATATCCAACTCTGAAATCAGCATTGATTTACCGTGATAATTTCAGTGAATAGGATTTAGTGAGTGATGTGCCTGTGGCCCCTTGCCCACTTCAATTCTCTGATTTATGTGCAAAATTGATTATGCTGAGCTTAACCATTACCAAAGGAAAACAGCACAGTAGGCTGCAAAATGCCAGCCTCGAGAAGTTGTGTGCAGTGGCTTTTTTCTGCATTACAATATTAACACACATGTTTAAAATTTGCTGTATTACAGCTTGGATATCAAGATAATCTTGTTTTCGGTATTCCAGGATGTCAACAACCAGAATAGCCAGAATAGGTGATTTTATCAGAAACTAAAATGAGAGCTGGAAACTCTAGATAACATTTCAAGAAGTTACAAAACGCATTGATGTTGATGGGTGCCCATCCTTTCATTTAACAGCATCACTTTACTGCACAGTCCCTTTGTCTGTTTAACAAGGACTTCTGAGATCACAGAGAAGTGCAGTCCTACTTTATAACTGTATTTTACTTGGCCCAGTATCAGTGTTTCCAAAGTCCTGCTCCGTCAGAGCCCTTTGATGTTCAATGCCATGTTGAAGTAAATATTCTATAGCTATGCCTTGAGCTATTGTGTCTAACAGGCTTTCTGCTGGCTTTTCAAAAACATTAAACATATGTAAGGTTTAAGAAGATTCACAGGCAAAAAAGTCAGGATGCTCATCCATCCCCTACCAGGCTCAGCATGAGTGCATGAGACAACTTCAAAGCTTCCAAACACAACATACAAAAGGCTCAAGAAAGCTTTTGCCTGAAAATAAACTTCTGATCAAGTGCATTCCCTGAATCTTCTGAACTAGGGTGATGCCTACAAGAAAGCAAAATCAGCACAATAACCCTTGGTCAGTTTTCTCTGGATTTTTTTTTCCTGTGATTTCACATGCCTTGGTGTTTCTTTGCACTTGAAAGCTGAGTCACATTCAAACAAATTATGAATTCAAAGCACAGTTACTACTTCTGAATCACACCATAAGGTAGATGCTGTTGTTTCAGAATAACTGAATTGCTCCTGCTCAGTTGGAAGCTGGACTGAGCCCAGACAGAGTAAGGCACTCTGGAAGATATGAATGTTTTCATGAGTATAGCCACAGCTGCCATTCTTTGTAAAGGAACAGCCTGGATTGTGCACAGTCAGGCAAAGGAAAAATGTGCTGTTTATTTCAGAAACCAACAAAACAGTGACAGCTTTCTCTTCACCTTTCAGACTTTTTTTTTTTTTTTTTTTTTTTTTTTTCTCCTTAAACAGCCCATTGGTGTCAGGTCCCATGAGATGATTCTACACAGTAGGCCACAGCTGCACGTCTGGGACACAGGGAGATCTGGTGTTCAGGTCCTTCCTGTGAGAACTGCTGGACATCAGTCCCTGATGGTCAAATACATGCACCCTTGAAAGTGTTGGGTCTGGAAACACAGCTTCCATCCAGCCGTAACGACTTAGGCAGGACCTCCAATTGTTTTTTCCCTCTGGGATCCTGAATCCACAGCTGCACGATATATATTGGTTTGTCTGCTGAAGGTCTGAACAGTGTGCTCCATTGCCTGCTGGTTTGGAGAAATGGCCTTGATACCTCTGGGCCGAGTAAGACCTAGAACAGTTAGCCAAGGTGGGCTGTGATGCTAATGGCAACCAAAATTACTTATACTACTGACAGCTTTTAGCATTTTTTTTAATTTTATTTTTTTATTTTTTTAGGTGCTTTATGTGAAGTTCAGGTACTTGTTTATCTAAACATAGAGTACAACAGAATTTATGACAGGAAACTAATAGACTCACTCTAGAGTAGGCATCAAAGTTTGGTGATAATTGTCAACATCCAAGAAAATTCTAACATATAAAGGGAAGTATAAACTGTTTTTGTTTGTTTGTTTGTTTGTTTCATTAGGCAATCCTGGAAAGATTATATTGTTTCTTGAAACTCACAAAGGGACACAGGTAGGTAGGTTCTATGAAGTCTGTATGGAGGTTGGCAGGATCCTACCAGCATTAGTGCATTATACCTCCCAAAATAACCTGTCAAAAAAGATAAGTGGGAAATATTAGCTTTCACCCATTATATTTCTGACAAAAATATAATTTCTTGATTTCTTTCAAATTTCTTCTGTTATGACAGGTGGTGCTTGATCAAACCAGATCTTTTATGATTTTCAGCCTTCTAGGCTTCATGTTTAGATCTTGTAATAAATTGCAGACTGTACAAACTGGGAAAAGTCTTTTATCCTGTAGATAACAAGGAAAAAGGTTTTGCATGGAAATTATATTAAAAAAAAAAGTTCTGAATGATTTCTTCCTTTTAACATTTTTTTCTGCAAGTTGATTCTGATTTCTTTTAGTTTGGTAACTAAAGCTAAAATCAGGGAGATGAAAGGTCCAGCTGAACAGTGTTTGTAAATTTATAGGTATGAAAATAATCTGCAGTCAAGAGGAGCACATTTGTAACTGGTGGCTGAGCATTTCAATTTACACTTCTGTGCTTTCCTCAAACTATTTCTACTGAGTAACCAAACCATCACAGTGATATTGATCTCTAACTTCAAAACACAACAAAACAAAACAAAAACTAACAAACAGGAAGACAGTCCTTATATATTTCTTACCTTTTCCTTTGATTTTTATGTTTCTGTTCTTAACCCATATCTCATTTAACATTCTACATTCTCCTAATGCTGCTGAGGTTAAACGCTGACCTACCAGAGCCTCTTGTTTCAGTTCATAAGACATTTTCTCCCAAAATAAACAAGTGCTAATGAAAGAGACTGATGTGTCAAAACAAAATCACTTCCACTTGTGGAAGCATGCTGATTGTGATGAACTTCAAGTGGAGCAGAGGTAGTCTGATGGGCAGGCTTTGCTGTATTCGAATTTGCTGCTCTGCATTTGGGGAGGCCAAGCTTTCCCCCATGACACCAGTGAAACCTTGTCTACAGGTCACAGCTTGTTGGCTGCAGCTGGAGATTGACACTGAAGTAGGAAAACTAAAAATCTTTAAAACAAAATTTAAGCCATTTGCAAAGCTCCTATTTTATGCAGGGGTCAATAACCCAGACCATTCAGCCAGAAGCATGTCTAGCCTGTGAGTTAGCTTGGCTTCCATAACCAATGACTTTGCATTCTCTCTAGAAAATTTCTATTTCAAGCCATTCTTTACATTCTCTGTTCTTTACAGTCCTGCATTCTGATGAAAGACACAGAACTATAACTTTGCTTCCTAATTTGGATTTCTTGTCCCATTTTTTTTCTGCCTTAAGATGGAAAAAAGAGTTGAGTAAATGTTAATTGATACTATGCTTATTTGTGATTAGAATATATATTTATAAAGACAAAAAAAAATTAGATGCTTTAAAAAATTTTAAAAGCATAAAGAAGAATAAAGTAGAACATTATTTTAATGGATCCTAAAACTATGAATTAGATGACAACAGATCTTACTAAGATTTAAAAAATCTATTGATCATTTTCTTTCTATTGTTTTACTATATGTGGAGCAACATAAAAACAAAAAGGGACAGTGGGAGTATTGAAAGCAACTCATTTTCTTTCCATAAAGTGATACTAAGCTACCTTTTTTCTTTCATCTTTATTCCAAGGTTCCTCTTACTTCTTATTAATGTGTATTCAATTGAGCTTAATATGACCCTGATATTTTTTTCCCTTCCAAATGTCTCTTGAATGAATTGCATGTGCCAAAGTAAAAAAATAAATGAGTAAAAAACACACCAAAAAAGTTACCAATTTTTAACTTGATGAATTTATTGAATATTTTATTTATTAATAAACATTTTGTTGTCCCTGGTTTTAGTCCAACAATTCCTGTTGCTATGCCTTAAATGAAACACAGTATTTATTTTTTCCAGACTGTTTGTTTTGGAGAAAACAAACAAGTATTGTTTGGCCTCCAGAGGTCTGAGTAACATTGCTTTGACTAGGAAGAAAATACTGGCATTATATAGTTTCTTTCATAGCTGTTTGCTGTGAAAAACAAAACACAACTAACTCACAGCTCCAGTGCAAGCCACGTGTGGTTTAGCGAGTACTATGCAGATCCCTCCAGAGCCTGCAAATTCATTCCTAATCCTTTCTAAGCTGCTGGGCCTCTCCCTGTTTTACTAATAAAATTATTTTGCTAGGCCACATGATTAGGACGACAGACAACAGCATCGATCACATCCATATTTTGAACCAGACAGGGCAAAATGTTCACTCAAATCCTTTCCTGCAGTCAAACATAACCTGTTGATGGCAAAAGTTGAGACACCCCACTGCATTGCTCTCTCCTCCACAGCCAGGGCCACAGAGCAAAGCGCCATCAGCTAGTGAAAAATAAAGCTGCCCACAGAAACAACCAAGCGTCAGGTTCACTCAGCATCATCTGATAACCCCGTGGAACAGGTGATCAATATTCATCAGCATCACAGTTCCCCTGCTAGTGATGGTTAATGGGCTGATAATGCCATCCTCCTTGTAGCCAAATCCCATCAGGGACCAGACAGCTGGAGCTAAAGGAGAAAACTTATCAGGTCTGGCAGGAGACAGTTTAGGAGGCTAAAATTAACCTTGGACCATTCACAGAAAGAACTAATTGTTTGTGACTGCTAGATTCCTGCCAGTGGCAAAGGTTTATTGCTGCACAGATCTTAACCTGAGACTCGTTTTTCTGCAGCAGGAAAGAAAAACAAACTGAAGGAGAAAAAAAATCCTGGGGATATTTTTAACTCCTCCCCCTCAAAGAAATATAAATTAGTGTAAAGAAAATTAAAGCTATAGTTAAAGCTTTATGCATTTGTAGTAATAACGAGTCAAGTTTCTTCAGAACTCCAGAACATATTCTGAATTCATGATTTTGACAGAGCCTTCAGTCAGGAAAAAAAAAAAAAAAAAAAAAAAAAAAAAAAAAAAAAAAAAAGCTCTGTCAGAAAACCCCAAGTCTGCTGACTTACTCTTACTCTTACTTTACTAAAACCTCCAATAACATCATTTCCTCCCCTTCCCATGCCAATAACATCATTTCCTCCCCTTCCCATGCCAGCAGTACTCAAGCTGAAATCTGTCTCTGGCTGAAGAGTCATTACCTCATGACTCATGAAAAGGAAAGCAAGTAAACAAGAGGCTTAACCAAAGGTGGTGGCAAAATCTGTGTCATGGTGTGAGTATGTTCAAGAGAGGGAAGATGTAATACTTGGCAATATGCTCCAGCTATGGATATCTCAACTTTCAGGCATATTTGTGTTCAGCATAGCAGTACTACAGAGCAAACTCTAGTACAAGACAGTGAACCTGGAAACATGGAAGAGGACTCCAGCTGGGAGAGTTGGAGAAAAAATTTGCTTCAGAGAAGAAGAAAAATATTGGTGAGAGCAGAAGATAAATTGATAAGTCAAAAGATGGAACATTTACTCCAACAAAAAGAAAGGAATGGACAGACAAGTAGCCCTTGGCAGCTGCTACAAATAAAAATAAAACTAGTACCAGAAAAGGCTCATCTGTATGACCCTCATAAAGTGAGAATTCCAACACAGGAGCTGGTTCAGAAAATACACAAAACTGATAAATGGGCTTGAAACTAATAGGATCTGGAAAATAGCAGGAAGGACCTTACTTGGTGTTCTTGGCATCAGGACAAACATATATGTTTAACTTACAGCGAAGCGGATCAAGGTTTCTACGCCTTCTAGATGTCTAGGATGCACAAAGAGGAGGTTTATGTTATGTTTGTGGAATTCTATCCCATTCTTAAGGGAGAAAAGTAAAAGCATAGTGAGAAAAATTAAAAACAAGCAGCAGAAATTGGTTATGATAAGAAAGATTTGAATTCCAGTTACAGGTACACAATCAGGTAAAAACAGTTTTTCTTGAAGGATTGAAACCAAACAGGTGTCTGGGATACTGAGGCAAAACATGGATGACTTAAAAGCGAGAAATGGAAGAGCGGAGAGGTAAAGTGATCTGGAGACACTTCCGAATCACTGTAGTGTTAAAACCTAGCTGAGCTAGGCTCAGGTGAATGATGATCCAGTAGAAGATTAAGGGATGTGAGATGGTCCAGAGGAAAGAATGATAAAAAAAAAATTATCCTGAGACAATTTGAGGAGTCAGTGATAAACCCTGAGGGAAAATATATACATGGATAGAGGATCTCTGTAATATGACTGAAGAGCTCAATAAATACTGTAAATTATGCCCTTAATGAGAGATTTTAATTCCTAAATATAGATCACCTGAGGCTGAGAAATATGAGAACTGCCAAAAGTCAAGCTCAGTTACACATCACAAAGATATTCACGAAAGTAGAAAAAGTTCTTCACCCATAAAGACCACGGAAGATGAAGGAAATAAGTGTAATTTGTCTGAACCTAGGAGAACAGATAAGAATATTTTAAGAAAGCAAGTAAACTGTTAAGTGCATTTTTCTGTCTTGTCCAGGGAACATGTCTGATACCTGATTTCTTTCCTGTTTCTCCCACAAGATCTTTGTTAGATCGAAAAAGAATAAACTGATGACAAAGTCACCTAGCAATATATCTTTTGGGGCTAAGTTAAACCAATTCCAAGAACAGTATTATGTGTCCATCAGAAGTCTGGGCAGGTATGCAAAAAGGCATCTTTGCAAACAGGTGGCTAAGTTTATATATGAATGGCAGGGGCTGTGTAAAGCAGGTTGACTTCCATTCCTCCTGTGTTTCTCACATGTAATGCTCATTTAAAAATAAGTGGAAGAGCAAAACTTAAAGATAGTGATTCTTGGGATAATTATGCATATGAGTCTTTCTCTGCCAGCACAAACTTCTCAACTAAAAGTAATTTGATTGGAATAATTTCTTCTAAGGCCCATCAGCACCAGCAAGATTGCCAGGCAGAGAAAGGTAACCCTACATTTATTTTCCTTGGCATTCCTCTAAGGATCAAATATTTTGGCCGTTTCCAGGGGCCAAATTTATTCTTACTTCTTTCCAACCTAAAGCATAAAGATCATAGTAGAAACATTGCAGTAATAACAGTAATTCCCTGCTCAGAAAAAAATATATTATTGTTATTATTTTTTAATATTATTCAGTGATTATCAAAGAAACTTAAATAGTTATATTATGGAAACTCCTCAAGCTAAGCCTTTAACAGTAGTGTACAAAACAGATAGCTAACAAAAATAAGGTACAGAAATAATTCTAATGTATTCTTAAATTGGAAGATGAGATAGTGTAAATACTACCCTACATTCATGACACAGGTAAGAAACATATTCTTCATAGAAAATAATAAAAACTAGGAATTCTTTATCTAAACAGAAGATAGAGACCAAGCCACACATAAAGGCCTCCTTTGGCATTGGCTTGGGATTGAGAATCATAGAAACCAAATGGTTCAAAAAAAAACCATAAAAAACCTTGGTTCCTTGGCTATATTTTTTATGCTCATGTACTTGTAGCAAACCAAAGAAAATAAACTTTTTGTAAATTCTGGTAAGATGCAAGATATTTAGGTGCTATACAGTTGGACATGAAATTTCTATTTCTTCTAATAAATAATTTCTTTTTTTCCTTTCTCTCTTTCTCACTTTCTCTCTTTCTCTCCTCCTTTCCTCTTTCTTATTTCTTTTCTTCTTTCCTTCTTTTCTTCTTTCCTTCTTTCCTGTGTGAATATGATGGGAATATAAAGAACTGTTTCATTTTTAAGAATATTTTATACTTACAGCTACAGATATGACCATGACCATCTTTATGTTGCTACTCAA
>NC_048893.1:133046545-133082156 GCF_011077185.1 Oxyura jamaicensis
ATATGAATATATATATATATATTCATATTGACCTCATACAATTTTGTCAGTATAGTTATCAATCCTAAGCAATGTGGGTATGTAGAATATTTAGCACAGAACACTTTTAATAAAAACAAAAAATAGTTCTATAATAGGTACATAACTGAGCATTCTAATCGTTGGACTACATGAGAGTATATGTTAAGGCTTTTTCATTCTCTTCTGGTGGAGCTTTTTTGTTTTTCATTAAACATTTAATTGCAATGGGAATATAAACTGAAACACCAGTATCTCACTTTGCAGGCAAGTATTGTAACACGTTAGAAGACATTTCAGTTCGCTCCTTGGCCAAAAATATCTGCTATTTCTTCCTCCATTTCACCTCCAATTTTATCTAATGAGCATGGAAATTCTTTTGGATCTATTTTTCTGAAATAAATAAATAAATATCTTTCAAGATTTCATTTTTTGAATAATTAAACTGTTTGGAAAGTCTGACTAGAGTTTTAAAATAGCTTAGAATCAAACAAAACAGTACTTTTATGTCAAATTTTAAAATTACTTAATTCTGCTTGTGACAACTCACTTTTGCTACTTATATTATCTGAAGTACTGCATCGAAAAATTTAGCAGCTGTTACTGAAGATGAACAGAACCAAAACAACCCTGAGTTCATTTTTGAAGTGTTCCGCCTACAAGTCTATATAGTTAAATAGTCAAAACAGATTATTTAGCTATATAACAGTGTTGGGGGGGGGGGGGGGGGGGAGAACCTGCAAAAGCAGTGAACAGATGGATTTCAAAGTATGTAATACATGGTGCATCAAAATGATTTTCTTCAATTTTACTGTCTGCTAATCTTTGCTGGTTATACTACACCTTTGCCAAATGACAAGACTAATAGCTAGCAACCTAAGACGTTCCAAGGCCAAAGTGCTAAGAACAGGTTGCCTTCATTTTCTTTATCATTCATTATTCAAGTGGCTGCTTGTAATATTTAAATGGTTCAGTCAAGTCACAGCATTCATTGCAGAAACTCATTAGTGCTCATTATTCTGTGACCGCTACCCTACCACGCAGTGCAAGGTACCAAGGAGGATGGGTTAAGTGACAGAGACAGCAAAAAATAGGAGCAAACTCTTTAATGCTCAAAGAAAAATGCTCCTTTCTTTCTATCAGCATAGGTCTTCTGCTACTAGAATCATCTAAGGCTCTTCCCAGGAGATAAATACTTAAATAATTTGGAAATTTTCTCTGTTTTTGGAGTACACAGCTGGAAAAAATAAAGATTTGTTCCACAGTAGCAGTGTCTGTATGAATGCTCCTATTGATAACTGTCCATCACAGAGTTCTGTGATGTTCATTTTGTGATATTTGTTCACATTTCCAGTCTTTCTGAGCTCTAAGAAGACAAAAATAAATAAATAAATAAATAAATAAAAATAAAAATAAAAAAAACAAGCTACACCTGACCAGAATGCCTTGCTGGCATTTGTTTTCCTTTTACTCAGTACACCACTTCTCCTGTGAGTGAATATAAAGATACTGAGCAAGTATTGACAATTCAGACTTCACTGCACCAGACAATTTTTTATATGATTTTAAGCACTCACTGGACTGCCCGACTCCCCTGGCCTTCTGAGTACGCATGGACTGGCAGAGTGGGGGCTGTCTCAGGCATGCTGCTGATGGTTACAGCTAGGTACAGAGATAATCACAGTTACTGTATGGCACCTGGCACCTTTCCTTTAGCCTCTAATTACAGTTTGGCACTTAAACTTGCAAATATTGATTGGTGAAACATTTTATGATAATCATGTGGAAACGTTTAGCTGCTCACTGCTTAATGAAGTTACTGGAAACATTTTGTAGCTCATTTGGCCATCCTTT
The DNA here is from genome assembly GCF_011077185.1 of Oxyura jamaicensis. NCBI lineage: Eukaryota > Metazoa > Chordata > Aves > Anseriformes > Anatidae > Oxyura > Oxyura jamaicensis. The sequence continues at coordinate 133,048,418 of NC_048893.1, forward strand.
CATCTTGGCACTTAGAGGCTTCACCTTCATACAAACAAGCACATGTTCCACAGAGGGACTTCATGCCCAGGTTGACAGCTGCCAGCCTTTTATACAGGTGCCCACTGTTCTGCATGTTGATTGGTTTTGTTCTGGCAAATGGAATAATTTAAGCATGTAAAAAGACAACTGTGTGCTTAAACATGTAGGTGTAGATAACTGGGCTCATATGCAGGCATAAAAAAAAAAAAAAAAAAAAAAAAAGATGGTTCTGAATACACAGAGGAGGAAATGATAATAATATATAAAAACAAAAAGTAAATGCGTTATAATTTTGTAGTACTTCACTTTGACTTAGAATCACACATACCTTTCTTTTTAAAAAAATAAATATTATTTTTTTTTATCACCTGGGATAATTGTATACAAAAGCTTACATCGTACTGGAGAGATTAACATACTTCAGTAAAAAGTCTCTGTTACCTCTAGAATAGTCTCATTCACGTTGACTGAATCCTTCCGAGGTGTTTAGAAGCTCACAACAACATATTGCAGAATTAACAATATTTCTTTGATATTTATACTCTGATAACCACAAGAGTGCACAATAATAAGAAAGAATCTATTGTGCTGGGAGCCCTAGCAACAGCCTCCAAATCTGAAAAAGATTAATCCTCTGTTTCATCATATCCTGATGCCTTGCTGATAGTCCCCACTCAAAGTGTTCATGTACAGCCTTCTGCCATTTCAAAAAGACAAAGTGTATCTGGCTTTGGGGGTGAGGAATGTTACTTAATTCAAATGATAAAAATAAAAAATAAAGTAAAATTGGCTCAGGAAAAGTGAAAAGAATTCTACAGTGGAGAACTTTAATGTGTATGTGTGAAATAGAATTGGCTAGAATAATGCAAAGAACAATAAATATACTCAGCTACTGAAGATAGCTAGGATAAAAGAAAGGTTTGAAGTTGTTCACATTAAATGATCTAAGCAAAAACCAGTGAACAGTGGATTTTAATGATATGTTAAAGAAGTAGGTGAACTCTCAGATAGACAAGATAGACACTTTATTCCAGTACTTTTATAATATGTTCTCATTTTCCCTGCTCTATTTTATATTACCAATAAAAATTATTTGCTCTTGTTGTGCATTAAGCTAATGAGTGTCAGGAAACCATTTCTTGTGCTGCATGTTATTCAAATGTGAAATATGAGTTTTCTTTGCAGTTTTGTTTCAGTATTAAGCACTTATAGAAGAATTTTTGAATGCTGAGATCCAAGGTCACAGCTGTGTAATGACTGTAAAAAGGTGAATTCACTGAAGCTATGGAAGCTGCACAGATCTGTCCCCCCCCCCATCTCTCTCTCTCAGGGGTACTTACATCCCTTTTTCAGGCATCTAATCCACCCTCTTCTCTTAACTACAGAAAACAATTGTAGGGAAATTCAGGCCATCAGATTACAATGCTTGCTTTGAATGAAGCCTCTTCTCATTGGCTTGGGAGGGAAGTTGAACCTAACACTGCATACTTGCAGTAAAATGTTTGTTGACAGTGTATACTTTAAATCAGTGAAGGCATTAATGCTTTGATCTGAAAAGTTTTAAGAACAATATGTAAGAGATGCATTTTTATATTATTGACTTTGTATCCTACCAACAGTGCAGAGAGGAGTCAGTAGTCAACATCCACCTGCCTAGCATGTGAGCTCCAAAACCTCATCCTCAGAGACTTCTGGTTTCTGCTCCAAATGGGATTTTTGTCGTGGGAGCCTGACAGCCTAAGCTTTTTTGCATCCTCATCCTTCAGTTCACTGCTGAATGACAAAACAAGCAGCTCAAAGAATTCACCTTGCCAAACAAAGACACATACACATTTCCTTGCCATGGTGGAAAAGACGTGAAGTTTCCCTAACATCTGTGTCTGCACAAGTAGTAAACAACAGGCTCTAGCATCTGGTATCCCTGCCCTGACTTCGGTGGCCTGGAAACAAGAAGAGAAAAGCATGCCAACGTAGACTGCAGGTTCACACCTGCTCTAATAGTTTTACAACAATTTCAGCAATGAGAACTAGGGAAGCTGCACAAATATATTTCTAAGGTATGTTTTGATTACCCTTTAAGCTTTAGCAATTGTAAATATCTCTCATTAAATGATCCATATGTGGTAAATATTTAGCACTTTGCAAACACAGATAGCTTCTTTTGTGTCCAGTGAAATTGCCTGTTGCCATTTAGATGAATATTCAGATACTTTTCTGTAGAACATGAAGCAAAACTAAAAATCTTGATGTTGTGTTTTAACCAGCAGACAGCTAACCACCACACAGCTGTTCTCTCATTTCTGCACCACCCACGGTGGGATGGGGGAGAGAATTTCAGGAAAAAAAAAGGTAACAACTTATGGGCTGAGATAAAAGACTGTTTAAGAGGACAGAAAACAAATGGAAAACAATGATGATAATGATAATGAAAGAATATACAATGCAAGTGATGCACGATTGCTCACCACCCGCTGACCAATGCCCAGACAGACCCTGAGCAGATAGTAGTCCCCTTGGGTAACTCCCCAAGTTTTATTGTTAAGCATGATGCCACATGGTATGGGATATCTCTTTGGCTAGTTTGGGCCAGCTGTCCTGGCTGTGTCTCTTCACAGCTCCTGGTGGACCCCCAACCTCCAGTTGGCAGGGCAGCACGAGGAGGTAGAATGTCCTCGGCTTTGTTTTATACGTTGACCACCACTAATTAAAACGTTGGTGTGTTATCAGCATTATTCTCATCCTAAATCCAAAACACAGAATCATAACAGCTACTAGGAAGAAAATTAAGTCTATCCCAGCTACAATAGGATACTTGATCATCATGGATTTTTTTTTTTTTTTTTTTTTTTTTTTTTTGTACAAACAGTACCATTTGAACTCAGTGAACTAGAGCTGATCTTTCTTTCAAGCAAATCTGTTTCCTTAAGAAAAATAAAGTGCTGTGGAACTTGCAGTTTATAGAATTATTTCCCTCATTCACTACAAATCAAAGTATACTTTCAAATTTGTAATTGAGACATACCATAATTGTAAGCATTGCAATCAGTTCCAAAGGGAACTAACAAGAGCAAAATAGACTTTGAAGATATCTTCATTACAACTTTTCCTTTTACCAGAATTGGAAAAACCATCTGTTCAAGCAGCAAAGGAAAAAAAAAAAAAAAAAAGCATGATTTTTTTTATTTTTATTTTTTTGACTTTTAACAGTGAAGACTTAATGTTTTGTTTCAGGTATCTAAAACTGAGTTCTCTCTCAGAAACATCTAAGATCCTGTACATGGTTTGATGCTAGACCCTTTCTAGAGAAGACTAAGGTCAGTGAAAGTCACTGAAATCTTTTTGTGTGTGTCTGTGTGTGTGTGTCACTGACATGCTGTGAGGAATACATGGGAATAATAATGTCTTCGACTTGTTATGTTGCACATCCATAGACTAATGCTGATGTGAATGTGACACACAGTGAAGAAATCTTGCCTGGCCTTAGCTCTATTGCTTCTAGTCTAAATAAACACCTGAATTCCCCATTAATTCTATTGCATATATCTGGAGTTATGCACCAGATCTGGGGTTGTCTTTCATGTCAACTGATAATAGAAGGGTCCCGACTTGCAGTTTTGTAGGAGATGCTCAACTTTTCCCATAAGGGAGGGTAGTAGGAACAAAAATGACCCTGAAAAAAATGGCATGGAAGTACAAAAGGACAATCAGTAACCTAAGATGTAACATTTTTATTTTTATTTTTTAAAGATATTCTATGCTCATTATGCTCATGAATTTTTCCAACATTTTTCCTAGATACACCTCCCAACACATTAATTTTCTATACATCTTAGATAACAATTTATTTATTTATTTATTTATTTTCCTTCATTTAAATATAATTTCTTTCTTTCTTGCTCATGCCCTCCAGTACAGCCTCCTGGGCAGAATACCTATGGCACTGCATCATCGGTGCAAGTTTTATTCTTCCATACTGTACAAGGAACAAACACAGTGAAACCTTTTGAGTTGTAGAGATACCTGAGCTAATTTTAATCTAGTTTGATACTGCCTGAGTAAATATCTCCTTTCGGGTCCTTATGGGTCCCATATTCTGCCCTTAGCCTCTTGTCAACTTAACTTCACTATTGTCAAGACCCAAGCTGGCAAATTTTAAAAATTCTCCATGAGCTGCAATTAATCACCTAAGTTCTGGCATAGACATAACCTTAAAAGTAAGAAGGCTGTCTGTATCTATTCAGTACTTAGTCTCGTTACAGACAAAGCTCAGTTTCTAGCTGCTGCACTTGTGATTTATGTGATGTGCCTGAAAACTGGAATGGGAGAAAGAAAATGAAATGCAATTTTCCATTATTAAACATATACCTACCACACTGCTTTCCTGTCAGTGGACAAGAAAGTCAGGTCTTGGTAAATAGCAAGTAGCATGGGAGCTTATCTAATCCATATAAGTGGAACAATCAAACAGTAAACTGATTTGCTCTGTACACTGCAGTCTGAATTTAGACTTGGTTTGTGTGCATATGAAGGGGTGACATAGGCTGAAAGCCTAAAGAAAGCAAGATGAGAGATTTAGCCTCTTTATTGATAAAGTTCTTGTTCTGCATCTTCAGATTTTTATTCATTGCTGTCCTTTGGCATATTGAAACATGCAAACTGTTGACTAAATTTTGAGGTGAAAGATTTTTATGCTGAATATTTAAATGTTATGTCTTTAGTAGATGAATAGACTAAAGATGCAACATTCAAACATTCAGTTTAAAAATTAATAGAGCCCTTCTAGATGGTAATCAGAAAGAGGTAACAGATCAAGGCTTCTTATATCATGATTATTTTTAAAAAAATTTTTTTAAAGTTCCACACACAAATAAAAATATGCTTTAAAGTAAATATTTACAGCATATTTTATGTATCATACCATTCACTTTCAGAAGAAATTTTAACCTATGTCTCTTCCAAATTTTTACAGGTTTTAGTAATCCAAAATCTAACATGTTGACATACTGAAAAACAAAATATTATGTGATATAATTGATACCACATTCTTTCTCCTTCTAGGATTTCTAATCACTGTATGCAATGTGATTTAGGTATGTGATTTTAGGTAACATGATTTAGATTTATACATGTGTACTGGGTCTGGCTGGAATGGAGTTAACTTTCTATTTGGCAGCCTGTATGGGCCTGTATTTTGGAACTGTGACCAAAATAATGTTGATAACACACTATGTTTGGAAGGGGGCACAGCCAGGACAGCTGAATCCAGCTGACCAAAGGGATTTCCCATGCCAAATAACATCATTCTCAATAGTAAAAGCATCCTGGGAGTGAGGGGAAGAGGTAGTTTTTGCAAGGCACTACTGCTCAGAGACTTGATGGTCATTTGTATGCTGCTAGAAGGTGGTGAGTGGTTGTCTTTGCATCACTTTCTTTTCTTTTTCTTTTTTTTTTTGTATGTTATTAGACGTTCCTTATCTCACCCTGTAAGTTCTTTTCACTTTTGTACTTCAGATCTTCTCCCCCATCCCTCTAGGGAGGTGTGAGTGAACAGCTGATGAGTGTTTAGTTGCTATCCAGGGTCAACCTGCTACAACATGCCCATTCCTTGCTTTGGAGAAGTAAAAAAATTGGAGACAAAAGCCTAAATTTAAATCCAGCATTTTGACTGTTAACAGTATCCTGCTTGTTGTGGTATTATATGTCAGCATAATTGCCAAGAGTAAATAGCAAGCACATTTAAAAAGAAAGGATTTCTAGTTTTCTTCTAAACCAAAATGGTAAAACTGTATAGCCATAATGGAACACCAGATAAAAATAGTGAATTTTTATTACAGTTTTAAAAACAACAACCAAAACTACGTCATATTAATAGGTCATTTTATGAGAGCATTCATTATATGAAGACTATGTGTACACATCAAATTTACACACAGCTTCCATTTATATTCCATATAGTGTCACCAAAATAACGAACCACATACACTCCAGTGTACACCTTTGTTGCCTTTTACTCCCTCAGCATTTTTCAGGTTGGACATCTCAGAGGGATACCGTCCCTTAAATTGGACAAAGATGACTATCATATGACAATGAGCCCAAGACCTTTTGCCAGAGGCAGAGAGCAAGGACAGCTGCAAGTCCTTTTTTCAGAGTACATCTCTTCACGTTATTCCAGGCATTAGCAACGTTATTGCAGGCATGAAGAACAGTCAACAAATACACCAACAATAAATACACCAACCAGTCTCCATATATCTTGCTGTTTTCTAGATTTTCTTCTTTCAATTTAAACTTCTCCTCCTCTCGCAGCTTTCATGAGAAAAGGGCAAACCTCAGAACAGTCTGATAAATACTCATGTATTTGTGGAATCATTCTCATCTGAATGAGGACTCCCCAGTGCCTGAAGGTCTAAAAATATAAAAATATATTTACCTCCCCACAGAGTTATACAACACCAAGAAAATTCACAGCACTAAAAACGCAATCTAAATCAAAGACTTTTCACACTTTTTAAAATTTCTGAATTAGTTGATTTGAAATATAATGAAAAAAATGAGAATAATTATTTTTATTTTATCCAAACCAGTTGAGAATCCCTAATTTATACAATAGTTGATGAAGCTGATGGGGAAAGGACAGCTGGGTTGATTACTTTGCTTCATTCATAATGCAGTTTTCTTCCCCTCCTGACACGTGAAACATCTCAGTGATTTTATGTTCTCCCTCCCTTACTCTAAAAGTACGAATGAAAATATCTTCCTCCTGGCTGAGCAGACAGTTAATTTTAAATTAAACATCTGTGTCCAGGCACAATGTACGTATATCTCTGTTGTATAGCAAATGACTTGTAACTGGAATTACTAACGTTTGGGTTTTTGACCTCCAAATAGTTAATCAACATTTGTCTTAGCTGACTAGTGTGAGACCAGTACCTCTAGTGATAATGCAAAAGGGTTTGGCAGTTTGAGTCCTCTTCTCAGTACACAAAGGTGGCAATGCTGACCACTGTGTAAATGAGCTGGGAGCTTTGTTGGAGCTTACAGCAGAGGGGCAGCTTGGAAAATGTGGGGTAAATAAGAGTAGGCTTTACTTTCACAGTGGACAGAGTATTTAATTTCCTGGATCAGTAATTACAGACAAAGTTTTAAAAAATGAAAGCTAAAATGCTATTTAGTAACTCAAGCAGAACAGGACTTTGAGTATGGAATCCAAACCATGGTAATAAAAACAAACAAACAAAAAATAACAACAACAAAAAACACTAAAGCATGGTGGGATACACTGTACGATGTGTAGGTATGTAACAGGGACTGAAATCTTGGGCTCAGGAGAATGCAGCCTCCTGAAGTGCTGCAGTTCTCTTGGAACAGCAAAGAAGTACCTCTGAAGGTTTCATGCAGGTATCAAAGGACTGGAAGAGGCTGCATCACCAGACTGCGTGCTGGGGACAAGTTAGATATCTGAGTTGGACAGACAGGTTCCTAACCCATTTTTTTTTTTCTTCCTGCTACTCTGTAGTAATCATTCCTGCAATTATTTTTTCTAAGTTGCTCAAGAGGCCAGTGGATCAAATATGTCATCCACCCTTCTTCATGCCACGTGCAAGTTATGTTTACCTTTAATTCACCTGTGTTTAGTGTGGAGTTTTACAATGACTGGGCACTAAACAGTACTTAGCCATGCAGAACAGCAAATCACAAGAACAATGAATCATTGTTTATGTAAACCACACAATCTAGCTCTGTGCTAAGAATAATTCAATCTGCCTATAAAAAGGATTGTCCACAAATAGCTTCTGCCCTCTAAAATGTTTTTACTTGGCTAGAGTTCTCCAAGGACTGGTTCTTTCCTTTTGACTCTTGAAAGCTCAATGATGAGAGAAAGGTCAAAAATACTAGCATTATTCCAAATTATGAGAAAAGCTTTCTTGTTCTTTGTGTGTTTGTTTGTTTGTTTTTAGTTATTCATTTACATCCTTTTTTAAAGAATTCTCCAAAACACCCTATTTCTCTGAAAGGAGTTACAGGAACATGTTAATGCATACGGTTATTCTCTTACTTCATTTCTATGTTTTGAAGGTATCACCTTCATTCTGTTGCAAAAGTATAAGTGGTACTTGCCTTTACTTTTAAAACCTGTTTTATCATTAATTGTCAGATCAGTTAGTAAAGAGATAGACTGAAGAACATTATGTTTGCGTAAAGTTTTTCAAGTAATGTTTTAAAGCCACTGTTGTATTTTGTGAATATTTTAAATCAATACTTTTGTATTTGACAAATGCTTTATTTGCCTCCAAAGACCTCCCTTCTTCTGTTCCTCACTCTTGCCTTTCTTCCACTCTTCTTACCGTTCTTTCTTGGCCAGAATATACATTTAAATAACATTTGTGTGTGTGCGTAATGTAGTTAAATCTTACCTTTCAAAAATATTGCAGAATCACAGAATTGTGAGATGGCTGATGCTGGGAGACACCTCTAACAACCATCTAGTCCCACTCCCTGATAAGAGCAGGGTCAGCTAGAACAGATTGCTCAGGTCTGTGTCCATTTGGGTTTTGAATATCGTCAGGGACTCCACAGGGACTCCACAACCTCTCTGGACAATCCTCCCCCCCCCCCCCCCCTTCTTTCTTTCCTTCCTTCCTTAATGCTTAAATTGAATTTTCTGTGTTTCATTTTTTGCCCACTGCCTCTTGCGTTGTCACCGAGCACCGCTGAAAAGAGCCTGGTTCTGTCTTCATTTCTCCCCTCAGGGGGTATTTATATATCTGGATAAGATTCGCTTGAGCCTTCTTGTCTCCAAGATGAAGAGTCCCAGCCTTCTCAGCCTCTCCTTGTAACATAGATGCTCCAATCCCTTAAATATCCTTGTGGCCCTTCACTGGATTACCACCAGTATGTCCATGTTTCTCCTGTACTGGGAAGCCCAACAGTGGGCCCAACAGTACAGGGGTGTCTCACCAAGCAGAGCAGAAGGGTCACCTCCCTCAACCTTCTGCCAATGTTCTGCCTAATGCATTCCCAGGAAGTTTTTGGCCTTTGCTGCAAAGGTGCATTGCTGGCTAATGGCCAGCTTAACCACCAAGACCTTCAAGGACTTTTCTGTCAAGCTGCTTTCCAGCTTGTGTCCCCCCTGCTTGTGCTAGTACATGAGTTTATTCCTCTCCAGGTGGGGGGCTTGGCTTTTCACTTTGTTGAACTTAACAAGATTTCAGCTGACCCATTTCTCAAGCCTCTCAAGGCTGCTGTCAACATGAACGCAGGTCTATAACTTGCTTTTCAGGTCACTTTAATATGTAAAGAAGCAAGTCCATGAACTCAGATTAAGAAAAAAATATCTAACCATATCCATTACAAAGACCAAAACTAAATTCATGTTTGAATTAGAGCATCTTTTTTGGAGAAATATTCAAAGTTAATTATAATTCTCCAGTTATAAGGTGGAAACAAACAAAAATCTTTCCTCCTAGGCTATAACCCTTGACATCTGTGTGCAAACTCCAATCTCATTTTTTTTTGCTATGAAAGTATCTAGCTTTGACTTACAGTTAGCTGAATTTCATCTTTTAGGATGAAGAACTGTGTCTTCTCAGACTGGAATTCCCCATACGGAAATTCTAGTCTATGGTCAATTTTATTTCTCTTTACGTATCATAAAAATTTGGTGAGTTCCCTATAGATATTATAATAAGGTGCACTTTAGTCATTTCGTGATTCTCAGGTGTCTCTGAGTTGTCTTCACACTCTCTCTTGTGCTGTTGAAAGCAGAGCATAATACCATATCCTGGCAGTAGTTCCACTGGTACTAAAATGCAGCAGTAAGATAGGTAGGATTTAATTGCCTAAGTGTAGGTGTCTAGGTGAAAATGTAGGTGTAGGTGAAAATTTAGATGCACTAGTGTATCTTGCCTAGTTTCCAGCTGCCACTCCAGAAGGGTCCTCATAGGTCCTTTGCAATATCCACAGACCTGCTTGGATGTTTTGGGTACTGAACAGCATTTCATATGGCACTACATACCCATTCAGGCAGCTGAGTTTTACCCACAGTGTCCCTACATACAGTTCATCAGTTAACATATCCATCCACTCTGTCATGTTAATCTCTTGATCATAGTATTGCATAACAAATTCTATTCATCTAAATATATATATTTTTCCATCCAGAATCATTTCTTCCTAGGCTAGCAGCTGTTATCCTGTTTGTCCTACTGTCTTATTCTTTTTCTTGACTTCAGTTGTGCACTTCAGTTGGTGCTGAAATTTCCAGTTTACCAAGCAAATTAGAATACCCCCAAACCATATTCTCATTATGGTTCCAATTCTCTCAGTCTTTGAATATCAAAGCTGCACAATAGTACAAGAGAATTGTTTTTATGTTGTCTTCCAAGATCTAGAAAAATCTTATTAAAAAAAAAAATAAAAAAAAAAGTCCCTTGAAAGTGATTTACCCTTTATGATTATAGGTAGAAACATACCAATCAACCTTCTAATGAAAGACATGTTTCTTTCATATCATTCAGTCTCCTAAATGATTTAGTGCAGTATATCATTCCAGATGCCTCACAGAAATCTAAATATATCAACACCTTGTGTAATCTCAGTCTATTTTATTTTCTGTTCTGTAGTTAGAAGAATTATAGAGCTCCCTGTTTACTGTACATTTTGTCCTTTGGCTTTGATTTTGTATGTATTTAAAGAAAGGTACATCAACATTAAGATTGTCAGACTGATGCAGTCATACAAATGCAAGAGATTTATTTAAATGAAAGGAAAAGTGGATTTTATCCTTGCTGATGCTAATGGACCAGTACATCTTCATGAATCATAAAAGAACAAAGTGTCCTTGTCTATATAAACATTTAGCTAAAGTCTAGGATGGCAGCCTGAGGGTAGCTTGAGGACAAGGAGAAAATGGTGACTGAAGGAGAATGAGCAACCAAAGACAGTTCTAGCTGCAGATCCAATTGTTTACTGTCTCAGAGCAGGAGGTGTTAGGATATTTCAGAAACTGTACGAAACTCCACAAAAATAACTGTGTTTGAGAACAAGCTTCTCCTAGTTTCTGCTAGGAGAAGGTGAGGACGGAGTATCTGTTTCTGCTAAGCAGGGATGACTTCTGATTCCTGCAGGCTCAGTAGAAAGCACAGAATATTTCTGGACTGAGGGACTATTTGCCTGCCTGCTCCTGATGTGATCTCTGCAGAATGGTGGGGACACAGCAGTGGAAGGGAATTTGGGCATACTGTCAAGTGGGACTTTGTGCTCTACTCATGTGGGAGATGGTTTATCACTATCTTATTCAAATCCCTCTCAGCTATTTCATTTCTACAAAATATTTAACATTAAATTCTTATATTCATTTTAATATTGCTAGGTCATCATCAAAGGTGTCATTCTCTTGCAGGTTAGTGCAGGAATTCCTGAACTGCAAGGAAACGAACAAGCCAAAACCCAAACAGACAAACAAACAACAACAACAAAGGTTAAACCACAAACCATTATAAGCAGAAACAATATTTTTTTTTATATACAACCAGAATATTCATTGTAGGTCTCATTTTCAGAAATTGTAAGGTACTATATATTTGCCTAGCTAAAAAAGACTATCTAGATGCACCAAAGCAGGCACCTAAAACTGAAGAGTATCAAAGATTATTGTGCTGGAGCTATAAGCACATTTATGTGGTAATTATTTTTATCCTAAATGTTATGTTTAAAATTTGATGGTAAAATAAAATTTAAAGGTAATTTTACATAAAAATAGATACCCATTCTTGTACACATATCCATTCAAATGTATCTGTTTCCACATAGCTAATATGGAACATTTTATTGCATTTCTTCCATTTACTTAAGTTATTCAGAAATTAAACAATGCTGTTATTTTACCCTGTTTTCTGGCTACACTATCATGTGGCAGGAGCAGGGAAAGGATCCCTTACAGGATCCTGTAAGACAACATAAGCTACAGTTCTGCTAGGTGAGGGAAGCCTGAAGAGAACAGATCCTACAACAGCATCCAGCTGTGTTTTTCCCCCTCAATGTTAAAATTGTGGTGGTTCTTATTGCCAATCTATGACTTTAAAAATGTTTCCAGAATAACTTATTCAGCTAAGCAGGTGTTTTTCTTTAGTCCTACTGTACAATCAGCCTGCATGAGTAACTGTCTAAGAATGTTTACAGGACATTTAATCAGCAGGAGATACTTACATTTACGAAGGTAATAGGAAATCCCCTGTGGCTTTGTACCTAATTTAGTCATCTTTAAAGCTTAACATATTTACTGTTGCAGCTGGGGACTGGTACTGTCAAAAGATACTCAGCACAGAAAGAAAATCCAGCACCTCATCTGACTAAAGTGATTCTTCAGGTTTCAGAAAGGTCTAACTATTCTGCTAGATCAGGGAATTAGGGTCCTTATGTTCTGAATATTTTAAATATAATACACAGGAAAATAATTTTTCCCCAAACTTAAGAAACAAGCACCACATTTGGAAAAAAAAAAAAAAAAACAATAAAAAATAAATAAATAAAAAGGTTCCTTTGCTATATCTTTCAACTCAGAGCTGTCACAGTCAGTTGCCACCCATCAGTACCATGTACTCTCAGTCTCCTATCTCATGTGCTGAAATTCTCCTTATTCCATCTTTATAGAGGTGAGTAATGTGTACTTGAAAGCATTAATCAATTTGAAAATTTTGAAAAAATTAAAAAATTTTATATTCTCTGGGACTTGCCAGAATATTTTGCCTCTTTACTTTCTTATAACTCATGCTGGAATTAGTTCTTTTTGGGGAAAATGAGAGTTAAAATGTTCTCAAATGTTGATTAAAATGTGAGATATCCTATCATGGTTTGTGAGGAATTAATAAAGATGCTGCGGCAATATGTAGTGACACAGGAACTGATGCGATGCAGCAAAGCACAGTCTGAACTGTATAATTCCTGACATTTAAGCAGACTTTGTATTATTGTTCTTTTAATTTTTGCACTACTAAGCCCAGATGTTTTATACTGAACATTTCCATGGATGCTCTGGGGCAGCAAGGTAGCTTTCATTGCTAATTTTGCTTGCAGGCAGATTCCATCTCTGATGGTACACCACGTTTTGTATGACAGAATGAAGAAGAGACCAGATTGTCTGGCAAAACTAGGAAATGGAGAAAATTTGGATTGTAGTACCTATTTTATCAACTTAAAAACAAACAAACAACAACAACAACAAAAAAACACCACCACCAAACAAACCCCAGCAAAGTACATAAGTACATGCTCCAGAACTGCTGGTGTCAGAGAACTTTAACTTTTGAGAAACTTAATGATAAGTGTTCCTTTAAGTCTGTGCTGGATAAAACTACCTGTGCCTATCAGTAATGGCAAAGGAGGAAAAAAAAGAGCAGGTGAAGAAACAACATAGTGAAGCTGTTCATGAATTAAAACTCAAATTGCAGGACTATTTAAGTTTAAAAAGACCATATAATATTTTCCATACATGTCTGAGAAAATAAAAATTCATGACTGAGCATTATGAAATGGATGACCAGGAAAAATAAAAGATGATCTTCATTACACAGGGATATGGGGTTCAGCTCCTGAATGTATCTTAACCTAATATCATCACACACACACATGCAAAAGCAGAAGCTCTGAAAAGTCAGCCAACAAAGCCACTGATCAGAAAACCAGCTCCGACATATGGCATCTCCATTTCCAGAAAGGACTAGAAAGTTATCCATTGTAAATTAACTCCCTCACAGATGTCTCAAAAGGAACAGCTTTAATGATCATGATGGTTAAAAATAATTAATCTTTTTTACAAGCTCCTGGCTTCTGGATCTAAGCCTCCCTTCACATGCCTTGGCCATAGAGGCTGGCTTCTAACCAAAGTCTGGTCAAAATTCAGAGCATCTTAACAGCTGGTCTACATGATGCCATTACAGAGGGCAGATTTTTTTTCACATAACTTTATATATCTTCAATGTGCGTAACATTCACATAGATTAGTTAAACTATACTTGCCCCAGGACTTGGGGCAAGAGGCTTATCCACCCTGTGCAGGTTTCTATGCTGCATATTATATTTTGTGATCCTAGTCCTGTACTACAGGCATCCACATCACAGGAGATGCTACAGTGGGCATGAGCTGATGTTCCCCTCTATGTGCTTAGTCCCTGAGCAGCACTGGCAGCACCACGCTGCCCTGGTTATCCAGCCCCTGCTGCAGCCTGGGCAGGAGATGCCCAAGCCTGTCTGCAACCCGCCTGTATGCCTGGCTCTAGAAAGGCTGCTGTGAGCTGAGCCATGGTAGCAGCTGCAGCAGATTCAAGGTCGCTCCTTACTTACACAGGGGAAGCAATTAGGGATGAGATTGTTAGTTCTCCTTTAAAGAGGTGAATGGTGTTTCTTACAAAGCATATACAATCCTATTTACTTGGATGCACAGGAAGAGTGCAGCAGAGCATAGAGAAGAAACACTAAAAGTCACCCGCCAGCCGGCTTTTCATTATGTAATGCTGCAGTGCTTGTGCAGTAAGGGTGGCTGAGTGATCCTAGAGACAAAAATCAGCTGTGAAGAACAAAACACCAGCACAATCTTCTGAGGGGTGGCTTCCAGTGCTCCCTCTGTTCCTATTTCTTCTCTTGTAAATAATCTATGATTAATCAGCTTTTGACAGGCCTTATTGCTAGAGGTGAACATAAGACCACAGAGGCAGGGAAGGAGTTAACTGCCCTGCTGCTACTGTGCTTGGCTGCAGGTTTCCTAGCCTAGGGTTTTCTTGCATAGATTTAACTGATGTGATAAGACACACCTGTCAAACCTTTGAAAGGTGACTGGTGGCTTTATGTACCTCTCTGGAAAGGCAGCAATTTAGAGTGATGAGCTCTGAGAAAAGGAATTATTTCAAGGTCTCCAACTGTGCATGCAAAAGGAGTGAGGTACCCCCTTTAAATCACTTTGAAAATAAACATAAATAATATTACAGTTATGATTTAATCTGTGAATGGTTGATTTCTAGGCACTGTGTAGGTTTGCTTACCTCTGAGCTGCTGTTTTCCTCTTTCCAGGATGTTCCTCTGTAAAATGAGTGTTCTCTGACTTACTTACTTTGGCTTGTACTATGTTATCCTGCCTGAGTGCACAGAGAACCGTGCTGTGTAAACTCCCAGGGTATAAAATAGCACCGGAGATGAGATTCCAGTGCGAATATTTTACAGATAGTTGCTGTAACTATGGCTTAAATCAAGTGAAATTGTTGTCCTGCCTGGAATTATGAAGGTTGGGAGAGTTGACTTTTCCTAGGGTTAATATTGGGGTGAAGGACAAGACCTGGATGTGAAAGGCGTGATCCTGTGAACTCTTTGACAGTATCTGTGCATAGAACTGGATGCCTCCTCATATTGTAGTGACTTTAATAAATTGTTTTGAGTGAAATTTTCTAGAAAAGGCCACATATGGGAGTCAGAAATATTGATATTGAGGGAGGCAAGGCAAATAATAGAGTTATGTTTCCAGTTCAGTATTCCTACATCTGCTGGAATAAGTCCCAGGTAAGTGTCTAGCAGTTTGTAGGGGAGCTGTGATCCAGTGATCCCTTCCCAGCACTGTGCAACTGCATGGTCCTTCCTGGCACCCACCCCATATGTCCCCTGTGCATCCAGCTATGTGACGTGTAAATGCAGTTCTCCTTACAAAGGTCTCAGGAGCAGAACGTGGCCCAACCCACTCACCCACACAAGAGAATAAGGAACAAATCTAGTCTGAAGTTTTCAAATGGGCTGTTGTTGTTTTTGTTCGTTTGTTTGCTTTTATCTTGCAGAGGTTGAATTATAAAAATGTGATGTGTCTTGCTGAAACGTTATCTCTGGTGATTATAAAGATTATAGCGATACATTATAAAGAAACACCTTCCCCTTCCCTTTTTCCCTCTTTGTGTTAAAATAGCACTATTATTAAATGTATATCAATTTGCAAAGAATGGAGCACTGCATGCAGTGTGTTTTACATTACGTTAGTATCTGATTCATGCCTTAAGCTGACATGCTGACCAGCATGCCTTCGTGCCCATCTAGATGTACCCATCTAGACGTGCCCACCGAGAGACAGACAACCTATGGTGCTATCTCAGAGATAACAATGGCACTCAATAACTGGACAGAAAGTTTATAACTGGCAGCCAGGAAAGCAGAGAATATGTAAACAGTGTGACTGGAACTTCAACTGAAGACTGAGGTCTCCAGATGCTCTACCAGAGGAACAATTGTTTAGTGCAGGGAGTGACTGAATCCTGAGGGGTTTGAGCCAGCCAAGTGAGTAATGCTGCAGGCATGGATGTGTGTGCATTTTTTTTTTTTTTTTTTTTCTCACTTAAAGGCAAAGGGATATTTAAAAATGAATACTTTGTTTTTAAAGTCTTTTGCAGACCTGGCTTGTGTCCTGGCTGTACAAGATTTCAGACTGCTCTGCAGCTGCTGAAGGAGTTGCTGAGAGACCTAAAGGAGCACACAGAAGAATCCTTGTTTAGAAGGAGTCTGGGTTGAACGACAAACAGGCATGGCCTGGGAAATAGCCAGAGGTGACTGTGCTCCACAGACATGGTGACAAACTGAAAAAATTTGTTTTCACTTCTCAAAATAAAGTGTCTTTTATCAGTCCCCAGATGACTGTAAAAGTTACAGGGAGTTTCTAGATGTTTTATTTCTATTCTGGAGTGGAGAAAAAACAAAACAAAAAAACACTTTGAACTAATGGGAATGAACCTATTTCACCCCATCCTTCATCACTGAAGTATCATTCTGCATGGGCACCTTGGGAGGCTAGTAACACAGGCCTTGAAGAGGCTTGCAGACCAGAAAAGATACCATCTGTTGATCACTGTTGCCTAGTTCCATTCTTGTGCCATGTTAGATCCAAACAGTGAGCTGTCAGAAGGGTAAGAATCAATTTTAAGCACTAAAATACATCAAAATCTGTAGTCCCCTAAATTGTTCAATTGTTCCAATAAAGATGAACTTTTTTTTTTTTTTTTTTTTTTTTTTTTTTAAAGCAGCTGGCAAGTGCTCAGCAAGGAAGATAAATCTAGTTTTCTGTGTGTTTTGATCAGTGCATCTGCAAGACTAACATCTGCGGTTACATTTTCGTAACTGAACGACATTTTTCAGTCAGGTCACAGGATTATTTTTAAATAGAAAATGATAGTTCAAATTGTCTGATAATCAAGGGAAATGTAATATATGTAAAAACTGACACTTTTCAAAATATAAACAAAATATGAAAAAAGTGAGAAGGGGGAGGAAATCTTATGTTTGTATTACAAACTTTACCTACATGAAACGGCAGGCGTGCCCCCACCCCCCAACCCCCCAAGGTTTTCACGTAGCTTTGAATTTTTTGTTGTTAATAAAATCTTTACCAAGTAGGGCTGTTTAGGAGCAGTCTGGAACAAATTGCAACAGCAGTAAAAAGAAATGTGAAAGTAGATGTTTTCTAAGTAAAACTACTCAGGGCACAGGAAAGAGTGAAAGACACAAAGTCGCAGTTGTGCTCTGCCATTTGAGACCACATTCAGCTCAGAGTGTTTGCAGTGTGCATGGATGAACACAGAAGCAAGAGCAAGAAGCACCTCTACCTTACTGAGCAAACGTCAGGCACCAAGTCAAAGTTAGTTTCTAGGCTCCCTCTACAGTCAATGGAGAAAAATAGTTACCTCTGGAGGGCAGGTTCCTCTGCTTTTCTTGGCCTTGTACTTCACAGATTTCTAGGTGACTGGATATGAATTTGTGAACAATTAAGTGAATGGTCTGTGTATTTGAGCACTTAATAAATGTAGGAGCATGAAAACGACCATCCTCACTTAAGCTTTTTCCACTTAGCAACTATTTATGTTTGTTGATTAGGAAAAAAAAAAAAAAAGACATTTTCACAGATACTTCAAAATATTATTTCCTATGATAAAATGAAACCTTTGGCTGGTTTCAGCAACATTTTTTTTTTTTTTTTTTTCAAGTAGGGAAACTTTTTTCTTCATTACATATTAATTATAAGGTATAATAAAGATTCATATATAGCTTTTGAATTATTTTATTTTAAAAACATTACATGAAACCAAGTTCCTGGTCATTCTTGACATCAACAGGAGGTCTGTCATTTGAGAATTTGTCCTCATCAATTGTCACTAGGATGGGACAACTTGCATCCTTTATGGTACTATATTCTCCACTGCAATAACTGTCATATATCAAGATTATATCAGGCTTTTGTAAATTTTATTTGTCATAACCCTCTGTAGATTTAACAAGTCTGATTTAGTCACTTTCAATCTAGGCTGTGACCTTAGATCTGTTGAATGATGAGTGGTTTTTTTTTGTTGTTTGTTTTGTTTTTGTTTAAAGGGACACCATTAAAATCATTCTTTCAACTCGTTAAGGAGTACGTTGTAGAAGGAGATCTTCAAGGAGATCTATATTATACAATAGACAAGAACATGTTGTTCCAGTGACAAATACAAAAGATGAACGATAGGATAACCTTTGTGATAAAGACTGCGTAAATTTAAATAAGATCTAAAAAAAAGAGAAGGGTCAGTCAAAAGGCAATGAGATAAATTTTCTTATGTTGAAATGTGCAGAATTGATTCTCCTTTGGACATAAAAGCTAATAGGGATATTGCAAATGTTAGTTACTGCAGAAAGAGGGAGGGAGAGAGGCCCTTCCACATAGTGTTAAAGCCAAGGTACAAAAAAAAAAAAAAAAAAAAAGGTAAATCTTGAGGTACGTTAAGTGTTCCAGGTGCTCAGCTCTGACGGAAGACCAATAAATACTAACATAAAATGTATTAACAGTGATGGGCAGTCTCAAAATCCATATTAATCATGTGTATTTGCTTAGTAACAGTTACCGTGCGGCAGATTTTTTGTCTGATAACTCGGCACAGAACTAGTATTCTCGTAGTACACTTTTCTTAGCACTACATGCTGTACAGAAGTTAATAAGTAATTGTGAAAAAGTCTCATTTTTAGAGTGCACTGACTAATGCTTCATTGCATCATCCCACTACAATTACTGTGATTTAATTAAAAATATCATGCTACAGTGACTTTTGAAAACCTGCAGGTTTAAGCCACTCTGGTTAGTTCTATATGCTTGTCCTTAAATTAAATGAACAATAAAACCCCTCCATTATCAGGCTGGAAGTACTGATATATTTCTGTACTCAGCTTTGAAAAGGCATTTTTTCTTAGCATTATGAACACTGGATCTCCACTTTATTGTTGGTGCCAAAACTTCTGACAGAGCAAAGACAGGAGCTGAGCTCATACATCAAGAACACTGTGGTTTATTGGTAGATCCTCTAACTGTAAAATATCCAAGAAAGCAGTAACTCCTGTTCTTCACCTGTTTAAGTTTTTGCTTGTTTGTTTGTTTTTACCTTGGAATAGATATAAATGCCAAAAGGCTGTATTTTTCAAATATTACAAAGAGTAAAAATTAGAGAACTTTGCTTGAAATTCTACATAAAATAGGAATTAATATTCTTACAAATAATTTTAAGTTCACTGTGAAATCCTTACGGAAAAATGCATTGTATTAATCAGTAAGGACAAAGGGTTAAATGATACAGTAACATAAAAATGTTGGAGGATCATTTAGGAATATGGAAAACATATTTGTAAATGTCTGTATGAAAACTCTATGATGCCTGGTAGAAGGGGGTTTGATTTTTAGTCAATACCATCAGCAGCCATCCTCAGCTTTTTCAGTGCTATGCACACAAGTTCTAAAGGACTGATAAAATGGGTGGCCATTTCTACAGCTTCCTTATACATCCAGACAAACAGCCTTGCTCTTCTCTTTCTCTCCCATGCACAATCCCACAAGGTTGTTCCACCCTGGAATTGCAGAAAAATCTGTTGGGGACCAAAATGGACTCTGAATAAAAACCAAGCGAATCTCCACAGCCATCTAGGATGAGCTCAGAACCCAATTATTGGGTTCCCATTATTTTCCAACCCCTTTATTTTCCAAGAAGATGACTGGTGTCACTGCTGTTTGTAACAGCTCTTTGAAGGACATGCACAGGTGCAACACAACAAAGATGTCCTTTGTATAGTTATAAACCTTAAACCAGTAGCGTGTTTAAGCTTATAACAGATATGCTACAGAGGGATCACCAGAAGAATAGATAATACGTAACTGTCTCATTCCTTAAACGTAATAGGAATGCCTTAGATTCTTTGTTCTGTTGCTGGAAGTTTTGTCCATTCTCTTTTCCTCCTTTCCTCTCACATTGTAAAGGTGAGAAAGTCTTCTGTCCCCAAGGTGGCCCTCTCCACTCCATCAAGATGTCTTTGCTCAGCCAGTTGAATAAATAATGCTGTCTCCTGCCTGGCTGTGATGAATATCGCAGCACTTGCAATCAGAGTGCAAATTATACTGAGGACAGTGCAGTTTTCTAACAAAATTCAGTACGCATAAGCTTTACTTGTGTAGATTTCTCCAGATCATTTCACCTACTCTCTGTCTCCTTGGCCAACCAGAGAAGAATACGGTGAAAGCTATTCTGAAATAGCTCCTCTGAAGGACCAATACATTGATTATCCTCTGAACCCCAACACCCTCTTCCCATCAATCAGCATGGCTCAGGTGGATAATGGGCCCACTAATTTGCCTGTGCCCCAGGTTAAGCAGAACATCGCCATGCAGGACCAGCACTTGCATGGGATCAGCATGTTCCCTCGGGTCAGAGTTTCTCAGTCTGGAGACGGAAGTGAACACAGCTCATGGGGCTCACCCATGGCTACTCAGATTGTGCCAGCACCACTGCTTATGGAGCTGGGATGTGAGACCATGTCAGTGAACTGGTCTACATGTATGTACTTCTAGTCAATCCAGATGCTACTGAGTTGGTCCTCAGAGAGTCCCCAGAAAGAAGTGAGGTGAGTACAGCTCAGGGGCTGCCCAGAGGAGAGCTGAACAGGTAACTGTGAAAGGAATGAGGGTAAGAGCTTATTGAATTAGTCATGCTGATGAGGCGTACCAAGAAACCATGTCTGCATGGTGAGCAGGATGACCTTGGTGGCAGCTTTCCTGGATACTGCACCTTCAGCTCTACCTCAGAAAAGGTTATTTTGCTATTTGCAAATGCCCATTGCCGTACTGCCCCTGGGCTTATGGAAACACCTAATTTGCGTGTATGCAGACATCAGCTGAATGCAAACATGCGGATAACTTTCCAAATTCCATTCCTACCATCAGTCACTCTGGAATGTTGTTAGCTTTCTAAAAATGTATTTCATTTAGATTGTCTACCTGCTTTTAACATAACTATTTTCAATATAAATCTGTGGTAAGGTCACCAGGTGCTCCAGTTTCACGAGTGTCCCGTTTTCACAATGATAGTCACAGGGATGGTAAGGTGCCCTACTTTTAAAAACCTTTAGAAAACCTTCTGCTGCCTTGGGTTTATACTTATTAAACCTTAGTGAAAGAGAAACAGACAATTGTCACAGGAAGGAGGGGGATTTTAAAGTGACAGCAATTTTGTTTCCTGTTGAAAGTGCATTAAACTCTCCCTGATCATTTACTGTTACTTTTTTTTTTTTTTTTTTTTTTTTTTTTCCTTTCCGGGCTAGGTAGCTCATATTCATAAATATTTCAGCTGTAATTCAGATTTAAATGGACTGTAATTTTATTTCCTGTCAAGGTGTGTAGTTACAAAAGTAAAGAAAGTTATCAGATTTTATTCCACCTGATTTACTTATTCTTCCTAATACAACCATAAAATTGAAACCAGCTCACCAATCAAATGCAAATTTTTTCTGCATCCAAAAATCCTCTGGTAATATTTTCTTTTTCAGATTAGTAGTTAATTTATATCACACTTTTGTGCTAAGCTAAAGTATTGCTTGTTCTTCCCTAATTTTATATAAAGGGAGAGTGAATCAGAAGTCGCTAGTGATTGATGCTTAGGCAAGCTATTGAGGTCAGCCTTCATTTTCCTTAGCTAGCCCTGGGCCTGACTGCCAAAAGTCCTACCTAGCCTGTGGGCTTCAGTATACCTTCCTGCCCACAACCCATGCAGGCATGCTGAGGCAGTTGTGCTTCTCTGCAGCCACAAAGATAGAGCTTCTCTGACTTTTTTTTCAGTAAAAGATGCTTGACTGTGGAAAAAACTTCTGACAGAAGTCCAGCTATTTCAGAGTACAACTCCTTTTCAGACCTTATGAAATCAAATCTGTCTGTTATAAGAAACTGAACCAACTGAGAGTAATAATAATAATAATAGAAGCCCCCCCTCCTGTGCATCTCTAGGGGTGATGCAAAGCACATGCTTCTGCCTTGAGGGTGTTACTAACACCCCTCTATAAATTATTAGAAGTTCTAGTGCCAATTCCAATTAATTTAAAGTGCTTTGCAACTGATGTTATAGGAAAGTTTTAGGTAGACACACAGAGAGCTATCAGGCTCTTTTCCCACATGGTTCTCTTAGCATATGTCTACTCCTTTCATATGAATTCTGGAAAGAGACTGGCTGCATGAACATATGCTGATGGCTAGTAATACTTGTAGAAGATACCGCACCCTCATTAAAACCCTTCTTCTTAACTGTCTACATAGTTACAAGTCATCATATGTTTATGGAAGATCATAAAAATTCAAACTGAATGGATGTCAAGAAGAAAACAAGAATTAAGAATACAAAGAGCTGAAAAATGTTTACTAGTTTTGGAAAGAGCAACTACATAAGCTCTACTTATGGTCAGATTTAAATACTTCCTTAGGTAACATGCTCCTGTTCAAATGTCTTCATCAGAGCTATGAAGCAAAACATTTGAGCCAAGTAAGAAAAGTAACATCTGGCATTCAAAAACTCAAGTATCCTTGAAATTATATACAACATACCTCTTGCACTCTTTCCCTCTTTGCCCTTCGCTTTGTATTTGTTTAATACTTTCCCTGACAATCAAGTACAATAATTATTAGTTTCCTGGATACCTCATTGAATTCTCTAAATCAAGCCTCTCAAAATGGTGTGATTTCACTGACCTCACTTATACTGATGTAACAGAGCAAAATTTCATCCCCTTCTACCAAAATTGTGCTTTTGTGTTACTCTTGATCTTGTGTTACTCTAAGCCCAACAGAGAAAGTAAAATTGACTGAACTATGCCTTTCTTTTTATTTATTTTGTTTTGTTTTGTTTTATTTTATTTTTTATTTTATTAAAATAAACTAATGATTATGGGGGTCTCTGTTTAAAATTCATTATACGATATAAAACCATGTTTAAATAAAACTACGTTGTTGTAGTATGTTTCTTTTGTGTATCTTATTTCTTAATTTCAGGTCTTGACTGGTCCCACATGTCTCTTCTTCAGGGCCAAGCACTTTGAATACTTTTTGAGGGGAATTTGATTAGAGCCTCACATTGGAAAAAGATAATGATACTTGTGCGCATCCAGGAGTCCTGCAAGCAGAGTGTAAGGTCTATAAATGTGTTTCTTTAGATGAAAAAGACAAAAAAAAAAAAAAAAAGACAAAAAAAAAAAGATCACTCAGTGCCTCTTGCTCTAAAAGAGAACAATGGCATTCTGCTAGTACCCATTATAGTGCTCTCAGCACAGGCTGTTTCATTAAAACCTTTCATCCTCCTAAAGGGGGTGTGGAAACTGAACCTCAGAGATAAAAAGCCCACAATAACTACACACAATTTAGCTCCTAAATGGAGCCTAAGATGATTAAAATAATAAGCATCACACTGTGCTCACAACACTTCAACGAGTGTAACTAGGGTATAAAGCATTAAACATGTCTCCAATGCAAAACATTTCACATTAGAACTGTAGCAGCAAGTCTGGGAGAGCATTACACTGTGGGCTAGGCTGCTCTCAGTCCAAGTGTGCTGGTAAAGATGGGGCAGATTTATTGACATGGCCAAGGACTGGCCAAAAATAGGGTCCAAGCCTTCCTCCATTGAAACCTGTCTGAAGAAAAGCTGATCCTCTCATTGGAAAGCTGCCAGTGATATCCATGATGCTTAGAACAAGTCCTACACCCAAAATTTTTGATGATGTCACTTAATAAGTCCTTGCTTAAATACGGAGATGGCCACAGCCTCAGGCTGCTCTGGGGCAACTGCAGTCCCTTGGGCTGCAGGGACAGTGGTCTTGTGACTCCAGGTCAGCAGGCAGCAGTAGCCAGAAAGTACGCCTAATAGTAGCAAATATTAGGAAAACAACAAATCCATAATGGTACTGGGTAAATCTATGGGGTAATTGCATCCTGAACACTTCATAGAGATCTTACATGGCCATCTCAGAGGAGGTAGAGTAGATGAAGACCTCGTTAAGGCAAAGAGAATGGCCAAAGGAGGGGAGCGATTTTAAATGAAGAATGACTAAAAGGACTAAGGATTCATGGGGAAAAGAGGTAATTGAGGGGGACATGACACAGATAATATGCTGACTGATCTGAGCTTTAACTGGGAATGAATTGTCACTGTTTCCGTTCAAGATCCAAGGGACATCTAATGAGACTAGCAAGTGGCAGCTTTAAACAAGCAGGAGGAGACTGTTGTTTAGACACTGCATGTGTAACCCATGAATCTTACAACTGATGCTGTCAATTTATAAATTTGCATGAAGTCAAGAGCAGTTAGACCAATTAAGGGGAAAGAAATGCATTAGTGACTACCAAAGACAGTGTCCTTTCTCAGGAAGTCTCTGAGTCACAAGTTGCCAAAGACTGGAAGAGGATTTTTGAGGAAGTATTACTCAGTATGCTAATATTGCTTATTTTTATACTGCATTTATTTAGCCATCCCTCCTGGGCACTGCTGGAGGACACAGTTTTGGATAGACTTTTCTTAGCCAAATTGTTCTTACAGTTTGATTTTGAATTAACTAAAAATGAAAGTGGAAAGACTTAAAAATGAAGTCCATAGTTTAAAGTATGGAAAAGATACACTAGGAGATTTTGTTGTTTAAATTATATCCCACTGTGGCACTTTGTGAAACTGATCTTTCACAGTATCAATCATCCTGGGGGCAGAAAAAGCATAGAATTTTTCTTGCAGTAAGTAAGTGCTGTAAATAATTTTCCCTGGATGACTGGCTCCCTGAACATCCACTATTGCCTTTGACAATTCACTGGTCTCTTTGGGAATAGAAATCATTTCTGACGTACTTAGGTTTGCATGATAACAAGGGCTCCCATGGCTTTCTATCATATGTCATTTTCAACTTCTCTGGCAAACTGAAAATCTGTTGATAAACACCAAAAACATCCACAATATATGGTATGTACTGTACTATATAACAAGAAATACTTGGTCTATAAAGTCAGCATGAATAATACTATTTCATCAGATGAATCTGATCTCTCTGGTTACAGAAAAATACCACGTGTCATGCAGAAAATGCAAATGCGTCCAGTGTCGTCAGGTTGTATTAGTGTGATATAATAACGACAGGCATGCAGCCCACACAGCAGACAGGAACAAAGAATGAAGGAATCAGAAAATTCTCTGTAATGACAACCACTCTTTAGGTATCGTCTGTTGTCATTTTGAGAATGGAGATATAAATTTTAAAGGTCTGGGTGTTACTTTAACTTAAGCAGAAATCTCTTTTCTGTTATAGAATTTTTTCTTTTGATTTATGCCATGGATTCAGGCCTCTGAGCCATTCAAAACAGCTGAATGTACTTCTTTACATTGCACTTCCAACTGTGGAAATAAATTGCCTGTAACTACATAAGAATTGGGTAGATTTCTATAAATTCTATTGCTTTCTGTAACAGCAATATGACAGCTTGATGGTATCTGAAACAGTCTGAGTTACTGCATTTCTGAACTGAAATCATCTACACCCAGCCACAATAAAATCATCTTACAGTCAACAAGTTTTATGACAGGGTCTGTCTATTGAAGAAGAAGCAAAATACAGTTGGCTGTAATTACCATTGAACAGTACATTGGATAGATTGGAATGAATTTTCTGATTTCCATTGTTCCACTGTCTTTCAGGATCATCTAAAACTCCATCTTGATGTGAAAAAATGCTGTTAAAAAAAAAAAAAAAAAAAAAAAAAGCAAAAAATCCATCTTTCTCATTTGTTTATCTTTGTTTTGTGTCACTGAAGGAGGATATAGACCAATCAATTTCTACACTGTGCCCATTCTGCGATGCGAACTGTTTTACCTCCACATATGAAAATTGAATCTGATGGAGAAAATTGAACTAAGACAATTTCATCAGCATGAACTTAGATTTCTTTTCTCAGAAAAAATATGTCCATTTCTAGAGAAGACAAAAGTTATGCAGGAAGCAAGTGACACTGAGAAAAAATAAAAATAAAAAGTTTTTTTTTTGTGTGTGTGTGTTTTGTTTTTTGTTTTCCCAGAGACTAGTTCTATATTTTCATTGGTGATTTTTTTTATTGTTATTTTCTTGACTACTGTTATGAATAAAATTTTCTAGAAACAAGAAATAGCTAATTCATTTGTGTCCAGGTTAAAAAAAATAACGTGAACAAGTAAATAGCACTTACAGCTTCCTGATGATTTGCAAAATACATTTTTCTTTTACTAATCATACATCAGAAGGACACCCTCTCATCTTTGAAGACACAAGAGTCAGTATTTTTTTTTAAGTATACTGATGTCAGAAACAAGAAGAGAAAGTGAGGAAGGGATGTTATGGTATCATCTTTATAGCCAGATTTTTCAGATTAGAAGTATTTGAGGAGATCCATAAAACTACTGACTTCTTCAATCAATATAAGCAGTTAAAGAGAATAATTTTCCCTCTGTAAAAATATTGTTGAGAACAACTATCTAGATTTAGAAAAAAAAAAAAATGACTGAAGTTCTCCTGAAGCGTAAACAACATAGCCGTCTTCAAAAATTAAATCAACATTTGCTTCGGTGAATTGGAACTCATTGTTAATCTCAGTGGGATCTGGACTGCAAACATGAATCTAACATCATACTTCTTGAAGACAAGGATGCTTAGCATACTTGGTAACTTTTCCTGGCATGCACCTATTTGTCTTTTTTTTTGGCTTCCTCTTAATGGCTGTTCCCATTCTTCTTTCTTGTGATTCTTCAGTATGTCCTTTGGTCTGTATTTATCAACTGCTATCAAATTATAATGTTTCATGTTTTAATGAAGTAAAATTCTTAGAAAAAGAGATAAAGCCACAAAGGAAAAAAAAAAAAAAAAGTGTGTTGAGTGTGGACAGGTTAACATCTTCTCTGTAAATGAAGGTGCTCTGGAGCAGATAGTATAGCCTTTGGGGCTCAGAAAATGAGTGGTGGTCTGCTGGATGAGGGAAATATAAACCAAGGGGACAATGAACAGCATTCAGCAAGTCATTGTCCACCAGAGAGCAGAAACACAGTCTGTGTAGGAAAAATGTACAGTATACGTTCCCACCTGCTAAGAAAGAAACAATGGTATCACAAAATGGAGCCTAGAGGAGACAAGGCTCAGAGGGGATCTCACCAATGTCTATAAATGCCTGAAGGAAGGATGCAAAGAAGACAGAGCCAGGCTCTTTTCAGTAATAGCCAGTGCTAGGACAAGAGGCATTGGGCACCAACAGGAACACCAGGCAGCACTTCTGTGCTGTGCAGGTGATGGAGCCCTGGCGCAGGCTGTCCAGAGAGGGAGGCATGGGGTCTCCTCCTTGGGGATCTCCAAAAGCCACCTGGAGATGGGCCTGGGCAACCTGCACTGGATGGCCCTGCTGGAACCAGATGAGCTCCAGAGGGCCCTACCAACCTCAGCCACATTGTGATTCTGTTAATTAAAACATGTTAGACAATGTAACTCTTCACAGGCATCATTATTGGAAGAAAATTACACTAAATGAATAAATAAATTACACAGGCATGAGAAAATAAAGATTAAAAGAAGGTATCACTTAGGATCATATTTATCTAGAGAAAGAAAAACAGTTTTCACATCTCTATAAAATATCCATAAAATCTCTATATACATGTATGTATACATGTATACAGATGTGTATGTATAGAAAAGTGAAACAATCTATTTACATTTCCTTTAAAATGTCCATGTTAATATAAGTGTATCCACAAAGTATCAGTAAAGCTAAGTCAACAACAGCCTGACTGCTGAGAATTGTCTGTTGAAGCTTTGCAGCCTGTGATGGGAAGAGGCATTAGTAGCACTGTGTGATACCAGCTTCCCTCCCTTGGCTGAAAATGATACGGATGCTTATTAAACAAGTTCTGTGCAGCAGTCATCACAGGGATGTAATGAGGAACTTTTGTTTATCATTGCATGGCCCTCTGAAGACAGTCGGGCTGAATTCCTCCTCTCTTATAAAGGAGCTCAATCTCATCATCTGGCTGTCTCAGTGGCAAAATCAACTGGAATACTGCAGGTACACTATACTTAAAGGTTTTCCCTCATTACATGGATTTTAGTGTACAATTCGAGTTACAACCCAATACAGGGAGATTTTCCAGACTTGGTATTTGTTTTGGTTTGATGTATGTATAGTGAGTAGGCAGCTGTCTCAATTCTGTCATACCAGAAGCCTTTATGATTGCAATATCTGCCTTGTTTGATAACTGTTGTGGCCCTCTAACTAGCTATCAAACATTTGTTTGCCCAGTGTGTACTGCACAAAACTAAATGTTTCTTATCTACCCACCGGTCTACCTGCTTATCATATTTCCAAAACCCATGTCATGTCCATGGAGAATGGTTTTCAACATAAAACTGAAAAATAGGAGAATTGAAAGAAAATGCCTGGGAAGCTGTCATCCTGGTTTACTCTAGTGAGAGCAAGAATGCTCTGTCTTGTGGGGAGGATGCTATAGTCAATGAAAGC
Organism: Oxyura jamaicensis; assembly: GCF_011077185.1. Lineage (NCBI taxonomy): Eukaryota > Metazoa > Chordata > Aves > Anseriformes > Anatidae > Oxyura > Oxyura jamaicensis. The sequence goes on from NC_048893.1 coordinate 133,077,300, forward strand.
ACATGGACAACAGCAATATAATTAGTGCCTGTTGATTTTATATACTATTTTTCATCAACTGCTAATTATTGATTTCAGCAACAAAGCAATAGACTTTTTGTGATAGGGTATATTTTTAACACTGCGTGTGGGAGATGGACATATAAAGACTTCAATCTGGCAAGAGTAAATAAAAATATATTCTGTATATAGAGCATATATAAATATATTCTGGGTTTCCTTTGTGACTTTATGCTATGGATCAGTGGGAATGCAAAGAACTAGTTGCCATTCTTTATTCTTTTGGTCCTGCTTTTGTTACTATAGTAGCAAAACAATTGCAACGGTTGGACAAGTAACTACATTTTAAATAATACAATGTACTTAATAAAGACAATGAGGTGGAAGCAATTTCTGGAGAAGACATTTAAATCATGTTAATACCAGGAATTTAAGAATTTTCCATCTTGCTCCCTCTGACAATTCAGATATGAATTAGATGGTGAAATAAGATGATGAACTGTGAGCCATTGTCCTCATTAAATATAATAAAACATAATGCTTAGGACCTAAGTGGGCTGTTATTTATAGAACACAGGGAATCCTTTGCCTAACAGAGCCCTTAGCAACAAGATGCAATAAATATGGGGGATGAAGGCTGCCTAAAGGAAACCTAACCCAATCCAGTCAGATGCTATAGTCCTCTGCAGATGACTGAGTGGCACAATGAAAGCAGATTTATTGTCAACAGGGGTTATCAGGGATTATTTTCTTGAAGAGACTTTTCCTCCCATATGTCAGCCTTCTTGGGTGGAGGATCATGAAAGCAGAGGAGAGAGCATGCTTGGGTCTTGCTGCATTCTAGCCTATATACCTGTACAGATCAGATAGATATCTTCTGCTAATTTATGCCAAGGGATGTTCTAGTATCTAAGGTCAACTTCAAGGGAAGATGAGAAATATTGAAGCTTTTCTGCTCTGGATCTCACAGGCCAGGTGAAGTCAGTCCTAAGTAGGTTCTTTGAGATGGTGTTAACTTGAAATTATTTTCTCTGCGTCAGTATTAAAGTTATGTTGCAAAGGGAGTATGCCACTTTTTTTCTGCCTTTTGCCTGAGCTCAGCTGATCTATAAGCTACACAAAATAATCAATTTGTGCTTGTGAAGGATCAATAACACTTCTGTATTCATCATGCTGTTTTGAATTTATCTATGATTAAGGTTAAACTCATTGAGCTGCTCATTGGCATCTGGGGAAAAACAGATCCATTTGAGTACCATTCATATGTATCGTAGCCTGAGCAAATGAGACATGGGAACTATATTTGTATTTTTCCATAGGCACACAGTACTCTGTCTAATAGTAATAATGTATTTCTGTGCTAAGAATTAACATGTATGCAATGACTTAATTTAGAACTATTATGTTTTGAGAGAAAGCTCTTCTGGACATATTGTTAAAGTCCTGTTTTCTGCCTTGTGTTTGAGTAGGTTGCTTCCTCTCCTTCCCCCATACCAGGAAATCACCATTTTTGAAGAGAACAGATAGCAGAACATATTTTATCAATAACACATGTACTCTGATTCACTACAACCTTCAAGTCCTCCATTAGCATGCTGCAGAAGGCTTGGGATGGGACCCAATGAGAGCTTTCTGATACTTGAGAGGAGCTTTTGGAGGTGACGGTCAGGCTCCTCATGGCAGTGCATGGTGGGAAGGTAAGAGAAAACAGGCAGAGACTGAAACAAGAGAGGCTCAGACAGGGTATAAAAGGAGACCTTCCCACTACAAGAAGTGGAGTAGGTTGTCCTGACAGGCTGTGCTACCTCCATCCTTGGTGGGTTTCAATCTGCAACCAAGCCCTCAGCAGCCTAGTCTGACCCCAGAGATGGACAACATTTGGGCAGATGTTTGGACTGGAAACCTCCTGAGGCGCCTTCCTGCCTGAATTATCCTACAGGGAGAGAGGGCAGTGTCACCTCCTTGCTGGGATGCAAACACGGCCCTGTGCAGGAAGGACAGGGGGACTCTTATCCCTGCACTAGGGTGGGATTGCTTCTGCACAGCTCTGCCTGAGTGCTCTAGGGACTGAGCTGGATTGGAGGTCATTGTCCTGAGCTGCAGGGTTTATATAGAGATATAGAGATCCATTAGAGGACAGGCAGGTGGGTAACATTACTTGGCAATCTTTCTCTGAGTGAACTGGGTAGGGAAAAACACATGCATAGAAGAAAAAAAAAAAAAAAAAAAAAAAAGAGGAAATTAGCCCTATATTGAAAAAAAAAAAAAATGTTTTCCTAATGTGTTGCTTCTATAGCTCCACTTTACAAAAGAAAATTCTCGTTGTGTACACCAACTTTCTGTTCCTTGGGTTTCAAAAAGAAAAGATTAAAAAAAAAACAAAATCACTGTTCTTCAGTTCTCTACTAATCAGAAAACAGGAAACATCTCTAGAAAGAAAGTTGTATTGGAAGTCTGTTTTCCTTTACCAAATTAGACATAGATCTAGAGCAGCTCTGCATTTTTGCCCAAAACAGGTTTTCATAAAAGTATGTTATTGATTCCAAATAATATTTTAAATTTTATCTTGCTTTGGAAAATATAAAAATTACTTTATTTTGTAAATTCAATTAAAATTCTATTAAATTATTTTTATTTTGCTACTTCTGATTTCACAGAAGCACTACAAAGTGTCATGGTGTTTGAAGTGGTACAAATAAGTAGTGGGGCACTACTATATGAGAGCAAAAACTACTTTGACTTATGAAGAGAAATAAAATATGCAAAGATTTATAAAGTAGCTGCTACCTGCATTCTAAGATCACTTTACAATGTCACTCACAAAGTAATCATGGTTACTTTGACACTTTCTGGCACAAAACTCAGCATTTAAAATGAAAAGAAACAATGCTTACAAATATATTTCTTACAGGAGCGTTTGAAGTGTCTGAATGAGGAAATAAAAATAAACTTCCAGCAAAGCAGAAATCTTGAGGGTCTGTCACTAATGGTCTTGAGAGAGTGGCTTAAAATACCACTATGCCCTCTATGCAAATGGCAGTGACACTGTTGGTATTAACACTACTTCTTTATCTCAGGTTAGTGTAGTGGAAGAGAGGCCAATAAGCCTTGAAAAGAGTCTTGCCATTGTTTGTAATAAATGCAGGAAATTTGAAGGGAATAGAAGTTGTTCTGCTATGTGCTTTAATAGCAAAAGTCTGCTTTATCCATAACCTTTTTTGTTCAGTTAGTAATTAGCAGTTTATTATGCTGAGAATGAATTGCTTCTTCCTGACTTCTAACTAGTCTAATTAATCCCTGTCATTAATGTAAAGACTCTGCATGAAAGAGACGCTTCATACCTGATCAAACAATTATTTTGGAAGGTGCTGATCCTCTTACTACTATTCAGGATATGTTTTGGTTGATTGGAGATGTGGCAATGGCACAGCATATTAACAAAGTAATGGAGATGAATGGCTCTGAAGTTTAAACTGATATTTCTGCTCTGCTGCTTCAATGAAAACTAAGCAAAAAACTGTCTTGCAGAGATGACAGGAAATATTTGTCAAATTAGCAAGTAGTTCTCATTGAACTATCAAGTTTTTAATGAAAAAAGTCGTTTGAAATTTCACAGTACATCAGTAAACATTGCAACACATTTTATCACTGTATACACTGTATCACTCATAATTGCACAACTGCAACTCTTATGTTATGCTCATTTTCCAGAAAAAAAAGAAAAAGAAAGAAAAACTAACATATCCTTTCATTTTCTGCATATACCTCTGAACTGATATAGCTAGATTGTTCATGGAGAGATTTCCATTATATCAAGATTGGCTTCTTGTCTGGAGAGAAGACTACTTAGGTAGTGAAGTGTTTCTCCACGTAAGGGTGCCAGAGTCAGACCTCCAGGACTGCTGTGGTGAAATGTGAATTGGCAGGAACTGATGCTGAATGTGCTTGTTGAATTTAGTAAGGTACAATAATGGACAGGCTGCCTGAAATGGAAATATTTGATATTTGATGAAATTACATGAAAATATACTTGTCACAAAAGGGTAACACTGGCCACAGTTCATCTAGGGGAAAGGATTAACACTGCATACAGGCTTTCTGCACAAGCAGCAAGGGTGGCCACATGCCAGACCCTCCATACATCATGGGGATGTCTCCAGACATCTCCTTGGGTGCATGTTATCCAGAAAGCCAGGAAACTGGCAGAAAAGAGGCAGGATCATCACCTGCACAGAGAGGTGGCCTAAGGGCAACTGGTTTGAAATAGGTGTTGCATATGTATTTAGTCCCTGTAGCACAGCTTCAAGTCCTATGGCTCCTAGCTTCCCCATATGCAAGGCTGTGCCAGCTGGATAAGTCTAGTCTTTGAGACAAATTATGGTAGTTGAGATATTACATACTATTTCACAAGATTTTTATTTCTCTTTCAAGTTAACAAATCACACAAGCAAATAGAGTGATGTATAGATTTAGACATCGTGCTTATCTTTGATAGGATAAAACAGCTGAATGCCCAAGCACATTATCAACAACCAAAGCAAATATCTCAAGGATGCAATCTTTATGCTTCAGGCATTAATCTATTAACAGTCAAGAGGAACTGAGAAAGGACTAACCCTGTGAGGAAATAAAATACCTATTCTGCAGACCTTTTTATTAAACCTTCATATGAAACATCTGTTACCGGTCACTGTCACATCTGGTAGTATTAGATACAAAAGACATGAAGACCCTGAAAGGTTACATGTTTATGATTTCCAGTGAAAGAAAAAAAAATACTTTGCAAGAAAAAAAATGAGAAAAAAAAAAAAATCTCTTGACTTTGCTTTTGACAACTGATAAGTAATTATAATTCAC
>NC_048893.1:133082556-133148275 GCF_011077185.1 Oxyura jamaicensis
AAGAGCTCAAGGGTTGAGATAAGGACAGGGAGATACTCAACAATTATTGTGATGGGCAAAACTGACTATGCATAGGGAGATTAATATAATTTATCACCTATTTCTAACAGGCTAGAGAAGTGAGAAACTAAAACTAAAAATGCCTTCCCTTCATCCACCCTCTTCGACCTTCTTCCCCTGAATGGCAGAGTGGAATGGGGAATGGGGGCTATGGTCAGTCCCTAACGCCGCGTCTCCATCGCTCCTTCACGGTCACTCTGCCCCTGCTCCCTGTGGGGTCCCTCCCACGGGATGCCGTCCTTCCCCAGCTGAGCCTGCGGGGGCTGCCCACAGGCAGCAGCTCTTCAAGAACTGCTCCCACACGGCTCCGTACCACGGGGTCCATCCCCCAGGAGCAAACTGCTCCAGCACGGGTCCCCCACAGGTGGGCGGCAGCTCCCCCCAGACCCCTGCTCCTGCGTGGGCTCCTCTCCACGGGCTGCAGCTCCGGCCCGGGGCCTGCTCCTGCGGGGGCTCTCCATGGGCTGCAGCCTCCTCCAGGCCACATCCACCTGCTCCACCGGGGGCTCCTCCACCCACGGGCTGCAGCGTGGAGATCTGCTCCATGTGGGACCCATGGGCTGCAGGGGGACAGCCTGCTCCACCAGGGGCCTCTCCACAGCCCGCAGGGGAACTGCTGCTGCCTGCCTGGAGCACCTCCTGCCCTCCTGCTGCACTGACCTTGGGGTCTTCAGGGTTGCTTCTCTCACATGTTCCCACTCCCCTCTCCCAACTGCTGTTTGTTGCCCAGCAGTTTTTTCCCTTCCTTCAACCTGCCTTCCCAGAGGCCCACCCAGTGTCACTCCCTGGCTCAGCTCTGGCCAGCAGCAGGTCCCTTTTGGAGCAGTCTGGAGCTGGCTCTGCTCTGACATGGGGCAGCTGCTGGGCTCTGCTCACAGAGGCCACCCCTACAGCCACCCTGTTACCAAATCCTTGCCACGTAAACCTGATACAGCAATGCGTGGACACCAGTGTGAATGATAGTAGCAATACTACCCCTTAAAAGGCAGGTTAGTGTGAACAAAGGGGGTTATACTAATTTAGATCAGTTGTAGTGCTATTACGATTGTTCTGGCTTTCAACTGTCTTATTTTATTTCTTGTTTGATTCTTCTTCTGTGCTTTTCATTATAAGTGGATGAGATCAGATCCTATGTGTGAGCTGTAGCTTACTGGCTGTCATCATTAATGGAATGCAATTTTCAGGACTCATACGACTGTGCTACTGGAAGTTATTCACTGGTGATGTTACCGATGATGGTTGCTAAAACTTCTGTATGTGAACTAGTCACTGCAGGGTTCATCTAGAAACCTCATCATCTTACACAGATGTCTACAGCAGAGGAGTTTCTCTCTAGAACTATAATATCTCCCTACTGGCTAGGACAAGCAGAGAGAATCTATTTCACCTGATTTATACATCTGCATTTTAGAAGACTACCATCAAGTGAGACAAACCTCACCCCAGCAGTTTCTGGAAGAGATTCCTGAACAGAGGAATCATTTGTTGCATTCAATATGCAGTTTGGTACATGCGGTTTGGCTCCATTGATAATGTGGCATATTTATGTTCATTACTAAGTACAACTCATAGACTTGAATTTCCAGTGTGAATATCGTTAATTAAAATATGATAATCATTTTCATCCATATTTTGCTATTTATTTCCAATCTGCTTTTTTGGCCTGCCTTCTACCATCCTGGGTTTTGGAATAGTAATACACAAAACACAAAAGAAGAGTGAGACTGCCAAAGAGAATTCACATGAGAATTAAAGCAGACATTTCTGGATCTTTCTTAAAATAATATTGCCTCATTTCGAGTCATACATTCACTTAGATAATATTGCCTAGAGACAGTCGACCACACAGATATTATGAGGAAACTGAACTGCATGAGATACTTCTAACAGTGCAGATTCTAATGGAAGTCAAGTATTTATGTCACCGGGCTGTAGAAGAAACTAAGAATGTGTCCCAGAAGACATCCTCAGCAAAAGGAAATCAGAGGAAAATAATTAGAAAGTGAAACTTCTTATGAGCTCAATTAAAAGACTACTTTAATTTTGCAAACCTCACCTCCCTGACCAGCCTAGCTGATGGAGAGAGAGAGAGCTTCCTCCACTGGGCAATTCAGAACATGTAAATCTGGGTTCTCACTCTGTGGAGTTTACTCAGGCTAAGGGATAGCCAGTAATTTTTAGTAACAAAAATCATGTAGAATAACAGTACTTATGAGAAAAGATAAATTATTTTTGCACTTGATTCTGTAGTCCCTACTAAGCTGAGTAGGACTTACTCCAAAGAACTCTCACCTGGAACTGAGGGGGATGTCTCAGGAGTAAGCTGAATCATGGCGTTTAAAAATTGGAGAACTGAATACTAACATTCAAGTCCGTTATTCTTCTAATCACTTATCATTTCCACCTCTACTGAGTAACGCAGTGCACATTTTCAGCTCCACACTTCTGATACAGCTTTCTATTCTCCAGCAGATAAGATAATGCAGTTCAGATTACAGCAATCAGAAAACTCATTGTAGGTAGATATTTACATTCTGATGTCATTTTTAATGTTGCTTTATGCTTAGATTTTGAAACATTAATCTTTTCCTACAGGTAATGTTTTACACTTGTGTGTGATGAGAGGAATGTCACCTAAAACTCAGTCTTCAAATATATTAGAATCTAGTAGGAATTTTCATCTGATTATGTAATACCTTCATATACTTTTTTTTTTTTTTTTTTTTTTTTTTTTTACTGAGATAATTGTAGCAACATTTATGGGTCCCTCTGGCAGGCTTCTTATCCTCCTTTATTAAGGGAATTATTGCCTTCAAAGACCATGCTTTCTAATTTACTAAAGTAATGTTAGATAAAGAGGTTACTATGGGGACATTAAGAAACTGTTTTTTGCAGGGTAAGCCAAGTGAAAGAACCATGACACATCTTAGCATCTACATGCTTGAATGAACATTCCAAATCCTGTTTCTTCTCTTACATGTGATCTGAAAATCTGCTGGCTCCATCCAGGCAAGCTAACCTTTTATTTATTTATTTATTTATTTACTTATTTTATTTTTTCTTTATAATTACTCTAATCATTCAATCCCTATTGAAGTGGTTGCTTATAAAGTAATCTCTACAGAGAGAAAAAAAAGTAGCGTCAGTAGGTAATTATGATCCTGTCTGAACTGGACTTCACAGCTAACCTGTATTCCATAAAGAAAATTTTGGTTTTGAAGAAAATTACTTAATTTTATGGGCAAATTTAAAATAACGTGAATTACTATAAACTGGAGGTTTAAGTAAACATGTCATAATACAGCATCTGTCAGCACTTGTCAGTTTGATGAATATTGCAAAATATTATAATGAAATAAAACAGTGATATAACGCCAGTGCATTACAATTCATTGTGCATGGGAATTCAAACATATTAAAGAACAACAGCTTTATGATCTATATTTCTGTAAGTAAATTTAACTGAGATAAAGTATACCATTAACAGCCATTTCACAAGGGCAGGTTTTAAAGGCTTTAACTTGGCTGCACATACTGCATTTGAAAATGTGTGCTGAAATTGGAGGGGAAAGGATGCAAAATGTGCACATAGTCAAAATCCAGCATTATTATTACTTCATTGCCACAGAATCTTTGGGTTTTAGTGTCACTTTTTAGACAAATGCAGGGAGACATCTCCCTGCCCAAAGCACTTAGAGAAAGCCTATGGCCATGATCTTGCCACTGATAGCACGAAGGAGGAATGTTGTCTCTAAATGGAGTGTTCTTGAAGCCAAAGGGTAGTTTGAGGATGAATCAATCAGTTCATGTGCTGTCATTTCAAGTACTGTGAGCCTTAGACCTTAGCTTTGCTCCTGCTGATCTCTTACTGTTGCCTTCAAAGACTGCAGGATGAGGACAAAGTCATATGAAGTACAGATAAAGGAATAGAAATGAGAGGTAGATAAAACACAAATTCTGCCAAAGGAGGCAGAATTCAGCATGCCTTTTAAGTTATCACCGCAGCCAGCCATAATGAAGTACTATTTTTCATATTTTATTTTAAAGAAATTGGTGAATAGAGGATCATGGACTAGAGATGGACAGATGAGAGATACTGCTTTTTCTCATGAGAAATCTGTTTCAAATTCTGTTTTCTTTCTAAATTAAAGCAAAAGTTGAAATTCTGAACTTTTTAAAGAAACAAAAGAAATTCTAGAACATCTCTGTTCAGAAAAACAAGATTTCTGCATTTCAGCAAGATATAAACCATAATATAGAATGCTAAAGCATATGTAAATGACTTTTAACATACATTAAAATGCAGCAATTAAATAAAATGAACTAAGCACAATTAATGTATTTCTTCTGTTCAATTGTATCAGGAAATGTCATGAAACGGGTTACCGATTCTAATAGATTTGTGTTTCAATGGACAGCTGTAGAAGCAGTACTGAAGCAGTAGAACTTCACTAGCAATAGGTCTTGGATCAGTCACTGGCAATCTCCTTCTGGGTTCATAAAGAAGAAGCATGATATCTTGATCTCCTTTGCCTGTGCCAAATTTGAATACAAGAGCTCTCTAATTCTTTACAGATCATCCAAAGGTGAAAACCAGAACAGCCTGGACACCTTTGGGATGTGGCCCAATGCACACAGCATCTATCTACCTATTGTGAACCTGGGACGTGCTGTGCTCCTTCATGGAGTATATGACTTTTGCAAAATCCTATCTTAAAGACTGTGCTGATGCTACCAAGATCACTCCAGCAAAACGGTTAAATACCAGCTTGATTCTAACTACCCATTATACCTGTATGCCTCAATGGTATTCTGCAGAAGTGTCCACTGCTCCCTACAGAGGAGGCACCATGATTAGTACAGTCAGGAAGAAAGCTCAAGACCACTTTTAATTTCTCTCTTTTTGTTTGTTGTAAGAGGAGTAGCTGGGGTGGGGGCGGGAAGAGGTCTGCATCATGTTTAGTAGGTACATTTATTAGTGTTTCAGTTCAAACTGGAATTGAGGTTTGGAAGAGAATCTTCTAATCTCCCCACACATTGAACATTGGTTCTTGTCAAGAAACTATATTCAGTACTTAGACGTGTTCTCAGGTGAAATTGAAATGAAAGAGGAGCCTAAGGCACTCTACAGTGGATATTCAGACTCCATTACCAAGCTAGAGTTAATCCAAAGAAAAAACCCCTTCTACAACGTACAGTTTAGATATTAGGTCTACAGCAGAAACTTTTGCTGTAGAAGTTCATTTCTTTTGTGCCATGCTACGTGGTACTGTGTTCAAGGCTTTCCTAGCAGAGTTAGCCTGGCATGGAATTTAACCTACTCCCATTAAAAATCTGTTTCATGTGTAGTGATGGATATGCATGGCAAATAATTACTGTAATAGAAGTTACTAAGCAAGTTTTCTAACAAACTGTTCTCCTCAGCGGTATTTACTACATATTAACACTAGAACCAAGATACTAAGGACACAGGGAACAAAAGCCCATTCCATAACAACAAAGTGGTTCTTTGGAATGAAAATTATAAATTTGCTATTACAAATTATTTATACAAGTATCAACCATTTATTTGTTCCTGATGTCTGGCATTTTATCCTAGTGCATAAAAGCTTTCCAAATGGTATTTTTTCTCCTAAAAGTAGGTATTAGGTTAACAGCTTCAGGGCTGAGTTTTCATTATAATTGCAAGATTTATGTCATCCCCTGCTACCAACAGAATATCAATACATATCTGGGAGGTTCAGTACCAGGCAAGTGTTTGCCAAATGTCATGTCTGTATTTATTTGGTAATAAATCTGAAAAATAATTTCTATCTTCCATATTTGTATACAGAAAAAATGCCTCTCATTATTTGATTTTGAATATATGTGGAAATAACTTCTAATTATTTATCGTTAAAAACACTGTCGATAGTAAATCTTATACGATACCCACTCTATCAGTAAATTTACCTTGCTGTTCTTAATTGATGATCCCTATCTTGAGTAATGCACTTTTCCTCTCATGCATCCTATGTAAATGAAATCAGATCTTATTGTACCTGTGTAACTGTTACCCTCTCATTGTTTGGAAGGATTCTCTTTGTAAATCCATTTGCCATCTAAGAAGTTGTAGAGGTGCTGGTGCATGAAATGGAAAAAGCACAGCAGAGCTACTGAAATTCAAGATGAGCTTGGGGGTCAAGATGATAACATCCTTTTTTATTTGTGCACACAGAAAATAGGATATGGAAATTGGTAGTACCTTGAAGGTGGAAAACCAGCATCTCATTTAACAGAGCCCAATTTTATTGCAGAAATGTAATTCCATTGCTGTAATTGTAAAAGCAAATGTGTCCTTGATAATGATTACAGTGTAATTACGAGGATATGTCATCCCAGATAATTTTAACTGTGCCACCTTTAAATTGCAAGACACCATCAAAAAAGACTGAACTGAGGTTCCTAAGGTACTTGACCAGAGGAACTATATTCAAGGGAGGGAGACAACATGCAAGTAGATTTCTGCAACAGATCAGGTAAATTGCACCCTAGAAATCACACCTAAGGTTATCAAATAGCTTATATGTAGATATGTATGCAGCAGGTGACTGCATCTTGTTGGATGAACATAGTCTTTACTACCATGATCCTAACTTGGGTTGTGTAGCCTAAGCTGTAGAACTGACTGTTTAACTTTTGACCTTAATGTACATCTTGGGAAAAGTGTTTTGGAGACCTTTCTACATTAATTTTGTTTGCTGGGAAGTTTGGCCTTTTGGGGCAATTTATCAATTTGTTATAAGTTTCATATGTAATTCAAGCCTTCAATTTAAAATAAATCATCATTGAGCCTTGGATAATCACCTACTGCTTGTTCTCTGTAAAAGAAGCTCCAGAGTAAGCAAAACGTACTGTTTGCACTAAATGACTTTTGCTCTGGTACTAAGATAGATGTGTGTCCTGGCAGAATCCAGCTTTACCACATAATCTGGTACAAGCATGAAATGATTAAAAAAATAAAAAGGAAAAAAGGAAGCAGGTACTCCTCCTTCTCAAGAAGTACAGTGTATTTAAGTTGAAAGAAAAGCAGCCTTTTTTTCTGAGTGCAGTGAAACCAGTGAATGAGCTGCTCTGTCAGACAAAACAAACTATGTGTGGGACAAAGGTCAAAAAAATACCCTTAAGCCCTAGATAAATATCTGAGCAACCTCATAACAAGAGGATCAGGAATCATGAAAGAAGACTGATCAAACCCCAAAGAATATTTTATTTACAAATAATAAGAGACCAGCTTCATCTTCCAGATTATAATTACTATTTTGCCTGCACCATTTACTACTTACTTGTACAAAACTTTTTATATTGAAAACTTCTGTACAGTGCATGCATCAATTTGCCTCCATTGTCATGTCTCCTGGAACAGGTAATCTCCAAACCAGCCTGAGCTGAGGACAGAGGTGCAGACATGAGTATTGCTAAGCCACTAGCATACTTTAGAGATGTGGACATTGGTGTCCTGCTCTGGGAGAAGCCCAAGACAAACCTAATATTGCCAGAAGTCTATGTGAGCACAACAAGCCAGGGTAAAAGCTTTGGGGTACGCACCATCTATAAGGAGCTTAAAAGTTACATAGAATAGGAAAGCTTGGACAGCTTTGTCAAACTTTTTGAAAGAAATAGAGAATTAAACAACAACAACAACATAAAAAAAAAAAGAAAGATTATAAGGATTCTTTGAGAATGGGTATCCCAGTGTTCACATGGTATAGACTCCAGGCTTTCCAGCTTGCAAGGTACCCAGGAGCCACTGCATATGCACAACAGGCTTGAAAGCTAACCTGCTTTATAGATGGTTTGCACTTTGCAGTGGTTAAAGCAACCCCGCACCCCATGTTCCATCAAGCTGAGAAACTACCTTGCATCTAGTCACTTCCCGTTTCTAATCAGTCCTGTTTAGGCACTAGAAAAGTTTCGTATGCCAAAGAAGTACTAGTGATGCCCAGAAAGATTTTTAACAACAGAAAAAGAAGTGTGGGTACACAAGAGAGAGAAAACACACTTGACAAATATCACCTTATATAATGATTACCTACAGTTTTTCACATGCCTAAGAGAAAGTGAACATACAGACAGTGGAATAAAGCATATATGGACATTTGATAGTTCACTTTAATGGAGAACCCCATAGGGTCATCATAAATAAGCCTTTCTAATTACAAATCCTACCCCAAAGTACACATGAGGCTTAATATCACTTTGGGAATTGCCTATAACCCCATGCAAGACTTTTTGCTTCAGCAGTGCTCTGTGCTGATGTTTTCTCAAAGCAAGCACTCACTTAAAGTCCATGCCTCATAGGAGCGAGGGCTGTGATGGCGTCTGTCACTGCTGCAGCAGAGCTGCGCCCTGCCAGCTCGCCTTCCGCTCCCGGACTGAAAAATGCACAGCAAAGGAAGACAGGAAGGAGCAGTAAACAAAGAAACGAAGCCCCAACAACCTCCCTGCTTCCAGACAGCCCCCTGCTAAGTACTTTCTCAAAACACGTATACACTGCTTTAATTAGTAGTATATTGCTAACAGACTGGCTCCATTTCTTTGTCGGGTCAATACCCCACCACTTTGCGCCTGGCAAGGCAAGACATTTATTAATTAGAGCTGCCCTGCAGTCTGTCACTCCTCTTCCAGTACACTTTGTTTGTGCCATTCTCCAGCTGGTAGAGCCATGATGTCACTTATTTCAAAGATGACTTTAAAATGAGAAGATAAAATGAAAAAAAAATTAAAAAAAAAATAATAAAAGAAAATAATTGAGTTACTGCAGTGCTGAATAGCATATTTAAGGTATACTTCTGAAGCATTGTCAAATCCTACTTCTGCAAGCAAGGGCTTGGGAGAGCTGTTGTGAGGTCTTTTTGGCTTTAGAAGTTGCAGTCACTCTAAATTTCCTCATTCAAAAAGTTTCAATGCATTAGTTTGCTAAATAGTGTTACTAATATATTACTACACTTAGCTTTCGGGTGGTGCCTTTATCTGTCAATCTGAAAACACTTTGCAAAGGAAGTCAGCATCATTATCTTCATTTATACTGTCCTGCTTCCTCCTGATCATTTCTTTTTCATAAGATCATCTGTAGACAGTTAGAAAATAGGAGTGGTTGTGCCGTACGATTATCTGCCTCAGTCTCTGCTTCAGCCTTGTATTTGATCACGCAAGGGAAGCAACCTAGTGCCTGCAGCACACCACGTAGCCCCACCTGCCTTCACTGATGGGGAATCAGATGTGTGAAGTCATCCTGTGGCACTGGCAGCTTTCAGCAGAACTGCTCTGTGCAGTCTGTTTTCTGAAGAGATTTCATTTCACTATCTCCCCAGCTACCGATACCAGCTTGTCACTGCAATCTGTTATTTTAACGTGGCTGTAATATTTCACTGAAGCTGTATCTTACCAGCCTGTAGTCTAATATGTATGGAAGGCGCATCTTCAAGTGACCCCCAAGGAGAGATCACAAGAAGCCTAATGGCCTTTGATGGGTCAGTGCTGCATTTTTTAAGGAAAAGAAAGTTTAAAGGACATATTTTTGCTCTTTATCTATTTCTGATTCTGTTGCTATCCAGTTGTTGCTGGTATTCTCCAGCAGAAGAAAACCTTAAAAGCATGAAGATGCTGTTGAGAGTAGAGGTTACCCTACCCTATGTCCCTGTCAGCTCTTGCTAAGCACCACATTTAGACCTACAGAAGATACAGAGAGAGTCAGCTCTTGTGCCATGGGTAGAGGTATGGATCTTCTCATAAAACTTGCCTGCATCTTTATTAGCTTCCTTTTCTTGCATGAATGTGAATATGTGTGTAGGGAGTGGAGATCTCGGGTTACTACCATGGGTTAGAAATAGAGGATTCAAACCTCAGGCAGGTTTATCAACAATATGGCTTTCTGAAACTTGGACCTCCACAGAGGGCTGCAGATATGGTTATATTTGGATCCACTGTGCTTAGAGAATTAAACAACAACAACAACAACTCACTGTGCGTAAACTTTTAACTGAGCTCATAGTATTCAGCACTATTGATGCCTAATCCACCCAGGCTGTGCCACTCCCAGTTTGGGCTTGAATATTCTTACTCCAGGATTTGGTCCAGTTAGATCTGGCCTCAACTCAGACTTAGGTGTAAGCAGAACAGGTGGTACAAATGTCTGGACTCAGGTCATGGCTTTCTATAACATGGATCAGGCCTGTGGCCAGCCAGTGGAAGAGAGGAAAGGTGCACTCAGTGAGAAACTGGGAGGGTGTTTCTCTGCCTGTCACATCAGGACCTGGAAAAGAAATCCTTCCCAAATCCTTACAATTATTAGGCAAATCAATAGGCAAACAGAGGTAAACTTCCACCAGTTTACTTAGCAGTGGATTTACTTAGCAGTAGATTACTTAGCAGTGGATTAGTATGGCCCTGAAAACAGCTGGCAAAAGGTGGCCTGTTGAAGTCTCTCACTCTCCAAAAGGGATACACAGATACACCTGGGGGGACTGTCTGAAATGGGGACTGTCTGAAATAACACCTTTCAACAGCTTCAGTTTCAGGGAATATCCTGTAGCACTCTCTAATCTCTAATACAAACATAAACTCAGTGACTGTATTGTGCTTTGGGCAAGTCTCCTATATCACTTGCAAAAATGGACTGATTTTCAGAAGTTTTCATTAAAAAATGCACCAAAGGATGTCTTGGTTTGAAAATATGGCTGATTGCGTATGGTACAATATTATTTGTCCAGTTAAGATCTTTGTAGAAAGATAGAGTTGCAAACATGACAAAACAACCTACATCAAACTGCACATCAAAGAGAAAGCAGAGTATCTCTTTCATCAGTAGCACCTTCCAACATGAAGATCTTTACTGTCTCATCTTTCAGGGGACAAACTATCTCCTCTCTTACACCATGCACCCATCTCACAGAGGATGGAGGTTTGTGGAAATGGGCCTTCAGAGTCACAAAACAAGAATTTTAGTACACTAGAGAGCATAAGAAAACATTGAAACTAGTTTCATTTAATACAAGTGTAGGTTTAGATGTATTTGGGTAGAAGAGCCATAGGCACTGTGTAATAAAATATGAAATAAGGGGAAAGTGTCAGATGGATAGCTCTGCTGGGATTCTGTTAGCAAGGCAAAGCCAGTTTCAACTGTAAACAGTAAAATAGCAATATACTCTTAGTTTATGTCATAGATTATCACATTATTAGTGATAATAAGAGTCCTGAGGCAGTGTTCACTTGCAGTTGCCTGAAACCTTTGAAAATTGACCATTGAACTCTAGATAACCTAGAAAAGATTTTGACCTTAATGGACTGTCAACAAGTTAGTGATTTTTAAAAGTAAAAGTTAGATCTCTGAAGAGAAAGGCATCCTGCTTTACATAATTGATATCAGTGAAGGTAGTCTGCCTCACCTTTGTACTGTGTTTATTCATGGTTTCTTTATATACTCTATTGTATTGTTTTTCACCTACTTATTGTATTGCATAATAATGCAAAATATTTGTGTGAAAAAGCTATTTCTCTGAGGAAGAACAATCTTTCAGAGCTTTGTGTGGGAACTGGCAAGGCTCTGAACTTCCAAAATAATGTTTCCTAAAAATGACCATAAATAGAATTAAAGTCTGAATCAGCAGATAATGTACCAACACATTTGAAAGTGCTGAAGTAAAAAAAACAGAACCCAAGGTGGACATTTGCAGTGAATATCAGCTACAGAAAACTGTACAGAAACATTCCTGAGATGAACGTTTCCAAATCTTCACTGTGACAGGCGCAGGTATTTTTGGAGGGAACAAAACAGAGACTGTGGTTACAGGTCTTAGAAGTGCTTTCCCTTTAAGTTTACTGAGCAAAGAGGTAATTCTAGAGAGCTGGGCCATTAGTTACTACAGTGTAAAATCAGATGTGAGAGGTCATTCCCTGGCACTAACAGCTCTGGGCACACTTGCTCAATGAACTCTGTTTTCCTGCTGGGTAAATTAATTATATGATTGTCTCTGCTTGAAATTAATAGTGTCCTACCCTTTTTCACATGAAGAGATCAAACGCTCCCACGTGACTTGCAAAATACTCCTCTAATTGAGGGTCCCTGTAGAAATAATTAGTTTGCTTTAGTGTGAGATATTAAATTACCCATTTTCAGTGCAAATGCTGGGAAAGTTGTCTTATGCTTTTTCTTTCTTTTATGTTTTATTTCTTAAACTCAGTTTCATTAAACTTAATGCTACAAAGTATTTCTGTCAAGGGAGGCATAGCTTAGTGCAGAAGTAGAAGATGCATCGTAAGTGTAAATAATAAATGTTAAGAACACAGAGGTCTGAGTGCTGCATGTGCATGAAAACCACACGCACACACGAAGCATGTGTGTGGGTCCTGGCACAGGTGGGGCCTTTTGCCTTGAGGGGTCGAACTCTGATGGAGCACCCTGTGCTGCGTGGACGCAGACCCTGCCTGCACCATGGAGCGAGCACCTGCTCTGGCAGGGGGATATTCAGCAGCAGCCAGCTGAATATCACTGCAGCTTGGCCCTCTGAATGGAAGGAAGGAATTGACCAAAAGATGAGGCTGATGGGAGGCATGAAGGTCAGACAGAAAGAACAATCCAAGGCAGTGCTAGTGTCTGAAGCCTGGTTATGTAAAAAACAGTTATATGGACAGCAAATAATAAAAACATTAAAATTAAATTGCAACCACTGGTGCTGTTCTCTCTTTTTCAGGTTGTTTACTCTTTTGTTTAGCCCCCATCCTGTGATCTGAATTATTAGCAAACAGTAACATCCTATGTGAGAGAATATGTTTTATATTAAATATATGCTTCGCTGGCTCTCCAAGCTGGGCTGGCCTCAGCTGTAAACAAGTTGACCTGGATACATAATCATTCCTCAACTTCCCTGGGCTGCATTTTGGTGAAGAAATTTTATTTAAACATTTATTAGAGTAGACAGTAGTAAAGTATCATTTGTCTGAGTACACTAGATTTTGTTCCCTTACACAAGAACATATGAGTAAGGAAAAACAAAAAGAAAAGGTTTATATTGCCTGCATATACTTGCTTTCTTTCACTTGTTTTTCTCAGGCAGCTCTTTAACGCATAGAGACATATAAATTTCAGGATGCCTTGGAAAGCCATGGCACTCTCTGTAGTCTCACTCATCCCTGGCTGAAGTATCGAGAAGTAGGACAAAGAGGCAAATAAGGTTTGCTCCTTCAGATTTTACCACAGAAGGCAGATTATTAAAAGAAAGCTCAGATGAACATGCTGCTGTTAGAATAACGAAACAGAATTTCTTCAGGTCAAAATTATCATAAACTCGTTGAAACCTTTGGAATTATGACAGCAAACAAAAGTGAACTGCCTCAGTTTGTGTAAGTGGTTTAGTAACTTGCCCTACGCTTGCTCAAAATCCAGTCTATTCACGTTTATTCTATTTTCTGTGAAGAATGACATGTACAATCCTTACTTTTACAATACTTTTTTTTTTTTTTTTTTTTTTTTTTTTTCTAATGGGACAGTCCAGCGCATGTAGTAAAGAAAGTCTTCTAAGGAAGAAAGCGAATACTAACACTCCTAATGATATGCTGAAAATTAATACATTTTCTCTGTTTAATAGCTACATTACAGGGAATCACAGTTTTTGCCATGTTCTTGTAACCCATAATTATCTTCTTATTTTCCCTTACAGACCTTGAAATGTCTAACAGTGACAGAATATTTTGCCACTTGATATTAATTTACTTGCAGGAATGCACACTAAAACTGCATATATAGCTCTGAAAATGACATATAGGAGAGAAAGATGAATTTCCTGTATACAATAAAATCCAGTAGTATTAGGCAGACAAAAACAACAAACACGGGGCCTTGGCAATAATAGCACCTTCAGTTCACTGGAATGGTGCAAATACCCTTCTAGCAATAAGCAGGAGTGAGATAACATTTTTGTATTTCTGGAAATTGGACAGTGTTGGAACCTGTCAAGCAATGTAAAAGAGACATAAGGGATTTACCACCTATTCTATTGTATGAAGTAAGGAGATGGAAATGTGTGATTAAAGAATAAGTGCAGATGTACATTACTTAACCCTCAAGTAGAGCAGACAGTTTTCTACTTAATAACTCTGTAGATCCATGGAGTAGTCCTCTCTCAAAAAACATCCTTTCTGCGTATCTGAAAATGGAAAATAACAGCAGTATTTTCACACAGAGAAGAAAACATTGCACAAACTCCAGAGACCAAAGACCAGACATAACTTCTGTCTAAGCTGATGAGGCACCTGGATGACACAAGCATCCAGCAGACAGCAGACAGCAGAACTGATGGTGTGGTGACAGACCTCCAGACAAAGAGTCAGCGGTGGCCTGTGCTTTGTTGTAGGAGCACTGCTGGCACGTCTGCCAAGAGAAGAAAGATGAGGAGGCAGGGGAAGGTGAGCTGTTGTTGCTTTCTTGGTACAACTTCAGACTTCTATGTGCAAACAAAATCCCTGCTGAAGACAGTGACAGCTAATTTGCATCAGGGTAGGAGGAAGTCTGGAGGTTGTGCTGCATTTCTTTTGGGGACTGACTTAATGGAGTAAGATACACAACAGAGCCATACTGACATTCTGCAAGACAGAAACCTCTGTGTGTTTGCAAGCACAAATCGGAGAAAGTCTTCCAGTCACATCTTGCTTACTCTGAACCAGTTCAAACTGGTGGATGTGTCTACAGGGAATCACAGCCATCCCTGTTGCTTTAACCTAGGAAGCTGGAACCATTTAAAGATTGACATATTCTTTGTACACCTCTTTCTTCGGTCATATACAGCTGTGACAAAGTCTTAAAAAGTATTCAAGGGCATATATGCCAACACACCTACTCTCAAAAGACAGTAGGAAAGCAAGCCTTGTCTCATGTCTGTGCTGTCACAAGTGTGTGGTATCCATTCTCAGGTGGTGATAGGGACATGGCTAATGTTTAAGCATGGGAATTTTTTCTGTACAACTGTCCCTGATAAAATATTTCTTTCCTTACTTTAGTGGCTGCTGGTTCATTTGTTTAACCACCAACAAGAGTAAGTACATGGAATAAACAGTGGTACAAAAGAAATAGTATGTCACAAATCAGTGGTAATTGCCAAACAAAATTGTAAATATGCAAATATTTTGGTATGTGAGCTGTTAGAAAGACTCCCACCTCCAAACTAAAGGACATGATTTAATGATGGGACTTGGTAGGTCAGGCTGATGGTTAGACTTGATGATCATGAAGGTCTTTTCCAAGCTAGATGATTCTGTGATTCTGTGATCAGTAATTGCCATTTACCAAGCTTTATCAAGCCTGGAAGCTTTTTACTGAATCTGGTTTGAAGCCTTTATTGAGATGCTGAACATCTGGAGTTGGGCTGAGCTGTGTGCTGCACTGAAGGCCATTTGGAGAAGGCTCCTGTTGAACAGGGAGACGCTCGTGCAGAGAGGTGTGGGTCTGGGTGGCAGAGCACCACACTGACAAGGCAATGAGAGGAAAAGCACAGCACCATGATCCTGGACAGCTGAGGGACTGCGGTTCATCAGCTCAAACCACTGCATGGGGAAACTTGGTCTAGCCACCCATGTACGTACACCAACAGCTGCTTCTGAATTTTATTGTCATTGAACTGTGATAGCCCTTACACTGAGGGTAACAATTAGAGCTACAAGGATGCATGCACGTTGCATGTGGTGGGAGGGTATCTCCAGGGGGCTCCCCACATGCCTTTTCTCTCTTTCCAGTCTTTTCAGCGCTAAACAAAGGTATGAACTGATCTTCAGTCTGTTGCCACTTCAGGCAGATGATGAGACAGCAGAGTCTTTGGTTGTCACATGCTGGTACTTGGCAATATCCAAGGGTGAACATGAGGCTGGGTATTCTCTTGCAGCCTTTGGAATACCATAACCATATAAGTGCCAGTGAGAATAGGTATAATTATAGTTGTAATTCCTATAATCTGTTCACTTTAAAGAAGTCCTTATATTAATGAGAACTGGATCCATATGTGTTGAAGAACTGACCAGACTGAGAAAAGTAAATTTTTGTGCTGGAATATTCTGCGTTTCAGCAGATAAATTATTCTTGAAGGTGTCAGGAAGAATAAACTTGTCAGGCAGCATCATAACAAGAAAAGCTGCTGGAACAGCAGAAGCAGTAGATCTAAATGGCACTTTTGTTGGCCAATGAATATCCATAAAGATGAATGCTGAGAATGCAGATGTAGTAAGATGTGTACATCTAATCTCTTGTCTGCCAGGTAACCTCCTAGCATTTTCTAAATTAGTAAAGAGTAGCTAAAATATTTTGCTATGTGACAAATCTTTTCAAGCCAATACTATGCAACATCATTTTCTACTTTGAATCATACTGACCTACAATAAACCAAATCCAATAAC
Source organism: Oxyura jamaicensis (assembly GCF_011077185.1). Taxonomy (NCBI): domain Eukaryota; kingdom Metazoa; phylum Chordata; class Aves; order Anseriformes; family Anatidae; genus Oxyura; species Oxyura jamaicensis. Next base: position 133,099,036 of record NC_048893.1, read on the forward strand.
TAGAGACTTATAGATAAGGGTATTAATTCCACTGTCATCATGGAAATAAAGCAACATTTTTCTTATATTTAATACGAACATTAAGTTGAATCTATACATTGAATATCTACACAACCTATATGTATCATTATTATATATAGTATGAAATTCCTTGCAACTAAAATTCTCAGTTACTTGTGTTTTAGAAATAATGTTTATATTATAACAACAAACTTTCAATTCTGAGTACCGAAATTCTAGCTTAGTACTTTGCAAAATTCAACATAAACAACATTAGAAAGCTTATAATCAGTAGTAGCAAAAATATGCAAATATTCTTTTCTCCAGCTGGAAGCACTTGAAAAATAAATAAATAAATAAATGCAGTGAATCTTGACAAAGTTGTTCAGGGATATCATAAGACATTAAAGTTGAGTTGGGATGTAGGCTGTCAGCTCCCATGGCATATCTTGACACAATAGAATGCACTTTTCAAATATTGTTAGAGATTGAATATGATCAATGTTTTTACAGATGGGACAGAGACAGTAATGTGAAAAATAGGAAATCTTGTTATTTTTAATTTGAGTCTGGAAAACATTGCTCTAACATATATGTCTACACATTTTATAAACATAAACATTCTGTATATACAGTGGAAACATCAAAAAATGTGCTGAGCAAGATAAAGTTACAAACTCAGTGGTTCCATGGTTTTCTTACAAATAATAACCTACATAAAATAAAATAAAATAAAATAAAATAAAATAAAATATAAAAGAACAATAGTCTTGCTCACCAAGAATTCAGAGGGTATGAAATGCCACTATTAAGACTGATATTTTTATGTGTGCATGATAATAACTGTGCTTGGCATTGGAGAGAAAATCAGTGATGTTAAGAGACAAACCATTTATTTTTACATCCTAGTCCAGACTCCTGAAACAAGACTCTATTTTTCTCCTGCCACCTCTTGTCCCATTTGCTGTCCTTACTTCACAATGAGTGGGGTATGCTTCTGGGTTAGCAGAGTTTCTTCTCAGTTTACTAAGACACACATCTTAAACTGAAATTACAAAAATGATTAGCTGAAACATAAGTTTATAAGTATTATATTTGTGAATGAGTGCTCTAATTTTTATTTTTAAAATACTGGAAAGCACTTTGCTACATGAGGAATGTCAGAAAGTAAAATGACCACCAAGACTTTGTCTTACAGCTGTACGATCAGTATTCACCATATGGCCTAAGAGAATGGCTATTAGCAGAAATAGGCTATTTTCACTCACAAACCATCCTTAGAAGATGTCATTCATTTTTGTCAATGGCTTGACCATCTATCTGCTAGTGGAAGAGCAATAACCCTCAATCTCTGGAGAGGGAGACTGGCTAAGACTGACACAGCACAGAGAATGATGGAAGACTGGCCTGGGTTTGTTGTCAAAGTCTGAGATTTCATCTGCGGTTAGAAGATTTTGTTTTAAAGCCCAACAGTGGCAACATAGCAGACAATTTCCTCTGTTACTACAATTTAAACAAACCAGAATGAAGTTTAGGTGTGAGTTAGCCTTTTTTTTTTTTTTTTTAAATGGTGTTTTAGTTCTTCTTACAATAAAACCATTGCTGATGCAAACACATCCAGTAGGCAATTATTTCCACACTGGTAACCAGTATGGCTTGCTTTATCAGTAGCAGTTTTAATGTGCACAGGGTTCTGCTGCCATGGCTGCTAGAAGTGCTCATGTGTGTGCTGTCAGGTACCAGGCACCAGAAATAATTGTACGGAAACTCATAGCTCCTAATAATTCTACCAGTGGACCAAAACCAGTATGAAAAATTATCATACAGACATCTTCTAAGGAGCTAGAAGAAAATATGGATAGGAGTAATGACTAGAGGAAATTCCATAAAAACAAATCATATGAAAACAAACCAGTTTCTTTCTACCACCAGGTAATAGAGAGGAAAATCAATACGTGCCATACACTTTGACTTACACAAGACTTCTGGCACTATGACACGTAGAGTTTCCATAACCAGACTGAGGAATATTTAGGTGAAAATACAATGGTTGCCAAACTCATTGGAAAACTCTACTTGAGATTTTATTATCAGTGGTTCAGGTACATCCTGAAAATGTAATGCTCAAAGGATTACTTGAGCGTTTTCATATGCTCAAGGGAGAGATATTATCAGATATTTTCTTTAATTATCTAGGTGATTGAATAGAAAATGTAATTATTATATTTAAAGACACTGGCAAGCTGTCTGTGTTCATTGGGAAACAGGATCAGACTTCAATGGGATCCTGATTCAGAGGGAGATGTTATAAAAAGAGAAAGGGTACTATTTAATAAGGGCAAATGTCAGACTATAAACTCAGGTAGAATAATTAACTGTACAAGTATAGAATAGGGAACAAAAGACTAATAGCTCTACAGGAGTATATTTAGAATTGTTGTGATTCATGGCTTGAACAGGAATCAAAAGTATTGTGTAAAGGCAAACCCCATATGATTAATCACCGACAGTGATTAATAAATTGTCATAGCTAACAAGACATTTGAAGTAATCCTGTTCCTTTCAGCACTGACCTCTGCTGAAGTGCACCAATGTTGAACATTGAGCAATGAAAGTCAAAGAAGCTAGGAGTCACTTGGAAAGTTTCCCAAGGAAAAAGTCCTAGGAAGACAAGTGAGAATTAAGAGACGTCTCCAAAACAGGAACATTTGAGTGAGCTGGTTATTATTACTTGTTGCCTCATTAATTACAGAATGAGAATTAAGGCTTCAGGTTCTGAACTTAGAAAACTGAATCCTCCTGAAGAAAAATAAAACTAGTCATATGCCCACAGATCTTTGTGGTGGATGTAAAGGATTTTCTTTTTTTTTAGAACCACTGCAATTGACAGTGAAACAGCTAACAACAACGTGACCAGGTTGCCAATACCTTTTTTTTTTTTTTTTTTTTTTTTTTTTTTTTTTAAATTCTCAGCTGATCCCCTTCGTCATACTCTGCCAAAAAGTCAACAACTTTCTTTTACTTCACTTTCTAGGTTTGGAGTCTTTAGAAAACCCTTATTTTGTATCTTCAAGCTTCTCACAACTTCCACAACAAGTGGAAATGTCTTTTTAATGTGCTTTCATGAAACCAGAACTTTGGGTAAGAAAATGTGCCATGTACTGATAGTATTGGCAACAGTGACGGTTGAAGGCTTCTGACCCAGCACACATTGAAATGCTCAAAGGGATTGTTTCAAGCTGTCCTTTAGCTCAAGCAGTTGTTTCTGCACTGCATTCATTTCCCACAACAGCCAGAGATGAATTCTTTGCCTTAAAAGAAACATGAGAACAACTGAAAACCTTACCTTCAACTCCTTCTGCATGCTTCTGTTGCCTTCATTTTGTAAACTATATTCAAAATCCTGTGAAACCTCCACAACAGTGAGATAGTCATTGAGTTCACAGAGCATATGAAGTAGAGTTCCATCTGCCTGGTGGGAGAAAGAGAGGACACATCCTGATCTCTTGTCTATAGTCTGAAAGCTACTCAGTCTTTTGTAGCAGGGGTGGTTTCTATGCCATGGACACACACCTGGGAAGCACAGTATTTATTTCCTAGTGAACAAGACTGGTAGTGGGCTGCACAGTTTTCAGTGTCTAGTGCTGTACAAAAAAAATTGTTCTGTTTTTTCTGGCACCTTCATTGTCCAGAGCAGGGAGCTAGCAGGAGGTGTTCATTGCCCAGGCTTCCTCCTCCAGATAAGCAAGGTGTGGGCTGAGAAGGGATAGGGTTACCTTGATCTTGTCCTGATATAGCCTTGGCTTCTGGCCAGCTCTCGCACCTGGGCCCAGGAGTTGGGAGTGTTCCTAGTTTCTACAGTATAGACACAAACACTAAGACCTGGTTTTACTTAGAAATAAATCATTAGATTGGCAGGAAAATCTGGGTATGTAAATGTGACTCTGGGTATCCAACTCCAAAATGCTCTACCAAAATTCCTGAAATTGCTGTCCAGTTGCAATACAGTCTGGAAAAAGCCTCAAGACCCTCAACAACTAAATGCTAATGAATACTGTCCTTTACTGCTAGCCTTTTATTCCTTGGGATGGGTAAGATCTGATATACCAGGGGAAGGGAAAGGGAAGAGAGAAGTAGTTCCACACTGGCATTCACAGTGTGATGTACTTTTGTAGTTGCTTTCTAGGAGAAAGGGCATATGCTTTTTCATTCATGTCTGTGTGTTCCAAACACATTTTAAGCACCTATATACCTTGATATTTTTCTGTCACGCCATTTCTAACTGCTCAAGAATGCTAAAATACATATTAACCCTTCCTATCTCACACAGTTTCATCCTCAGTGTTTCAATTTTCTTTCTTCCCTACTGGACCATTTTACCACTGTGACTCTAAATGTACTCAGCTTCCTCTTTTCAGCCAGTTGTCAGCATAACCATTATTCATCTACACATAAGTAAGAAGTCACATCAAATCCCATCATCTTTGACTAGTCACCATGTTGTAAATCATGTTTTCCTATGAAAACACTCTTTCTACAGTGCTTGCCTTTTCATGGTCTTCAGGGGGACCCAAACTATCTTCCAAAACATGTTTTTTTTCCACATTTACCTGCTAATTTATTGACCCAGGGTTTTCAGGAAACTCAAAATCTAACAAAGGTTTGCATTCTCTCTTTGCTATTCGCAGCAAAATGTTCTACACTGTAAAGAAAATGCAATAGATCCAGTACTTGGCATCTATTAAGCATCTGTATTCCAACTAACAATTAATTAGGATTAAGGGTTCTTGAAAGTATATCTTATAGCTGAAGAAAATAATTACCAACGATTAATCATATCCTTCTTTCAGATACTTAAAAACTAATTGTATGCATTTTCCAAATGATCTGAGGAGACTTGTGAAATATTTAAATTACATTATACCCTAGGATCAATTGAGAAATGTCCAAATTTCTTATATAAAAACTAACGCATTATTGCAACCCTTCTGTTGCTCTACCCATGCTAGTCTTTAAAACAACCTTTCCCTTGCAACACCCCAAAATTTAGTTTACTACTGGAAAGTGAAGCAAGCAAGCTGTATCAGCAGGATATTATTGTACCTTGTAGAACTAGATCCTCATGTCAGTGAACAGAAAAGAGCACAAGTGTGGGATGGCACTGCTGGGGTAGGAGAGATCTGATCAGGATCTCCTGCACCCATTTTCATCTAAGATGCTCATCAATGGAGTGGGTTGTCAGGTGGAACTACAGCCCTTTTAGTTTCTATGCAATGCCTCATAGATATGTGCCTGATGTTGTCATGCTGGTGAGAAAAGATGGATCAAAAAAGCACTCCATCCCCATCACATTCATTCAGAAAAATTCTTGTGCACACTGGCCATTTATATTTTTCAAGTGACCTAGATAGGAATTTCCCTCTAGTTTTATATCAAAAGATCAATCATAATGTTCCTGGGAAGTTAGTCATAAAGATGAGTCTCTCCAGTTAGGCCTCTAGGTATAGGAACACACTGTATTTCGAAATTCAGCGTAATGAACCTAAGCATTAACATTTTATAACTCATAATAATCCATTCTAAATCCAAAGGCTAATTAAACTAAACATACCAAACTTACCTGCAACTAGAACTGGTTGTATGTAATTTGAATAGAAAAATTACAAATGTGTATTTGCATATCCAGAAAAATTAACACCCACGAAAATATTCATTAATAAAGTCTTAGTTTTTGAGTACTGCAAATAATATACCAGAATAAAAAAATCTAAATAATAATTATTTATTATTATAGACTTATTTTAACTCTAGAAGAAAATGTATTAAATACTGAATCTGAAATATCAGAAAAAGAACAATATGCCTCTGGGTCTCGTGTGTGTGTGTGTTTTTTTTTGTTGCCAATATGAAAAACATATATAGTGGTACAATTTCTGATTCTTTAGTTATAATGTGTTGTACTCAGAACATTGACTCGTATTATTATTATTACATCATGTGTAAAATACTTTTTGTCTTTCCCCCTAAGCAAGTGTTTTCTATGTACAGAATTATTTTACTAGTCACTTGGATTTCTGACTCATTCATAGATGAAAATTAGTCTAAGGGAACTAGTATCTGATTCAGCCTTTTATTCTCCTTAAGAAATTTAGAATGAAGAGATTTTAACAACAGATTTTTAACAGCCAAGTGATTTCAACTTTTGTAAATTAAATAATTTATCTTGATTCTAAGCTATGTTTGAAGCGATTTTATCAATATTAGTAGTATTAAATTGTTAGAAATAAGCATACTTCAGACAAAGTCAAGAAAAATACAGAATAAAATAAATGCCAAATGGGACCACTGTGACCACCATTTATATGAATGCAGGTCCTGTCCTTAGACATAACTTACATGCAGAAACTATAGAAGGAGATGGAACACCACTTGAGAATATTTTCTGGCATATTACGTGCCGCAGTTGTCACTGTTCTTGAAAGGTTTTGTGGTTACTTACTGGAAGAGATATTTGTGCTTTAGAAGTGTTTGTAAGACTTTGTTAACTGCCTAGTGTTAGGAGGCTCTGATTGGAGTCATTGAGAAAAGTTAGATATTGAGAGTCTTGGGCAAGGGCCCTGTCTCTTTTCTCAACAGAGACCTCTAAAGCAATAGGCATCCAAAGAAGTCATGAGCTCAGAAATATTGTACCCTGCTGTTTTACAAAACTTCTTTCTCACAGGACTGACATACCAGGAAAAAAATAACAATCTCTGTCTTCTTTGTAGCCTCCCTTCTAGTATTTTACAGACATCAATGAGATCCCCTCTGAGCCTCCTCTCCTCCAGGCTGAACAGTCACAATTTCCTCAGCCTGACCTCATAGGAGAGGTGCTCCAGTCTCCAGATCATCTTTGAGACCCTCTGTTGAACTCTTTCCAGTATGTCCTTGTCTTTCTTGTACTGGGGTGGAGAGGGTGGGGGGGGGGGGGGGGGGGGCAGAACTGGACATAGTTCTGAGTCTCACCAATGCTGAGTAATACAGTGGGATGTGGGAGAGAATCAGAGGGGTAAAAGTGACAAAGCTCATGACATGAGATAAGGACAGTTTAACAGGTAAAGTCAGGCTGTTCATATAAACAAAGCAAAACAAGGAATTCATTCACTGCTTCTCATCACAGGCATATAGATATTCAGCCATTTCCAGGAAAGCGGGGTTTCATCACACATAACAATTACTTGTGAAGATGAATGTCATCACTTTTGAGCATCCTCCTCTTCCTTTTCCTTTACCCCTGTTTTATTGCTGAGCATGGTGTCACAGTTATGGGATTTTTCTTTGGCCAGTCTGGGTCAGCTGTCCTGGCTGCATCCCCTCCCAGTTTCTTGTGCACCCCCAGCCTCCTTGCTGGCCAGGCAGCATGAGAAGCTGAAAAGTCCTTGTAAGCACAGTTCAGCAATTACTAAAACACCACTGTGTTATCAACGTTGTTTTGGTCACAGATCTAAAACATAGCACCATGTGAGTTACTCTGAAGAAAATTAGTTCCATCCTGGCCCAAACCATTACAGTAATACCTAAACACAAACATTGGGATTTAATTGAAACAGATTACTCATTGTTCTTTCAAACACAATACATGTGTTACATATGTTATGCACAGTCTGGGTATGACAAGTATAGATTATAAACATAATTAAAACATATCTAGGGCATTAATTAATAACAAAACATAATAAAGAAGAAGTAATCAAAGTCAAATTATTCATCATGAATTATAAACAAATTTATTTAACTTTTCTGTATTTTCTTTGATGAGGATGAGATGAGACTTCTGTCAGATGTTCTAAAAATTCCTGTTACTCAGAAATGAAGGTCTGATCTAAATACTGAAGAGAAATCTCCTTAAATATAAATGACAAATTAGGTTAAATCTAATCTGTATGACTGTGCCATTAAGCTGACACTTAGGTAGCTAGATTTTCTTTATAACCTGCATTTTAGAAAGAAATGTTCCAGACTATTCTATTTAAGTCTGTTGTGCACTGTATATTTTGGGCAGAACAGACATTGTGATGACCAGTGAGTGCTACTGATGCCTGACACATCTCTGACAATCATGAATTTAGGCAGATTAAACCATTTTGTACTCTTTGATGTTGACTGGGAGCTGATTCGCCAGATGAACAGGTAACAAGAAGTTATCTGAAGCTTTTCATAGATGGTAGAAATGCAAAGCAGATGAAGGACAGGCTTGCCCTTGGCAATTCAAGTGCAAATCTTATTAACATTTGAGGTGGAAAAGGGCCATAAAAACCTGTGCTGAATTTCTGGCTGTGGCCCAGGAGGGACTGGACCAGCACTGTGCAGCCAGGCTGGATAGGCATCCTCCAAGAGGTGGGAGACACAGAGAGGGACAGCTCAACCTGCAGCTCTCCTTAGGGGTGACTGGAAAGTGAGAGCCACTACAGGGGCTGATGGGTACTGCAGGTGAATGGCACTTGGAAAGGACAACTCTAAAGAGAGCAAAGCTCCATACCCTGCCCACCAACGTGGTGTCAAAATGGTTTTGTGTGAAACTCTGAAGCAGTTTTCTGAGGCTGACAGAATTGTTGCTCCTTGTATCAGTGACATGGACCCCATCATCCTCTGCAGTCAGGGAAAAACAAAAAGTCAGAGTGAATGGTAAGTGGGTTAAAAACTCAGACACTTTGTTCTCCTTTCAAATCATGAGCAAGGATGTACTACAAGCTCTCATGGATGTTAAGGGAATAGCTGATGTCAAAGAACCATCTTACACTGTCTGCCCTATTCTGTCTATTAAAGATGATAAAGCTACAGGCCTCATACCCTCCCTAATGAGAGAGACAAGGAAAATCTGGTTATTAGGAAAAAAAATAATAATAATTGCTTTGTTAATTAATCCATTGTTGCTCAGAGATTGCAGTGGCATTTCTTACCGTAGCTCCTGCAGGGATGCTGTATTTGGTAGGTAAAACTAATAGCAATTTCATTAAGCTAACTGCTCCTAATTCTGTTAAATCTTTATGGATATATTTGTCCTTGCGTTACTTTTTCCTTTTTCCATTTGTTGTAGATACACTTCATGGTCTCTTGTGTCTCAGATTAGTGTTCTGCGTGATCATTGTTGAGTCTTACTGTGACGTTTTAGACTTTGATATATCTGCCTTACACTGTCCTCAGAGACTTCAGTAAGAGCAGGAGTAGTCTTTACCTCAGGTTAAAATATATGAAATACATTTATCTATCAAATATTTTATTTATGAAGATGTTTAGCCCTAGATCTGATTAAAGAATTTTAAAAGATATAGTGAAATAGAAGTGAAATTGCCAGTGAGTTGCCAAGGTCTTTCCACATAAAAGCATTACCTTCCACTTTCTGATCATCCTTTTCAGAGGCAGACTGAAAACAGAGCTTTTGGCCAAAATTCACTCCCTTTCCAACTTTAATCACCTGCTCCACTCTGCTAAACACTGTGCACTGCAATGCGGCTAGTAATGCTGTACTGACTGCTGTAGCAGCCTTTTTATGTATGTGGTACGTGAGGTCTGACAATTTAGATCCTAGAGGAACACTTATCAGGAACAACTGGCACAGTCCAGTTGTGAAAAGAGAGGGGAGGCAGCCAAAAGTAGCTGTGGCCAGCTGATGGTGATGCTTCTGTGATGCTAACAACACAGCTTCGGGAAGGGTGGTGAGGCAAAGGAAGGGAAACTAAAGGAGTAGTCAGACAAAAAAATATTAATTTTCATCTTAAAAAGTAAATGATTAGCACTAGCATAAATTCTGGAAAGTCTCAGGACTAGAATTAACCACTTGCATAGAATCATATGTTTTCCAGCCAGCAGAACCTTATTTCTATTGTGGGGAAAAGAGGTGGGTCTCTATTGAACTTTACCTGACTGCATGACAAGTAATGGTTCCCCTAGTTTTGTACTGCTTTTTTTCTCATTTCATTCACACATATCCAAACATCTGTCTGACAAGGGAGGTCTGGAATCAATAGTTTTGCTGTTAGATATTCAGTAGCTTGTGTATAAATGGTTGGTGGGCTCTGTCCAAGTCCTAGTGCATAGGCAGACAATACCCTTCTTACTGAGCACTGCAACAACAGACATCTTAGAATCACAGAACCATAGAATCATTAAGGTTGGAAAAGAACTCCAATATCATCTGGTTCAAACATCCCCCTACCACCGATGTCACCCACTAAACCACACCCCTAGGCACCACATCCAACTTTTCCTTTAGCACCCCAGGGACGGTGACTCCACCACCTCCCTGGGCAACCCGTTCCAGTGCCTGACTGCTCTTTCTGAGAAGAAATGTCTCCTCATTTCCAACCTGAACCTCCCCTGGCACAACTTGAGGCCATTCCCTCTAGTCCTATCACTAGTTACCTGTGAGAAGAGACTGACCCCCAGCTCCCCACACCTTCATTTCAGGTACCTGTAGAGAGCAATAAGGTCTCCCCTGAGCCTCCTCTTCTCCAGACTAAACAACCCCAATTCCCTCAGCTGCTCCTCACAGGACTTGTGTTCCAGGCCCTTCACCAGCTTAGTAGCCTTTCAAAGTTTGCTTCACCAAAGAAACTTGAATGTCAGGGTGCCCAGTCATTTCTGCATGTGATTTTCCATCTGCAAAAAAGGCTGACTAATATTGGAATAGGTTGAGCTGCCACAAAGACACTTTGCTTAATCTCTGATTATGGAGTCATTATTTTCCATAGCTGAATATTTTACAGACACTATGTTTGCTTTTCTTTCACCAAAGAGTTATTTTATGTCTTTTTTTATATACCTGTACAAAGTGAGCTTTTCCTTACTACCTCAGTATCACTTGTGCAACTGAGTTATTTTTTAATTTACTTTTGATGGAGAAAGATAAAATAGTCTGGAGCAATTCTTTGCTCCCTCAGGAACTGCTAGTGAACAACATTTGTACATATTTGCTTTCCCTTTGAAAATTGAACTTTCTGATTTTTGGTGAGGGCATCTGAGTGAGTCATATGTTAGGTGTGGGGAGCATTTCAGAAGACTGATATAGTGACTTCTTCCCAGCAGTAGATTTAATAATGAAAATGCTAAACTTAAAGTGCATCTTTATAATGCAAAAAGTATTGTCTTCCTGCCTAGATGGAATTGATTAGATTCTCATCAGAGATGCTGCAGTGGTTTAGCACTACATAGATTCTAATCACGAGTGTTGGGGAAAAAAAAAGAGGTATTTTGTGTTATTTAAGAATGTACTTGTCAAGGTGTTAGTAATAGGTTTCAAATAATAAATTGCCAATGCATTGGAATACTTTGTCTGAGCAACTTTGCTGCAGATTAGATTTCACAGACATACACAGCATTTCTATTTGCTGGCTCTGTATTAGATTTGGCAAGAACTACTGCTCTGAAAAAAAAAAAATCTTCAGGCAAAATTGTGATGTAAAGATATAACAGATTCATATCTAAACAGGATGATGATGGGACTGAGAGCTCTAGTGGCTCAGTGGAGCCATCCTGTGCAAGTATGTTTGAATTTTAAATATGACTATGTATATGATTTCATTTAAATATTTTTATTTTTTTGAAGCTACCATGCACAAAATAAACTGATCAAAGGCAGGCCAGGTATGTTTTAAGTCTAGTTCTGGAAATAATATATAGAGAGACAGCCAAAACAAATTCACAGATTCATATGATAACTCTGTCAAAGAACATAATTTCTCCACAAGAAAGCTTTTGAATTGGTAGCAATAGTAGGCAAGGTAATAGTACTGTGTGGAGCTTAGAGAAGAAAGTCAAGGCAAGACTGGAGCAGAGACTTGAGGCAAAGCTCAGAAAAGAGGTGAAGCAGAAACTAGGAGTTAATGGCAAGATATGGATATAAACAGATATTTTTCTCCATGTAAGGAGAAAAACCTTGATTGGGAGTATTGTTGGACCAAGAAGCAGAGATAATGCATATCTGGAAGAAAGATGGGCAGGAGCAAAAGTGGGGAGAGTCACCAGTTTTCTTGCCGCAGAAAGCTTACATGTCTTTCAGATGGCCATTGTCCTTTCACCTGCAGATGGACCTCCTTTTGGGGTCACCATGGCTCATGGAGAATTATAAATCCAAAGGGATTATGAGCACCTGTGGTCACACAAATCATATTTACAATACTCAGTACAAGAACACCTCAAGTGTTGAAAGAGATCATTATTTAGGGACAAACCCTAAGCTCTAAGGATGGGAATGTCAAGGGGATGGGCCTAAGTGATTTGGTGGTGGGAAAAAATCTTTTTGGCATTCTGCATTCAGACTTATATTGCTGGTAAAAATAAAATGCTGGTAAAGGTAAAGATGCTGAAACAACAGCATTTTTAATGAAGGGCAATTATTACACTGGCCTAAGGAGCAAAAGGCAGATTTCACAAGGTATCCACAATGTATTAAAATTAAAGAAAGAAACAACAGAATAGAGTGAAAACAAAAAGATACACAATCATTCATAATGAAGATCATTTCAGATCAAAAAGAGATCATTTCAGATTAAACCAAAACCAGTTGACTACTCCTTGTATTCAGTGGACGAATGGAATTTTCACTATCAAAGAAGGATATGTAAATACAAAAACATCAGTTAACACTTTTTATCTCAAATACAATAAAACTAATTTCCACAGTGTGCTCCTGCCAAAGAATTTTCCTTAGAAAGAAATGGAAAAAAATGGTGAGCATTTCACTTTTTAGGAAGTCTAGAGTCTAGAAAAAAGAGTCTAGAAAATGCTTTTTTTCCCAGTCTATTCAGTTCAGATTGTTTACTTCTGGATTGCATAGCTTGCATTTTATGGATCACCTTTATAGATATATCAGATGTATTACTTTGGTGAGGTGTATCAAAAAATTAAAATATTTGTGTCCATTTGGATATTGCTTTAAGCCCATTAAATGAACCAAGTATCATCAGAATGTAAAAGTTCCATGAAAATAAAATAGTGTTCCAAGTATTCAATCAGAACTCCCCAATATGGCTGCCTTTTTCAGTGGCAAATCTTTTCTTTGGGCTTTAGAAGTATTTTTTCTCTGCGTTGACCTCTAATTATCATTTCTCTTTGGACAATATTGTTCTAAAACTGTTCTGAAATCCCTGAAAGGATGAATTGCCAGAGTGGTGGTTAATGGTCTGTGTTCCATGACTAATATATATATTTCCAAATGAAATTAACAACATTCAGAATATCTCCAGTTCTAGCACTCTCTACTGGAAATATAATGACAAGAACTATTGTCTCATATGTCTCAAATGGCAATGTTGATACATAAATGAAAGAAAAGTATTGCAGAATCAAATATACTTCCCCTGAAAAAATTACTAACCTCCACTCCCCCCCCAAAAAAACACATGTTTGTAACTACCATTCTGAAGATGTTGATTTTTTCCATCTGACAGAAGAATTTATCTGCTGTACCTTGTTTCAGGCCCTTAGGATATATCTGATGTGGTCATATGGCAATGTGTCTTTCAAACACAATTGCCACTGTTCTGTTTTTATTGTAACTGAAATGGTCAAGAGTTTTTCACTGCCTTCTGAGGTGAAAATGATCAAGAAGATCTTGCAAAGAGACCATTCTGGTAAAAAGTACACTTTTCACAAAATGTAAGTTGGTGTTTGGGTTGGCTAAAGTTTGATCAGGACAAATGCTGCCACCTTCCTTATTAGGTAAAAAGCTTGAAATGGAGTGTTCTGGCCTAGAAATGACGATAAACTGGTTGAGAATATATTTATCTTGTTACAAAGAATGTATATAGTAAAGCTATTAATTCTAGATTTAAAAGACTCTTTTAGAGTTTATGAAGGTTTAAAGGTTTGGAAAGCAACATGAACCGAATAACTTATGCTTTGAATCTAAAATGAATGTGTGACATGAAAATACATGTAAACTTGATATTCAAAACTTTGGATTTGATGCTACTTTGCTTAGTGCCAAAATCCTCCTAACGTCTGGACTTTCACATACTGTAAATACATAGAATTCATGTGAGTCTGTCAGTTAGGATTTTTCAAGAGATTTGCTGTTGACACTTTAGGATTCCCAAATTTTATCAGTACAAATTTTAACAAACCCATATGGCAAGAGGTGAAATATACTGGTTAAAAAGAGCAACTCAGTGAAATAGTCAATACTTTCTGTTTGTAGTCCTTTTCAACAGACTGCTTCAGCAGGTCTTGCCTGCTCTACTTTCTCTCCATGTCAAAATACAATTTCAAGTTTGATGTTTATTTAGTGTCCATATTTACTTAGACCTTAACCCTATAGTAGTCATCAGCGTTTCATTTCAGACCTGCTGGGGTCAGTTCAGATCACTGTGGTATGTCTTTCTATTAAGATTAAAGCTAGCAATACAGGCTATGATCTATTTTGTCACTACTGGAAGTCAAAATTAATAATACCCAGAAAGACCAGTCATCATTATGTTGGATTATACTAATAGGTGTGTAGAAAGTGATTAGGGCATCTATCCAGTTATACTGGAGAAACCTGATGTGAAGAAGAGCAGATATAGAAAGCCGTTGTTGGAATTTGTATTTCCAATAATGATTATTGACTTGTTCTACTACTCTACGTTTGATCAACAGAATTGGTACCAATCTGAACAGTTGCATTTGGATTACTACTGGTCATTAAAAGTCATTGGTGATTAACAGATGTTAGTCTATGAATGAATGAAAAAAAATATGATGATGACAACAGTTTTCTGCTGTTAAAAATGTTTGCTCTGTTTTGACATGCTGGTGCATAAAGTAAAAAAAATTAATGAAGAGTTCATGTTAGTATCAAGCTGTCAGGTAGCTGTCTGTTTTCTGGCACTCCCAGAGTATCTATTTTCCATTTATTTTGATTTTTTTAAAAACCATATTATTTCAGACCACTTGTTCTGATGACTGTCTAGTAGATCCATCAAACATTACATGTGAGGTGATTTTTGCAGCAGCTGTTGTGAATAAGAATCTGCCCTACTGTAAGAATCACGAGGGAAGTTTATTAAGAAAAAAAGAAAAGGTCATCTGGTTTCAACTTTAGAGTACTGTCAACTAATTGTACAGAAAAGACTGTGTTGACCTTGGAAAGAAATCTGAGAGGTAGACATGATTTCTGCATCATTTATTAAACTAAATATCATCTGAAACAGGCAGTGTGTCAGGCTGAAAGATCTCCAGGATCAATGGAAAGACAACTTTGAAGAAGTTTCTTCATACTATCACGCCTCTTATGTGAGCACAAAGCTTCCCTCATCAGGAATGAAACCAAAATCACAGACTGCTCACAGAAATGTGGTAAGGTATCAGACCTGGTAAGATCACAGCTGGTGACAGGTGAGGGTAGGTTTGTGGTTCTTCTGCATAGGCTCTTAATATTTGATGGGTGGGGGGGTGGGAGGGGGAAGTTATCACAGCATCCACAGAAGCATTTTTCTTTTATCAGCTACAGTGAATGTCTTTGTTTCGTTATTGATATCTCAGTCAGCAGTGCACCTTGAGGCAAAGCTGGAGTATTTGGTGTGGATTTAGGGATTTAGATCAGATGTTTTACCTTTGACTATGTTCTTATGTTACAGATGTTTTCTGAGGAAATGACTGAGTTTAGTGAACCATATCCAGTTATCTTTATTTCTCCCTGTCACTTGATTCAGCACATCAAGCAAGTCTAGAAGACCTGAGGAAGTGACTCAAAATCCCAAGGAAAAAGTAATACCGATGAAAGAACTCTCAAGAGGAATGGAAAACTCTGTTTGGAAGAATGATAGATAAATGGTATTTTTCTTCAATTTCCATGGATGTGTATCGCAGCTGAGTCCTGCCCATTCTGTCTGTTTACTGTTAACACAGTGCAGCTGACAGACAGGTTGGGAAAAAAACAGCTGTCTGTGGTATTGTGTTGTACAGATTTCTTAAAGGAGACCATAGATACACTGATGGCATTTGCCTTGTTCTCTCAGCTTGGTGAATGTCTGCAGCTGACAGTCAACCTAGTCAAGCAAAAAGCAATGTGTAGTGGAGGAGAAATTATGAATCAGAGTGTGGACATTTTCTATTTATAACTTTACTGCAAGAGATAAATATTCCAGGAACAGAGATGAGAAAATGCTACTTACAAACCCTTTCTTAGTATCTCTGGTGGTCCTATGTCAATGTTCAAGTATCTGGCAGAAGAGTTAGGGGTTATCGGGGAATGAACTGCTGCTTGTGCAGCTTCTTTTTAGCAATTGCTCTTGGGTATTTTTCATAATATAAGCCATAAAAACAAAAATGGATAGCAATTTCTAGCCTGGCTACCCAAGATTCATTCTCATGAAGAGAAAGAAATTGGACACCAATATGTAACAGTGCCATCTGGTGTTGTCAACAATGACAATAATACTAAAGTTTGTATGTTTATCTATTCTATATCATATCTATTTAACTTCTAATTTCTCACTAATTAAAAGACAATACATTGACCTGCAGATACATACCTGAAGTGCTCTGATATTTTGGATATTACCAGTTTCAAGCGAGTGATACAATTGGTTGGACAAAATTTAGTTATTTGGGAAGAAATTAAATTTTTTGTTAATTTCCACTTTAATGTGATCATTATTTAATATTTTATAATAACTTGTTCCCTTTCTTTGAAAACAGTAGGCAAATATATACTTAACACTTTTCCTTAATTACCCTGAATATTGTAATGTATCATTAAAAAATATAGGTAGTGTCCTGATGTGTAGAAAACAGCTGTACAAATTTACAAGCTAATTAAAGAGAGGCAAAAAGGTTGTATGCATGTGATGGAAACAGAGAAGGCACAACAGCTGATGACGTATTGAACCTGATTCATTTTTAAATTAGCAATAAAATCACTGGCAGTGTTACACTTTCAATCACCCATGGAAGAGGGATGAACAAGTAAAAAAGTTTTGCTCTGTTTTTGCTAGAATAACAGTTGTCCAAAATAAGAAATCTTCACTGTCTGTGGAAGTAATTTTTTTATACCAGTGAATACTGCCTTTCTCTTATGGTATTTGAAACAAGGAGTTCAAAATCTTTTTCCTGGTGAATTTGTAGCTGTGAGAACATTATTTGAATTATTATAATGAGATTGTCTTTTATGTATACTTACTGAAGGACATAAATCAAACATGGACA
Source organism: Oxyura jamaicensis (assembly GCF_011077185.1). Lineage (NCBI taxonomy): Eukaryota > Metazoa > Chordata > Aves > Anseriformes > Anatidae > Oxyura > Oxyura jamaicensis. The sequence continues at coordinate 133,116,202 of NC_048893.1, forward strand.
GAAAGCAACTAAGGAGGATGAATGCTTCCTTCACAAAAAGTATGATTTTGAATAGTAAATGTAAAATTGCAATAAGCTTATCTGTAAGTATTACTTCTTGAGATATGATCCAGTGCGATCTACAATTCTACAATTACATTGAAAAACACAAAGGTAAAATAGATTTCCATAGAAAAAGCTTTTTGTTGAGCCAATGGATTATTCTTTTTACTTTGACTTCACTCTGTGTCTATGCCCTTTCCTTTGACTGAGGACGGAGGCAGATGATGGATATTGGTAATGCTAACAATGCATATTCCCTAAAGGATTTGAAGGAGCTGCCATGAAACCAAGAGTTTGAACTAAGCCTTTAAATCAAGCTGTGAACAACTGCTGTTCTTCTAAAATAATTATCATGGACAAATGAATTGGCCAAACCAAACTTTAGACTGTTAGCTGGTCAACAGTATTCCTGAAATAAAGAACAAGTTCATGGAAAGTGATGTCATGATTTGGCAGTATCTTTCAAAGCCTCTCAGCTACCAGGATTTGGGCAGGTGAAGCCTTTTATAAAACATGCCAGTGACCCTGACAACACAGAGACTTTGTATCCTTGCAAAAAAATCCATACAGCAGTACTTTCTTGAGCTGAATCAAGACAGCAGCAAGCTATTAGCAGCCCTGGTTCTCTCTTGTTAGTGTCTGTCAGACCGATCCATGGGCCCCAGCATTGTAATAGGGCACCAGCACTTGTCGGCAATGGCAGTGGAGTCAGTATGTAGCTGTGTTTGGGCTTTCCCAGCTAGGAATTCAGGGAAAGAGGACATCCACCCGCTCAGTTTTGTGCTTCCTACCCTGAACATGGAAGTGACAGACTCTCAGTTAACACCCTTCTGTCAAGACAGCCCCTGATAGTGCATTTAGAGCCAATCTGCAGTCATGCAACACCAAATCCAGTATCTGCTTCACTGCAGCTGAACATATTCTGCACAAGGTGCTGTGAAAGGTGCTATCACCCTCAGGAACAACTGGTACTTTCTACACATTGTACCTTCCTTCATGTGTTCATCCAACTGACTAAACTGTGTTTGAATCTCTAATGACATTGTGGAGTGTAATAGTTATTCTCAGCTACAGTCATAAAACCAACTGAACAGAAGTAGCTGGAATAATTTACAGAAAGGAAATATTCTAGACCAATAATTCTGGGTTCACTTGTACTATATTAATTATCTTCTGTTCAAAACAATAAATATAACTTTCTGCTGCAGACAGAAAGAATTCTGGTAGAACTGCAGTGTATTCTGTAAAATCAATATTAATCATTTTCAAATTGTTTGCTTGTTGACTTTCCTAGGACAGCAAGAGATCCTTAGGGTAACTTACTCTCAGCACAAACAAAATGTTCGACAAGAAAATATGTTTGGTATTTTTTGCTTCTTACATTTTATGTTTGACCTTTAGAATACTGTTGTCATTTATTCACAGAAAGAGCCATAAAATGTGTTGAATAACCAATATCTAATCCATAGTCATGATTGTGTTGTAGAATTCTGAAATTACTTACAAATTTCAGTGAATGACCAACTTGCTGGCTTAACTTTTCTTACTTTTCTTTTATTTTCTCTCTCTCTTTTTTTTTTTTTTTTTTTTTTTTTACCTTATTTTGTGATTTCTTGGCTACTGCTAGTGAATTATAAAAATAATGTAGAAAAAAAATACTATTTGTCACCAAGTACATACCAGTAACAGAAAATAATATCCAGACATGTAAGTCAGGATGAATTATTATATTCTTTCCCACAGATAAGCTGTTTTTATTTTACTGAGCATATTCTAAGTGCTTTTATTTTACTTAGACTCACTCATGCTGCTTTTACAGTGGTGGGATATTCATAGCAGTGATTGGATCCTAGGGAGAGGATTACTTTGGTCCTGTTCTATAAAGACCTCAGATGACTGTTTTTAAATGAGAATGCTATTAATTAAAGAAATCATAAGCACTCTGAGATTTAATCAAATTATATCAGCATGAATCAAATAATTGTTAATATAAAGCATGTTAATTATATCACTATTAATTCTACCCTTCTCTCTGTTCCTAGGGCAAATCTTGGTTGTTGTCTACCCTACTTTTTTGGCAATATGTTCCTTTAGCAGTAACATCTATTGCATCACTTAGCCATCAGAAACTAGAACTTCAGTTGCCTTCTGTGCAGCCCTCTGAAGGCAGATTTTTCCTCAAGGGCAGTTTGTACGAAGCGCAATTTCATTGAGATAAGAAGGTTTACTGATTGTAAGAAAATAGAGTAAACCCAAAACTATTTTGTTTAATATGCCTACATTTATATTGTTGCAGAAATGAAATGAGACAGGAAGATCTTGAATAATGTTACAGAAAGATAACACATACATATATTTTCCCCAGAGCATCCAGTGGCTCTGATGTCAGAATCAGAATTCTAACCTCCACATTTTACTCAAATACCTCAAATACACAGGGAAATTGCCTCTGCTGTTTTTACGGCCTCCCACTTGATTTTCCAGCTTTTGAGAGATTAAGGCATCTAATATTTTTTATTCAGACATGCTCTATTCATCTGTACTGCGGTGAGCACACATGAGCATACATGCATGCATGATCACAAACAGAATTTTGATTTTTTTTTGTAAGTCTATTTATCAAAGGATATTAGAATTTATAATCGTCTTTTGATGGTTTATCAAATCACTTAGGAAGCCCCAAGAGCCCTTTGTATCAGGTACAGTAATTATAACTATTATGCATTGACAAAGTATTTAACTTTTATCTTTTTTCCATTGGACAAGGTGTTTTTAGAGCTGCTTCTCACCAATTCACCTCACATATTTCTTAGGTAATATTTCAGTGACAAATCAGTGTTGTCTGGCATATCTGTGCAGGGGTACTTTCATGGATAGAGGTGAAAAGATTTCAACAAGGTAATTGAAAAATGACATGAGTAGCTACTGGTCTCTTGTTTTTAAAGTTTTGGCCATATCCTCTCTTTCTGCCCTTTAATTATTTCAGAGAGCACCTTTAACATACAGTGAGACAGAGATATATTCTTTTCAAAGCTTGGAATTACAGGCTGCAGTTTTATAGCTCTCGGCAAGCAACCTAGAGGACTCATTAATACTTGATGAATCCCTCTCAAAGTCTCAGCAGCGAGGAGAAGACAAACAACTTGCTGGATGATTGATGTTGCGCCTGCTAAGGAAGAACTTTAAAGCTTGATTCTCTCATACAAGATCTGTTAAAAAAAAAATAAATAAAAAAAAAAAAAATCAGGGGTGGGTGTTATCCTGAAGTAGCAATAGTGTGGGCTGAGTGGAGATGCAATGTCTGCCCTGCTGTACAATGGCCAGTGCATTAACACACAGGGTAATGCTGGTAGCAAGTTTTCAGCCTTTCTTCTCTGCCTTCTCCCTACCCACAATGCTCCCTAGACATCCATGACTGTTCTCTAGCAAACTGTGAGATTCCTGAAGCTGCAGCCCAAGGTGGTGGAGGTGGCCTCCCTTGGGCTCCCCTGACCAAAGGCAGGCACTGTCTGTTAGAGGAACAGAGCTGGCAAGGGGAACAGCAGTCACCAAAGTCCTGTGTGTAGTCAGCTTGGGGCAGTCAGGGTAGGTGTGGACTGAAAATACCTTTTCTGAGGTCTTGAAGACATTCTGGGAGGTTTGTGTCTGAATTCCACTTTTCAGACACACTTTGTAACTTAACAAGTACCAAGGATATATATAGATGCCAAACCCAAATCACTACTGAGCAAAAGAATGTACAGGGAAAAACTAAGGTTATCATCACTCTTAAGTATTTTTTGCTCTCTGAACCGTATAATTCCATAAAGGCTGTTATCCCCATCTTCATTACTTTTCTCCTCCAAATTATGGGCTGTGTCCTGTGTGCAACTGGCTTCCTTCTGCTCTTTTTCTCCTTGCTCTCCTCAGATGCCCTGAAATACATACCCTTTGTCAGATGAGACACGTGTGCAGACCTATTGCACAAACCCGCTGTGTGCCTACATGACCCCTAGAAATCAGTCCGGTAAGATCCTTGCCTAAGCATGATACTATATGGGCAGAGGATGATGCACCTTTTCTGGAATGTGATTGTTCACACCACGGGGCTGTGGTTTGCAATCTAATACTAGGATAGAGCTGTCAGTGGGTGAAGCAAACAGAGTTACATTTTCTTGGAAATGAATTTTCAGTTGCATGGACATAACACAGTGTTCCTCATACCAAACAGAATTCCTAAACTGCCCATTTGATACACAGACCACAGGAGCCAAATTGCAGTTCTGGTTTGCAGTTCATGTGTGCCAAGTCTACCTCAAAAGGGGTGCTAATAATATACATTTAAAATATATGGCCATTTAAATTGTCATGGGAATATTCAACTTCAAATAGGAACAGTTTCAATAAAATTAAATTTAATTTCAATTAACGCAGCTTGGCCCATAAATTTGCTTTTTGTTTATTTCATTTTGTTTGTTTTCATAATCACAACATATTGGAGCCAAAAAAAATAAATAAATCCACTTTAGGGCATAATGAATTATTGATTAAGGCAGCTAGATCAATATGAATCCATACAGGAAGCCAAAAATAAATTGGTAAATGAAAGGCTTTTAAATATATACTTAGAAAAAGGGATTTTGGCAAATGCTGAAATAAATATTGGACAGAAAAATATCTAATGGCCTGAAACAGGTTCCCTAACTACCAGGTCAGTCCCTTATTGAAACAAGTTGCAATTTGGATTCTGAATTATGTAGGCAAATGAATCCAATAAAGAAAGCAGCTTGTAGAGAAGATGACATTGAAAATCTGATAGCATTTAAATCCTGATCATGTGAAAACATTTGTTATACAGACCAGACAAATGATTTGTGAATAGAAAGACTGAAATGCTTTTCCTCAAAAATGGCATAAAATAAATGTCAACTGATATCAATGTTTGTACATGGATAGATCTCAAACAGAAAAATATTAAGTTCCCCCAATAAATACTCTTCTCAAGACTGAAAAGCATTATATTGGGATAAAGGTAATGGTTTTTGCATGTACTGCTTTGTCCTTATATTGTAGTGAGTGGACCAACTTCATCCCTAACTGAAGTGCAAATTCTGTTACATACAATGCTGATACTAATTCACACGTTCATTAAGCCTTTGATTTAAAAGAAGTCTGTAAAAAATTGGGTTATTTCTTTTCAGAGAATATGTAATGTATTAAATGTTGTCCCATATTCCCCTGGTTACACTGACCTGTGCTGCTCTTCTGTATCTCTTGTAGTTTTAATAGATGAAAGAAATGTGTAAGCTCATAAGGTTTTCAGTGACAGTAAATCAGCAAAATAAATAAATAAAAAGTTCAAATAAACAAATAAACAAACAAACAAACAAAAATCACAACAACAAAACATTCAGGCCACCTATCTCATAGCCAGGCTGTAAATCTAAATTTTCTCAAGAAACTGTGAGGGACAATTTAAAAATATACATGTGTATTTTTCCCCTTATATACACCAAAACCCTTCTGGTTAGAAAATATCAGATATGTAAATCTGTGCATAGAGGAATCAGGGAAATACCAGCCAGTTCCAGCCAGTTGTAATATTCAGAAAACACCAACCTGAAATTTTGAAAGTTGTAGATGGAACAAGGAAAACGTATCTCCATATTTTATATATATATATATATATATATATATATATATATATATATATATATATATATATATATATATATTTACAGCTGGTCATACTGCATTAGAAAGATATGCTTAAAATTACTGCAATAGCACTCAAGGATTGCTAAGAGATCCACAAATGTATTTCTGCATAGCAGGGCAGGGGTGTTCAATAGAGAACTCGCAGGCCTCACTGCCCATCATCCAGGGCAGATGGCATGCCGGAGTGCACCAGGCCTCCCTCCCCAGTCTAGCTCCCCAGTTTGCTCCCATCATTTAAAGGAGTGAGTTTTATCCTAAATGATATCCAGAAAAGAGATCTGTTTAGCTAAGGATGTGGTACTCCTGAGGAAATCAAGTGAAACTCAGCTATGGGGTGGTGTTCCTTCCTATTTTAATGATGTAATTAGTGTGTGGAGCACTTCAGAATTAGTTTTTACTTGAGCAGTATCCATGGATGAAAATGTTTCTCAGTCACAGGAGTTAAGAGACTGACAGTCTCTGGGAAGTCATATAGATACTAATGGAAATTAATGACTACTGGAGAGCTTGCGTGAAGCCTAGTAAGGCTATCAGCACAAAACTTTAAGTAAATAATAAACTTGTCAGGATATCTTCAGCAATTAAGGTGTGTTTCTATTCTCAAAATGGATTCTGTCAAATTCTGTCCAAGTACATACAGGATTATGTGCATTCTGTAACTCAACACTTTTCTAGTTGTGTTCATAGACACATTAAAAGGAGTATATGTTTCTTCTAACGGCAAGCAGAAATTCTTCAGTATGGCATAAAATACAATTTGATTTCTTTCACCTTTAGAAAACTACAGGAAATATAGGAGAACAACAGAGGACACTGCAATCAGAGAAAATGGGATGACAAGAAGTCAAAATAAGATGAAGTGAAATGCCAAACAACAGAAAATCACTTTGAGAAGCTTATATTGAAAGAGAGACAGTGGAGATTTTTAAGGACAGAATATTTTACCTTCAAACTTGTGAAAAAATTCCTCTTATTTTAAGAAGATTTGGGGCCTGAACCTTAGATGAAAAATGTAGAGAGCTTTTATCTGCACAGTTATCAGTCTGAAACCCAAGCTTCTCATATCATTACACTTAGAGAAATGCTTGTCCATGTGTGAGCTTTATTGTAAACTCCAACCTGCCTTCCCCTAATATCGCCAAATTAACATGCTGTGTCCTTGTTATTCTGCTTGCAGTTTCTGTTGTTGAGTGAAAAGTTCTTTGAGCATCATATTTTTCCAGCAATGAGAAACAGACTTATGCATAGAGTTAGTAAGTTTTGGTTTTATCTTCTAAGCTTTAATTAAATTATTATGGCCTTTATGAAAACACAACATAGTTAGAATTTACTTTGCATAGATGAGAGTGAAGAAAGTATCCCTAGGGGTCATGAAGCAATTAATACAAGTAAAACAACAAATAAGCATTGCTCTGTTTTGGAATGAAGTGAATGTCATTTAGCATAGATAAGCAATGAGCAAAAGGAAATTTAATGATGTAAAAGAAATCTTATCTTCAACAAGTTATGCAATTATGCAAATAAGGAAACAATATTTTTAAAAGTAACTCAAAACTTGAGAAGAAGCTTCTGCCTTACACTTTTATATATCAAGTGATCATGATGATTCACAGTAGTAAAACCAATGCTAATGATGATGGATAAGATAGAGTGCATGTAAGAGAATCACACTATAAATCCTTTCAGGCAAATTAAATTCTGAGAATTAAATCAATAAAAGGCAAGGAGATATTAATGTAAGCCAGAAAAAAATAAAAATAAAAATAAAAATAAAATAAAATAAAATAAAAATAAAATAAAATAAAATAAAATTTAAAGAGAGAAATAAATCTACTCACCACAAGTGGAAGAGGAATAAAATAAGGAATATACCTTTTAATCTGTGTTACGGAGAGTCAAATATCTAAAATACTCTGCAGTTATTTTTAAGTTTCCAGAAGGGGTTATCAGAAATATTTTACCATTGAAATAGTGCTGATAGATAATCTGAATATAGTTTTATTTTTTCTCCAGAAGCTTCTCTTTTTAACAGTAGCTACTTTTACTTGTTGGCATGCAAGGTTTATGTATGTCCTAAATTCTGAGACATTTGACACTTGAGCTTTTTGGTGAAAAGTGTTCACACTTACAGTAGGGTTAGCATTGGATTTTTAGGAGGTTACAGTTCTTTACATTCATGCTTTACATTTATGCTTTTACATTCTGGGAAGTAACAATGTTTGCTATTTCTGAGATGCTCCACAAGCTAGTCTTTTTGCCACCTTAGACATAAGCTATGTCTTCTTTAACTGGTTATATGTATAACATATGTATGCAGGGATTTGCTGGGAAGCTGAAGATTGCCGTAGGAATCAAGGGAGCATGTAAGCCTCAGGAGAACTTTCATTTTTTCAGACTGAGGCAGAAGTTCCTACTCACACTGGTTAGTTAGATTTGACCAATTAGATCGCTAAAGCAGGACAGCTGTAGGACTTCACTATCAATTGCCTTCTACTTGATACTACTGGCAACCATCTCTGTCAAGCTCTGCTTGTCTGAAACAACATCTGTGCCCAGCAAGTGCATAGCCATTATACAAGTGTTGAGTACAAAAAACATGTTCATCAGTGTTTTTCCTTCCAAATGGTAACTTTGCCGCCCATATGCAAGATTAAGAAGCAGTAAGGAAGAAATTCATGTATGTTTATGTTTAGGAATTGTCAGTAAAACCAAGATTACTTGCAATCAGCTCTATCTTTTTTGAATGGGTTGTTTCTTCAGCTCAAAGTCAACAAGCCCTGTAACATATTTTTTTCTCAGTTTCATTACAATGGATGGCTGTAACTGCCTTTGTAGCTCTGCTTTCCTGTTTATCAGACAAGTTACCTCACAGCAGTCTTATGGGGAACATTCACTTTTTGTTAACACCGATTTTTAACGCCAGCATTTATACCATAAAGGTTGTCTGTTTTTATGAGTAAGTTGTTATCCTGAAGTTATTAGAAATGGAAAGTGTTACTGTCTCCTCTGCTGTCAGTGGAAAAAAAACTCTCTGACAAGTTTTCCAACTACCATTGCTGGGTGTTACAGAAATGCCTCTCACTTGGCTATAGCTAATTGCTGCCAGTTAGACAAGCAAGGAGAAAGCAATCATTCCCCCTTCTCAAAAACTTCTGAACCACAAACCACAAATAAGAACAGAAAGAGAAGCTTCTAGCTTATGATATCATAATTCCTGGGAAAATAAATAAATAATGTGGTCTCTGTGCTGGTTTTTGTTGTTGCTGCCTGGAACAGTATCTGCCTGTCTCAAAGCCTGCTGCCTTGAGTGCTCTACTATGTCACTTCCATCTCTTCATGTGACCCTTTATTCCTCGATTCCAGTCTTGGGTCTGTCACTGGTAATTATCCATCATTTGAGCACTGACATGTAACTACAAGCAAAGGACACCTGATGTGTCATTGCACTTGCTGATGAAACATAGCAGTGGTGTATATATCATAAAAATGACACATAAAGCCCAGATAGCTTCTTCTGTGATAGAGAAGTTATTAAGATAAATGTGAACTAAAGAAGAGAATACATTTTAAAAGGCATAGTTAATTATTCAAGATTTTTATTTTCTTTTTTTTAATAGCAAAAAAAAAATGTAAAAAGTGAATTTGGTTTCATATTATGGAAGTAATCAGAGAAAATACATTTTATATTACTGAATTCAAATGCATTTTTTAGAAGTTTTTGGAAGCTATTTAGCCAGTCAATTAATAGGAATCATAACACGTATCTTCTCTGATCCATTACATCTAAGCAATACATAAATCAAGCTCAGAACAAACAAGGCAAGGCAAGGCAAGCACTATAAATTGAATAATTAATATTGCTGATGCTATATCTGTCTTTTTTTTTTTTTTGTGGTTATTCTACAAAAGATGTTTAAATTGTTGAATATATTGCTCCATTAATCATTTGGTTCCAATTATAAGCTCTAAAATACTAAATAAAATGGTAAATATATATATATATAATAATTTTACTCTTTTTCCATTTGTATTTAAGTTCTCAAATGCAGCTAATATTTCTTCCTTTTGCTGATAACATCGTGGAATACCTTATTGATTGTGACTTGCCATCACTTTCATGAAAGCATAATCCTACTGATGTCATATCTCATTCCTGAGATTGTTAGACATCATGTAATGGATTAAAAGGGTCTTTAATTTAAGTACCAAGAACACAGAAAGCCATAAAAATCTCAAAACAGCATATCTAACTTAATTTGTTGTGACAGTAAGCAAAGATGAAGGAATTAAAACTGCAGTGACTCTAATTTGAACTGTTGTAAATGTTCAGGTTGAATTGGAATTACAGAAAATCAAATTAATTTTGTTCATAGTCTTTTTTTTTTTTTTTTTTTTTTTTTTTTTAGAATTGTACTTTCACTCTGTATATTCAAGAAATGTGGTGAAAACACTGGGGTGATAGCAGTCACCTAGCAGCACATTTAAGAAATCAAAGCAGAAAGAAGATATAGTGTAAGGCACACGATGGAAACCAGAAAGAAGATATAGTGTAAGACGCAAAGGTCTTTGTAGATGAAGTTATCAGTAAATACAGCTGACAGTGTACTTCAGCCACCCAGCCCTGTGCTCATTCCAGGAACACTAAATGTTTCCTTCTGAGGCTCTAAGTTTGGAGGTCTTCTTGTTTAGCACTACAGCATTGCATTGGTGATGCATATGTGCAGCACTTGCAGGTATTTCATATTGCATGTCTGCCATAACAAACACAACCTCATTGCTCTGTAAAACTTCTCTGTGAAGTAATTTCAAATTGAGTCTTGGAGCACACCAGACGACATTACTGTTAAGCACAAATTGTTGAAACCTTCTTTATATCCAACAGAGTAAGGCATTCTGAGCAATAGGAACAGGAAAAATAGTGCATTTCTTTTAAGTAAAAACTTTATGGCTCATTTCTGCATTTGGAGAAGTGCAGCATGAGCTGATAAATCCTCTGGAGTGTTTATGAATATGTTGTATTTGCTGCAGGGGAAGAAGGGATTGACAAGAGTGCTACGGATCCCATTTGTTTCTACACAGTGACAGCTGACTGCCTTAGAGAAAGCTCTTTCTTTTTCACTTTAGTTAGCTGCTCACATTAATCAGGTGAATATAGGGTTCTGATGATTTATGATATGTTGAGTTGGTGCTTGATGATTCACATGAGTGGATAACCACAGACAAAAAGAAAGCTATTTTTTAAGAGGTGAGAGATAGTGCTGTTCACTAAAGACATCGTTTATTTCCTCTCATCCTATCATCTTTGTTTTCTACAGCAGTAAAGGTGCAATGATGAAGACTACCTAGCAGAACAGAACAAACACCCTGTAGATGTAAATATTTTAAGTAATAATAATAATATTTAAAACAAAAAAAAAAATACACAATGGAAAATAGGGGAATAGTAAAGAGGCAGACCAGAGAGGATTCAGCTGATAAACCCTGCAGATCTGCTGAATCCAGGTAGATGTCTGCAACACAGGTATCTCCTTCCAGCCTAGCCACCTCAATCCTTCCTACAATCAAAAGATTTGTAAAAGTCTATTTCTCTCCATTGATTATAATGGAAAATTCATCTTAATTAGGAAAACTGAATTATTGCATATGACAGTTTCTACATTTTATCTCCTTAATAATGTCTACATTTAAATAAAGAAATCCTACTCACAGTGATGGCTGGTAATTTGGCTACCTCTTTACTTAACAGCATACTTATAAAAGCATCATTCTTTGGTTTCACAGAATTAAGTGACTTCTAACAGCTCAGCCACTATGAATTTGCTTAGCTTTCAGCATAATAGTAATGGCCATAACAAACTCTTTCGGTACGAACCTCCATTCCCAAAGGTACTCTGTCATTCAGCAGAAGACAAACCCTACCTAATAGATAAAAATAAAGTAAGATGGGCCCATCTAAGTCTGTACTGAATTATAAGCTGTAATGTACAACAAGGTCACAAGGGAATTTTCACACTTTCAAGGAAAAGGGATCAACCTAATTTCTTAATTCTTGACATACTGCTAGTCTCAGACTGATTGAGCTACTTATTTTTATAACTACTACTTGTTTATCTTTACAGGTCAAATACATAAGACTGTGATTGTGACAGAAACCAACCAGTGTGCAGCCGCCTCACTGTGGTCCTCTATCTTTCCCCAGCTTTTTTCTTTTTCCTTTTACTTCTCCATAAGTTTCAAAACTTTTACCACTCTTTGTTGTTCATCAGAAGGGATAATCAATGCCAGTGGAAGGCTGCCTAGAATTTACTAACTGGTAGACAAAGTTGATGGTTCAGCTTTTTTTTTTTTTTTTTTTTTTTTTTTTTTTTTTTTCCCATTACTGCCTTGTGCTGCAGGGATAGCCCTTCCCAGTCTGCTAACCCATTAGGTGTGCCTTAACACCAAGGAAGAAAGCAGAAATTCCTGTTGCAAATGCAGATTTTTGTCAATTTCATAAGAATCATTCAGTGAGGGTATGAGGCAGAAACCTACCGTGTGTCACATCTGAGGGATGACCCTACAGCATCCTGGTGAACTCAAGATGCAGCTCAAAGCACTACTGGTGACTACACACATCTTGACTCCCCTGCAACTTTATTCCAAACTGTTTCAAGACAAGGAGAGCCTACAAGTACTCATCTTCAGTATTTTAGATGCAACTCTGTCTTTGGCAGAAGTATTACTTTAATTTAGAGCACCTGCCTTTTGTTCTTGCTGTCATGGTGACAAAGCTGTTAAAACTGTTACAGAAATTAGTAAAAAGTGATTATTTCCCTCTTTCCTACAGATTCATTTGCCTTTTTCCACTTACTCCATGAAATGACTGTTCTCCCACACTGTTTTTTGTTTGTTTGTTTTTTTGTTCCCTCCCTCCGCCCACCCCCCACCCCCCCACACTTGATTGTAACAGGGAATGTACTTAGCAGCTCCCAAATCCCACTGAACTCCATTGGATAATTGTTTCATGTTCTCCATTGACTGAATTACAGGAAAAAATACTACTGAATCATTATGTTCTTTTGCAGTTACTTGACTAGGCAGTGGTGTAGCAAAATCACTTGCCTATAGTGTTTCTCACAAATATCTCTACAAGTTTCACTAGAATAAATCATTCACAAGCAAATCTCTCTTCAAAGGAACCTTTTCATGTAGGCTAAAACATTGACTTCTTCCTTGTACCTGTCTGAAATGTGAGCTAGTATGAGAAGTCTGGATTCAGTTTTCCTTTTAAAATATGTATAATGTTTATTAGCATATTTTAGAGAGGGTGTGGTGTGAAACCTTAAGCAGACACTCAACTACTTTTTACCATGTTTCACTCCATTTGCAGGTATCAGCTTACAAAAAATGATAATTCAGTTGTCTCATTAAAATATTGCTTCTGAGAAAGCTTTAAAATCCATTTTATACTGTATGAAAATTCCATTCTGATGTTTCTACCACTCCCACAATGTATGCTGATTTATTTTTTCATTGCCAAGCTATAGCAACTATGGAGGAAAAAAAAAATAAAGGAGTAGGGATAATTAAACTATGTATATGATACTGAGAAAATTAAAAGTAGCACTTCTCTTTTCCATGTTTTGCTCTTGCTAGCCAATTTTTAGTAATCTGGTCTTAGAACAAATTATAAATTCTTCTCAGTATAGTCCTAAGGCTACTAGTTTTCAATTAGTACTGTTCATTGCAATCCTTGATCTGCACAGCCTCAGCAGAGAGCTCTACAATATTACCTTACATGTAATTTAAAACAAACAAGTATCGCATACACAGGTTCTCAGCTGTATAAGAGTGCATTAGCAAGGGATGTTGGCTGAAGATGGGATAGACTGGAAAAAAAATAAACAACAATAATTATATAAAAGAGATGACAAAATGTGAATGAAAAGATAAGCTTAACTTTGAAAAAGTTTAACTCAAGCATAATACAAGAGTTACATAAACTGGAAAAATTCTGGGTCCTAAACAAGAAGCTGGCTCCAGAAATTAAAACTTTATTGATGAAAAACTAGATTTGTGATGAGTTCTCAGTTCTGTCACCATTTTCTGAAGGAAGTTGTTCAGAGTCAAAAAAGACACAGACAACAAATTCAGGATTTAGTCAGATTTCAGTGCCTATCATTTAAAAGACATAAAAATCTTAGTGCTCTGGGGTAATACAACACTACTGCCCAGTGAATGCTTAAATATAGCAAGAAATGATGTGAGTAACAGGAAGTACAGATGGTGTCTACCTTTTAGCTTCACCAGCTGTAAGACTTAGATATCACCTTTTAGAATGTTTTTCCCTCTTTAAACAGCTCCATTACTTTTACAGTCTCTTCTGCCCAGGAGCAGAGTTTCTGCAGAAGTGATGGCAATTCTCTTTCAACTTCTCATCGGCTTCCAAAGATTACCCAACTATAAAATTATCGCCTACTGCCTGATAGCAATGTGTAGCTTTATGTTTCTACTGTGGATTTATCTATATAGCCCCAATTTTTTTATTTTGTGTTCTCAGTACTGAAAGCCTGGGTCATAACTGCCAGGTAATTACAGTACTGTGGCCACCTGAAAACTTTGTGTTTTGATTGATCGTTTGGATGCCATGTGATGGTTTGCCTCTAAGGTAGCAGTTGCAGTTTCACAGCTAGGCAGCATCTGGTATTGCAGCTCTGAAAGAGACATGGGGGTCCTTGATTTTGGTTCATCTGTAATCACAGCAATGAAGTGATGCAGAGACCAACTCTGAGAGAATTATTAGATGTAAAGCTGCAGGATTGTTAAAAAAATACAGAAAAATATAAGGATGCCTCTCTGCAGCACAATAAACTGCATCTTCTGCAGTTGTAGGTGACTGATGGTGCACTACACAGGTAGAAATGAACATTTCTGCAGATAGATATTTATATAAATATATATATTCAGAAATATATGTAAATTCAGAAATATTGTTTCAGAAAATAGATGCCAGCGGGAATGCTACTATTAAAACATTCTAGTTGAGACAGGGCATTAAATTCTGTATTAACTTCATCTCACTACTTCTGCACAACATTTTTTTCCTGACAAACCTACTTCAGCAAAGTATTTCTCCTTTATTATTTAGAGAGAGGAAGACTGTAAAATGGATGAGTGGCTCAACTGTGGAAATAAGCCAAAAAATCTTAAATAATGTGGAGCTATAAAAGCTGCATCTCATAGGATTTATATCACTTTGTAAGACATATCACTGTTTCTCCATAAAATTAGAAAGACTTGGGTAATTACAGATCTGCTTACAACAGGAACTCCACAACCTGCTCTGAAACATTCTGCCTGTGATCCACTGGGGCCCAAACAGCATTTCAGAAAATTCACTGGCAAACGGAGGGAATTGTCAATGGAAATCTTTGGGTTAAATCATAAACCAAGGAAGCAGCGGGTGGCTTACAGTTTTCATTATTTCTTTGTTTCTGGCTTTTACTTAGCATTTTTATTATAATGACTTTTATTACCATTATTACTGTGGCATAGAGTATTGATGATATTGTAAATACGTTTGTTTAATGACTTCTCTGAAGTTCATTATGTATATATTTTCCACAATGCTACATCAACAAACCATATCATATTAAAACTAGAATTACCAGCTATTTAAGTGTGGGTATCTCTGGACTTCTCTGTATGTTTAATGAGTGACCGAACCTACATTTTTAACCAGTCAGACACCATCTCAGATAATTTCTAAACACTTGTCTACTTGAAAATTTATGTAATTTTCGTCATTATCTGTACAACCTAGTCAGTTTTTTTTTTTTTTTAAAAAAAAAAAAAAAAAGATTTGTGAGTGACATCTTCAATGTTCATACATTTTATATTCTCTCCTGTAGTGCTCAAAAGCTCATGACATATTATTGGCTACTTTACTTTTCAGAGAGGGAGATAAACTGAATGGATGAATTTTGGAGATTAGCTCTTTAGATTAACTGAAGCCCTTGTTCTCTCTTTAATGTCATAGACTCTTTCCTAAAGAAATATGAAAATGACAGCACCTGCCCTTGCTATTTGTTGTTAAGCTCATCTGCATTTTTACAATTATGCAATAACTCATCCAAGAAACCCAACGGAATGTGAATTATTAACTAAGCGAAGTAGTGAATTATTAACTAAGCGACTTGTACTAAGATCTAATGGGAAATCACGATTAATATCAACTATGCAGTGAATATATTATTTGAGTTTTACTCAGAAAAGACAGATTGCTGCCTATAGATTAATGCACAATATACTTATAATATTCTTTTTAATATATTAAATGCTATATACACATCAACCACATTTCTTCAAGCAATTTTGCTGGTGTTTATTAGTAGTATTATCAATAAAGACAAATAGATAACATAAAAGCATCAATACTTTAACATATATGAAAGGCTGATGGTTGTTTCTCAGACATATTAAATTATATTTATAAATTTGAAGCAAACAAGACTTTAAGACTATTAGGACTGAGATTGTTCAATGTACTATACTGGTCTATTGATCTGATGACTGGTGATGAAATTCATAGATTACAAAGATGTCTTTCTGTTAACAATTAGTCTTGGAGGAAAAGCATAAGACCCTGTTAGGAAGCTGAGGCTAAGATCCATTTAGAGAATTTAAAAAATCTACTACATAACTGCTCCTTATATTCATTTTTTAAGACAAGATGAGTGCTGGAACTATTAATGGGTTTAAAAAAAATGTTTATTTGTTTCATACACTTTTTAATTCCTATAAACATTTATAAATTATAATCACAGTCACAATTAACCAGCTGGCTTTTTGATCTAATGTAATACTTTGTACTCCTTAGAACCTATTCCTCACAATCTAGATTAAAGTTAGATCCAGTTTTCACTGATTTTAAGTCAAATCATATCACCAGTGAAGAGGTGTGTGGACTACCACTGGATTGCCTTTACGTACAAAGTAACTAATCACTCTCAGTAAGATAAAATCAAGAAAGGCAAAATAAAAATAAACCTATTTCTAATTTGTTATTTTAGTATTATATTATTCCTATTCATTCTTACTCAGGACTATATGGCACTGCTGCACCATGTTAAACATTTCAGGTGCTGAGTAGGTATGCATGCTTGCACACCTAATTAGGTAAACATACATATACACCTACTTAAAGTAAGAAAAATACATTTCCATAAAGAATTAATAATTTGAAAAGATGGTGAAATGTTAGTCCCGTTATCTCGGTGAGATCAGAAAGTCTGAAGTTATGAAAGACTACATTCACTCAAGAAATGCTTTAAAATGCCTCCGAATCAGGTACCTTTAGAGATGGCATTTGTGCAGTGCATCCTGGAATGTGAATGAACTGCATGGAAATATTACAGAATCACAGAATCATCTAAGTTGGAAGAGACCTCCAAGATCACCGAGTCCAACCTCTGACCTAACGCTAACAAGTCCTCCACTAAACCATATTCCTAAGCTCTGCATCTAAACACCTTTTAAAGACCTCCAAGGATGGTGACTCAACCACTTCCCTGGGCAGCCTATTCCAGTGCCTAACAACCCTTTCAGTAAAGGAGATCTTCCTAATATCCAGCCTAAACCTCCCTTGGCACAACGTTAACCCATTCTCCCTCATCCTGTCACCAGGCATGTGGGAGAATAGACCAACCCCCACCTCGCTACAACCTCCTTTAAGGTACCTGTAGAGTGCAATAAGGTCGCACCTGAGCCTCCTCTTTTCCAGAATGAACAGTCCCAGCTCCCTCAGCCGCTCCTCATAAGACTTGCTCTCCAGACCCCTCACCAGCCTCATTGCTCTTCTCTGGACTCACTCAAGCACCTCCATGTCCTTCTTGTAGAGAAGGGCCCCAAACTGAACACAGTACTTGAGGTGCGGCCTCACCAGAGCCGAGTACATGGGGCAATCACTTCCCTGGCCCTGCTGGCCATGCTGTTTCTAATGCAAGCCAGGATGCTGCTGGCCTTCTTGGCCGCCTGAGCACACTGCTGGCTCATATTCTTTTCTGTCACTGGGTGTAAAGTGTTGATTGTCCTGCCTAAATTGAAGATGAAATTTCATATATATGCAAGGTAATACTAACCGAGATAAATGTAAGAACATGCTGGGACTTCAGTAAGGGTATGATGGGGAAGGGGAGGGAGGTGGTGATATGGTACATGATCTAGTATTTGGGAATATGCATATGGAATATGACATGCATGTCTAGCATGTGGAATATGATTGATAGGGTATAATCTTCAGGTTGTTTTGCTCTACAGTGTCCAGTATCATGTGTTCTTAGTGGTTCAAAAAGATGAAAAATCACTGTTGCACTTTATCTTAATCTTTCTCAACTTCCTTGGGAATCTCTTCACTCCAATCTCCATTTTTTTTACATAGATGACCTATTATATTGAAAATTTAAGTAAGAATTAAGTAAGAATTTCCGAAGTTTTCAGGTTTTCTTTGTAGTACAAAATTATATTCAGTGGAATTGATTTTGTTTAGCTGAGTCTTTCCTCTTTAAATTTTTAAGATATTGATTAATTAATTTCACCAAATCCAAAATATGTGCAGAATAATTTGTGGATATGTATTTCTAGGTACAATTTTAACAAGTGTTTTCAAGAATGGTTTATCGTAACATATGTTCAATTAATTGGATTCTTTATTTACAAAAATGTGCATTACAAGTAAATAGAAAACAACTGGCAGTTGCTGATATTTTGCAGTCCCACATTTGGACAAAACCAACCCTCCACAATCTAATTTTTCCTCTCTTCTTAGAGAAAATAAATAAATAAATAAATAAATAAATCTAGGGAAATATGTTTTGCATGAAGTTGATGTAATTCTTTTAGAAAGTCTCCTAGTTAGCAGTACTGGCAAATAATCGCTCCAACACAAAATGTCTCATTATCACTTCAATACTGCATGCTAATCACTGATTCTGTACCTTGTTAGTTCAAGCAGAGTTTTTACTGCTTATATTTTTTGTGATGGACACCTCCAAAAGGCTTCTTGAGAAAGACAGTATCATTGGCAGAACTAGCAATTCTGCTTTTTAATAAAGACTTCCAGACACTTAATACTAGAAAGCCCTGTTTACAGCAACTTGGTCCAGATCTGAAGGGCACATAGCCAGACTCAGTGCTGACATGGAAAAGGGAAATGAGCTCTCTATGTCTCTCCATACTTCAAGTACTGCGTTCAGCTTTGGGGCCCACAATACAAGGAGGTTGTGGACATACTAGAACAAGTCCAGAGGAGAGCCACAAGGATGATCAAAGGGTTGGAAGACCTCTTCTGTGAATACAGGCTGAGGGAATTGGGGATGTTCAGCCTGGAGAAGAGAAAATTCTGGGAGACCTTACAACGGCCTTCCAGTACATAAAGGGGGCCTACAGGAAAGCTGGGGAGGGACTCTTGGTCAGGGAATGTGGTTACAGGACAAGGAATAATGGTTTTAAACTGAAATAAGGTAGATTTGGATTAGACATTAGAAAAAAAGTTCTTTACTCAGAAGGTGGTGAGGCACAGGAACAGGTTTCACAGAGATGCTGTGGAGTCTCCTCTGGAGAGATTCAAAACCGTCCTGGATGCCATCCTGCACAATGTGTTCTAGGTGATCCTGCTGGGCAGGGGGGTTGGACTAGATGATCTTCAGAGGTTCCTTCCAACATTGGCCATTCTGTGATTCTGTGATTCTGTCATTCTATGGTAAATCATCCACTGAAGTTGCTGGAATTAGGATTTCAAGGCAAAAAAGTAGGAATATACAAACTTCTTGAGCTAATATCATTTTGTTGTTGTTGTTGTTGTTTTCAAAAATATGAAACAAAATGTCAGTAAGAATTAATGAATTAATGGACGGTTATTGACTGAATCGAATATTTTCAAAGCATGGTGCAAACAAGGAATGCATGAACACTGATTTGTCTTGGTTTGTGCCATATAGTTCTAGAGAGGAACAAGCTTTATGGTAAGTGGATCCCTACCATTATACATTTTTCTTACATGATATGTATGCTGTATCAGCCTCCTATCACTACTTTCTAGATCTTCCTCTATTTCATTTCAAACTTTGTTCTTCCAACTAGTTATTTTTCTGTCCAAAAACCAACCAACCAACAACAACAACAAAAACTTAAGCAGGGCTGATCAAAATAACAAGGAGCAGCACTTTTGCTGATGACCTGTTATGATTTTTATTGCAAAAAGTCAAGTTTCCAATCCAGCCCCCAACTGAAGAAGTGAATTGGACCTTGTCATATTTTTGCTTATCACTGATGCATGTGACATGTGCAATAGGTTGAGGCTTTCCCCATTTTTGGCTTGTATGACACTCATTCAATTCCACTGTGAGCCCTTACATACACTGTACTGAAACACTGTAGCAATTCAATGAAAATGTGCAACTTTCTTTCTGTTCTGATTATACTATAAATTTCAAAGGTAAAAATGTAGAAATGATGTAAAAGAGAAGACCAAGTGGGATGATTATATTGTCTGCCATATCTTCTATTTCTCTGAAGTACATGATCACTAAACCCTTGCCAAAAAACAACTTGCCTAATTAGTAAAAACTCGTCTTCACCCATATTGTTTCAATTAAAGAGGTTATTTTTTTCATTTCCTCTTCTGAAACCATCTTGCATAAAATGATTGGAGTAGAATGCCAGCTGCATTGCCCTCCTGAGAAGATCCACAGAGATTTTACCAGCATGAGATGAAATCATTCTTCTGCGGGTGCTATGCCTACTGAAAACCATCATTAATATTTCTAAAGTGTTCCAATTATACAGTGTCACTTCCAGTTATTAAAACTTCTCCTAGTTTCAGCTTTTCAATAAGGTGTTTTATTTTGCTTTGTGTGTGTGCATGTGTGTGTGTTTCCAGGCAGGGATTGGGTTGTAGAGAATGAAGAAAATTAGTTTATTTGTTAAATAGATGGAGATGGTTGTTATTTTTAATGAGATTGTAAGCAAAGTCTAGATAAGCTGTTTATTTTCCTAGCAGAGTGCTTTCTCTGTTATTTAGGTTCTACCTCATGCCTCACCTCTTCTCCTTCCAGACTTAGAAGTATTTTTGCAGCTTGACCAGGCTCTGGTGGGAGAGCTGAAAGATGTTTTCCTGCCCTAAACTTTGGGATGAGGACAGCCCTACTAGCTGGGGATGTGTCCACAGTTAAGCTAAGTACCTCAAATACTGGGGCAGCGGTCTGCACAGTAGGCAGGGCACAGGAAATCTGCACACAGTAAATATGCATCCTCTTCTCCAGAGGTGACTTTGAGATAGCAGCATGCATTTTGACTGATGAGTATACCTAAAAAAGTGGAGCCTTAGTCACAGAACCAAATATCCACCTGGGAGTGCCACCGTGTACTTGCATAACAATAAATGCCAGATTTATTGTTATTATTAAGAGAGTGTGCAAAAGCAATGGTTTAATCACAGGGGTTTGGTATCTCTGGGACACTCTGGTGATATAAGTGGAATATTTGGGATCACTCAGGTGACTCAGTTTCACTCACTTGCCTCTGGAAAATGCTTCTGGACCTTGCTCCAGCTGCTTCACACAGCCCAGAAGTAAAATTCAGTGAAATTGCTTACTGTAAATTATTTACCGACTTTGGCTTTAGGAAATGTCACTAATCCTAAGCCACAGTAGGGGAGGTACACTATAAAGAGGGAGATTTTTTCAGTAAAATGTCAGTTTTACAAATTATACTCTTAAGAAGCTGCAGGCTTTTATATGAACTGTCATGTTTAATACTTACCTTAGCCCTTGCTCTTCAAGCAGTATTTTACCAATTTTTTCTGGGCAGTCATTTCTGCACATTTCTCATGTGTTTAGCCATCTGGGTCCCATGGTGACATATACACAGTATATCATAAAAAAGCAGTGCCTGACCAATGCACTGGGCTGTGACATGCAGGGGAGGTGGCAGGGGAAGGAGCACTGTGATGGAAAGGTTTGTAAGACCATTGGGCAGCATTGCTTTGTGCAATGGATTCACTGCAGCTGGAAGGGAGAATTAACTTCCTTTGGAAGAGAACAGAGGAAGGAGCTGGCATTTAATTAACATGGAAGAGAGAAGGAAATGAAGTAACTGTGGAAGGGCAAGGTTAATATTTCCACTAACAATCCTGGCAACAGGCAACCTCATCCCAATCATATTTGCTCCATCAAACGACTACTCCAGGAAAGCAAAGGAACAAGGCTACTGTGAAAGATGTTAGCAGGGACACAGTTGTGACCATCTCCAGAGTGGACATCTACTAAGTCTTCCTTCCTTCCTGCCAAGGAGGCAAAGTTGGACCTGCAGGTACAAGTCACTCCTTGCACAGGTACCTCTTTGGCCACAAACCAAGGGTGCTGCTGGCATGAACTGGTATGGGCAAAGATGTCCCATGGGAACACTGAAAAGCTCTGTGATAAGACTAACCTTGTGGAGGCTGACTACTATGTGTGCAGCATATGTGAATGCCCCCCAGGCAGGGCACCAGGTGACATCTTGCCTCCATGGTCTCTTGGGAGCCTTACAGAGGCAATGGCGGGGGATGTTTAACTGCAGAGAGCTTTGGCTCCTCTTTGGTGACTGATTTTCCTTCTCTTAGCCAACAGCTTGTAGGAGATAACTAGCGTGCCAGGCAGTAACTGGCTCCTGAGTGGTGACTGCCACAGGCTCCCATGTTCCCTGTGGGTAACAGATCTCATATCACAGCGCCGCCTGAAAATACAGACAACTGCACATCATGCTTTACATATACACAGACTTCAATACTTTTCCGTTGACAGGTCCTAGATCTGGCAAGCTGGTGTATCTGAGTTTCTTCTTGGTGAACTCAAACCTACTGTCACCAGGCTGACTGTTTTTAATCTGCTGTTTGATGAATAATTTAAGTCAGTATGTCCATTTTTATAACTGTTTAGTGAACTGGACAAGAGTACCAATCTGGCTGAAGAGCAACATGCCTAAAGCAACTCAGTTAGGGCTGCTCCTCATTCTGGCTTTCCAAGTAACCACATAAACATTCATGCCAGAACAGCACAAAAGGTAATTTGGGGACATAAATGAGTGTCTGTGTTGCTTTTTTTGCCAGAAGTACTGGCTCATGATGGTCTAAAGCATGTGCAGAACTGTAGCCTTTGTTGCCTATTGTGCAGTGCCTTCAGCATAGATCTCAGACTCTTGGGATGTTTTTTAACCTCAGCGTGAAAACTACTGCCCTAAGCTTAAAGCAAAGCAATGACATGCCCTTGTGCTCACTCCCTGAGGGTAAAATAGGTTTGGAAAAATGCTCCTCTGAGGATGTTTCTGGTGCATTTTGCAAGTGTTACCTGTGGTATACTTAATGGGCACAGTCTGTTTAGAAACCGGTAGACACAGTGCAGCCAGAGAATTCTCCCAAGACCATGATCTAATGCTGTCTGTTCCTCAAGGTATTGCTCTGAGCTCTTCTGTAAAGGATCAGCTGGGGACATATGATGTTCATAAAGTACTCTTTTATTTTCAATTACATTGCAGAAAAGACAAGTCTCTTTGCCAAAAAAAATGATATCTCCTCACTATTGTGCAGCTACAGCAAGAGACACTGTGGTGGTAACACAGCCATAGAGCAGAACCAGCCCTTCACAATTAGTTATACTCACCATCTCCAGAAATTCATCTTTTGTGATTTCTGAAAAGCAAAAATTATGAAAAATACTTAGCAAGAAGTAAAAGACTTCATAGGAGTAACCATATAGGGTTCTTAGCTTTGCTAGATTCAATCCAGAAAAAAAATATAATTTACAGTCAGCTCTAAAACATCACCTTTTGTATGTTACAAATGACCATATGCCTCCTAAACAGTCTCTTGTACAAATTGTTTATGGCCTAATTCTGCCACCCTTGATGTGATGACTGCTGCTTTGCTCCACTTCTAAACCCACCCCACATATTCAGGGACTACTCACAGTTAGAAGCTCCTGCTTTCCAAATAGGTTAAGTTCATAGAATCAGGTTTTTAACAGAGAACAAGGTGATATAATGTTTCCTCATTTCTGATGCATTCTTCAGTTTGAGTGTGTAGAGGTGGAGTGGGGATTAGTAGTTTTAAAATAACATGGCCTCTGAGATTATGTAAAAAGCAGTCTTGTCAAGCTGGGGATTTTCTGATGGCTTATTAAAGGCACTCATGCAAACAAGGATGCTTACAGTGTAAGTTAAATGCTTATCTTCAGTGAGTGTTTGCATTTGGTAGATAATGCCAGAGTGACGTATACATGTTTAGAGAAAAATGCAGTGAAATATTGGCAGAGAAATTAAAATCTGTTATTTGCTCTATATAAGCTAGCTATTCTAGCTGCTGATGTGCAGCAGGAGTTACCACTGCTCACTACATGCTTCACATCCCACTGAGGCTGTCTCCATGGTCTTTTACAGACTGATATATGTTCCCTCTGCCTTTGCTCTGAAGCAGCAGCTGCGTGGCTGTGGCTGGTGTGCAATGTATGCAGTGCAGTGCTCTGCTCCAGCTGCACAGCAGGCTCTGAGGCACAGGGTGCAGATTTGGCTCTGTGGCTTGGAGTCACAGGGTGCTGCTTGTCGGGCTCTGTTAGAACAAGGACCAAGCTCATGTAGCTGTATGGGCCAGTAGCCTCGTCCTCTGAGGATAGATGTGCCAGATTTAAATAATTTCTTTTACTATTAAGCAATATAGTGGTGAGGACCCAAATTCATGTGCAATATTTAGCATTAGGCATTCATAGCATAAAAATTGTTGTTCCTCTCCCTTCTCCAGCCCTCAAGGGAGGGGGCTGCCTTCTGTTTTGCCAGTGGAGCTCTTTGGGGCTCCTTTGGAAACAAAACCAAGCATTGATATGGCTGGAAAACATCTAGGGAAAGGCAGGATTTTTCTGCATTTCAGCAAGATCATTTCCTTGATGCAGGGGCACAGGAACAAACACTTTTTATCTCTTTCTGTAAAGAAGTAAGTCCTTATTCTTAAGATGCAGCAACTCTCTATGCTTCTTGCTCTTAACCAGGACAGAAGCACCCTTAACAAATGCACCATTTCCTAGCTACTCTTCCACTGGAAAACCAACTGCTGTACAGAAACACTATCAGTGGCCTGCTAAGCAGACAAGCAGACTCTCCCAGAGTGTTACCAGATGATGGTACCAGGCTGCATTTCCTTGGTCAGAGTTGTTCTGTGCTTCAAAAGGTATTGTAAAGTTGAGAGCCCTGTACAGCTATACAACAGAGACTTTCATGTATGAAACATCCTCTGCAGGGCTAGAAGTTGGTTGAGTTGAGTCCTGCTAGCTAGAAGTACAGCACAATATGGCTGCACAAGCCCTCCAGTCAGTCTGAGTTTGTGACAGTTCGTGACTGGGAAAAATTTTCCCAATAGATATCTTCTGAGGTGTAACACAGCACCATTACTTTGGCTTGATACGTAACTTGTATTTTCAGGCTGTCACTCATAATTCTTAGGAGTGATAGAAAAGCTTTAGTATTTAAGAATAATGGAAGGATATCAATAGAGTCTTTAGATTCATAAAACCCATTGTTAAGTCTTTATCTCCCTTGCATATACACACTGATTGAACTCAGTAAGTTCTCTAATTATACTTTTAAATAACAGCACTTGACGTTTTCCCTGAGGGCTATGTAACAAGTGTGGCTTTACAATAAGAATGGTGCCATTAATAGATTAATAGCTGCAATAATGCATATAGAAGCACTAATGGGATGGGTGAACTCATTTAGGTAAAATAGACAGGGTCTTTTATTTTGTTCACTCACCGCTTGTAACTCAGATATTTAAACAGTTAGACATGAAACTGAAAACAATTCCTGCCCATATTCTCTCTGTATTTTCTCCTTTTCCCTGACTTTTTCACTTTCAGCAGTACTCTGTTTTCTCCTATTTCCTCTCCTCTTCCTCTTAACACTTATTTCTCCCCTGGAAAGTGGATCAATGGCCATATACATAGCCTAGTAGTTACTGTGCAAAAAGCATAGCTCTACCAATGCTAGTATTTACTTATTACTTTCCCTATGATATATTTTAAACAGGTAAGTGTATAATCTGTGGTGGTGTGTGTGTTTTTTGTTGTTGTTGTTTTGTTTTGTTTTGTTTTGTTTTATGCTTTTGCTATCCATATTTTGTAGAAATAATGGGAAGGAAGAGGAGAAAGTCCTGTTTTAATGTAATGCATTGAACAGCTTACTATGCCTGATGTGTTAACTTCTGAAGGCACAGGTGTAAAGCAAGCCACTCAGATATAAGCAGTGAGGATTAAAAACTGACATGACAGAGTTCAGCCTCCCATGCTGTGCAGAGAAAGAACAGGAGACTTGATTGGCATCTGTGGTGGTAAGTCCCAAATGTAGCATTTACTCACAGAATTTTATTAGTGTCGCAGATCATTTACAGATGACTGGTTTACTAGATGACTACTTTGTTCTACACTCTGTGAATCAGCCAATACACTAATGAGTACAATCAAATAATTACACCAACTTTTACAACTTTGATAGATTGTCTTCTGTCTCTCACTTTCCATAGATCCTGTGCAATGAAGATGCTAAACCTCAGAGTTGTTTTGCAAACCAGAACTCCCTGCATTACATCTCCTGTATTCCTCGGTTTACATGCAATCTGTAGATGGATATTTTGTAACTTTGACAGAGACCTGGCAGAACTGATTAAAAAAAAAAAGTTTTTGGATCTTACTGATCCAGGTAACACTTAGTAGAATACAAGAAAATATTTGATGGATCAGCATCTTTTTCTGAATCTTTACTAAATGCCAGCATGGGTGAGCATCTTTACAGAATCTCAGCTGGTGATTAGCACCAGATAAAGAACAAGCCTGTGAGAAAGTAGGGTGAAATTGCAATTAAAGAAAGAACTGTATGTGATGTGGCAGAAACAATGTTTTGGATAGAAAATAGCAGATAGGAACAGAACTAAACTTTAATAAGGGAAAATAAATCTGTAAGATTAGAGAAGGCTGTTCCAAAAGTTTAGTGTTTTGGTTTGTTTTGTTTCGTAAACAAAACTTTTAAGAGCATATTTTAGGAATTTATTTATTTATTTATTTATTTATTTTAATTGACCCCTAAATCTTTTGAAAATTTGCTTACTTTTCAATTAATTGGATCACTGTTGCTTGCTACCTTTAATTTTGAAGTTGATTTTTATTTCCCGATTAGAATTCCAGGCAAGACTTTTCCTTGCATGATCTTTTCATTCAAAAGAAAATAAGCTGTTTTTCTCAGTTATTTTTTTCAACTGTTTAATGTTTATGCTGTGACCCTAAAAAACTGTGTTTTATACTCCATTTGAGTCTGGCTTAGTAGATATAATATTTTTACTCTATTTCTCTGTGAATTCTGTGTGAATGCCATGTCACACTCTGTACTTGTAGGGTGTTTTCACTTGTTCCTTTTTATTAAATGTATGTTACAGAGCATACAGCTACTAAGCAAAAAGTACAGACAGACTCATAAACTGTAAGCATTCTTCCTGCACCATA
This sequence comes from Oxyura jamaicensis, assembly GCF_011077185.1. NCBI lineage: Eukaryota > Metazoa > Chordata > Aves > Anseriformes > Anatidae > Oxyura > Oxyura jamaicensis. The sequence continues at coordinate 133,143,495 of NC_048893.1, forward strand.
TTATTACCCGAATACAAAAAAAACATTCTTAGGTATTAGAAAATCTTTGCACATATGTCAAGATTTAGTGATGAGTTATGCCTGTATCTCACAACCAATATGATATGGTCATCTCTAAACTGACAACTGAAATTTTAAGTCATTGCAGGAAGAGAATTTGGGGTTGGGATCTTTATTATGTCTCAAGGATACACGTGCTGTCAAGCTCTGCTCTTTACAGCCACAGTGGCATATGTGCATGCTACATAGCTGAGCAAGTTAACTGGGTACTTCAACAGTGTAACGTAACAGCCCCATTTTACAGCTCCCAGTAAGTGGTCTCCTGGATGTATTATTGAACTTTTGTCTGCCTGTCTGTTACTGTGTGCACACTGCTATTAAAGGTATCTTGTACTCGGAGCAAATTTCATTACTCACTAGAAGGACACTGGGAACTCTGCACATGACTGAGTGCTGTAGGAGTGAATTCAGAGGAGAGTGTGCTCAGAAACATATTACATCTCCTTTTTTTTTTTTTTTTTTTTTTTTTTTTTCCGGGTGCTTTGTTATGTGTATTTCTAAAAGGTATTTTTTAATATTAAATTTATTTGTGAGGAGTTCTGTCATCATGACTGAAAATATATATATATATAAATACATTTCAGTGATGCGCAGAATTTCACAAACAGCTGCCATTAATTTATGCCTACTGCATATACCTCAGAAGGTATTTATGGTGCCGTCAGGGCCCTGGGGGCACCACCAGGCCTTCCTGGCATTGCCAAGGACCTTCCTCTACCTAGTGGGACCTCCCCACTGGGGCCACCCTCTACCCTGCCCAGGAGCCCAGCTTCAGCTCAGCCCAGGGGCTGCCAGTCCCTGCCTGAGGTTCATAATTGTCTGGTGATTGCTGGACTGTCAACAGGACCCAAGCCAGCACCCACCTGCCCAGTCTGGGGTGCTGCAGGAGGCAAGGGCCTCACATGCCCCTGACTTGCGAAGCCAGCCCCAGCTGTGTTCAGCACTGCCTGGCCAAGCACAAGGGACATGGAGTCCTGGACCAGAAAAACCATCAGAAACATAGTTTAGAGAGGAGACACAAGAGGCTGCAATTAACAATTAATTAATGTGTTAATTAATGCAATGACTGTTCCTAAATGTCTCCAGAAGAAAAATGCTCTGGGCATTAGAAATAAGGATGTTTTTTCCATAGCTTGTGGTGGAGTGTGATCTCCTCTGTAGCATTTGCTGTGGTTGTGTGTGCGTGCATGCAGCCGCATTTATGCCACAGGGACTCTGATGTGTATAGCAGAGTTTGCATGAGGATGCTCTCCTGTCAGTGACTTGTAGACATCTCTATTCAGCAGCCTGTTTTCCTGAAACCTATCCAAGCCTTCCTCCCCACCCCACTCCCCACCCCTCTTTTTCTAACTCCCATGCCACCAAGAATGACTCCTTTGCCAAATTTGGCTGAAATTCTCCAAACAGTTGAAAAGCTACACTTTTTCAGTGCACTTTTTTTCAAAAGTGCACTTTTTCATAGGCAGTTGGGTAGTCCAGGTTTCCTCTGGAGCTGACCCACATGCCAAGACCATTTCAGCAATACTTACAGGGTTAAAAATCAGTTCTCTCCAGAACTGAATAAAACTGACCACGAATAGTCAGCAGCAGAGAAGGTCTGTAAAGCGCTGTGTGCTTTCTGTGAAGAAGGAGGGACAGTCCTCACTTCCCAGTCCTGCTGCAGGAGTTGAACCCACCAATAATCCTAATGCCTTAATGGGACCACTGCCATTGCCAAAACCATGCACCTAAGTACTGTTTGCAAGGTCTGTAACAGTGTTTTAAAGTCAGTCCTTAGCTTGTCTAAATCTCACAAAACCTTCCTTTCTTCCAGGGTTTCTTTGAATTTGTTTAGTTAGACTGTAAAACTTGTGAGATGTAAATTAACTCTAAGTATTTCTTCAAAATGGCAGTGACTAAGTATTTCTTCAAAATGGCTCTTCCTGACTTTCTGACTTTGGCATATTGGCCAATTATAACTGAGCATATTCTTTGTAATATAATACTAAATTTCCTAATCTTCTCATAAAATTAATTCAAATAGACTTTAATTAAATTTATCAACTTTGCTTGCCTTTTCTTATTATCTTTAAACTATCTTCAGGTTTAAACTATCTTCAGGTGATTAAATTTCACACTATTATTGATCTTCCAGACCTAGGGACCAGGAGATATTTTCAGATACTTTTTATAATGGTTATGTCTACATAATATCTGAAAGAGGCATGAGAAGTTAAATATGGAAAATAAGTATGAATAGCTGTAGTTAAAACTGTACTGTGATTTTTCCCTAGATAAAGAGGATAGAATTGTAATAGTGTCTGGATCCTTCATTCTTACAAAGAGACCTTTATTCCCAGGATGGCCAGTGGGTAGACTGTGCAGCATGAGATTTCTGCATTATGAAGAGACTGAAAGGCTCAGGTTAAATGTAGAGCTGAATCCTTCAGGGTAAAACTGCAATCTTCTTCAGAATTCCTTCAGTTCAAATAAGAAAAAAATCTGCATCATTAAGGAAAAAGGAAAGCTTTATGGCTTTTCTCTGGAAAATCTGAAGACAAGATCTTTTGTCATATTGCAAATGTATGCACAATAATGCACAGGCAGTAAAATCCATTCTGATTGTTGGTGTAGGGAAACATATGAACAACTAGCAAAACAAATGAGCAGAGAGGAGCTGAAAAGAAAAATAAATAAACAAATAAATAAATAAATAAAACTGAAAAAAAATTCAACCAGCCAAACAAACTAAATAAAACAATAACAAAAATAACAAAAACAACAACAAACTATTTCTAGAATAAAAAGGAAAATGGAAAACAATAATTTGACTCTCCCCCATCCATTAAGATTTTTAATATGGTTGAATAAACATTGGCTATATTCTTTTTCTCTGCTGTCATCTTATTTTGTAAGTTCTGGCTTCTTCTGGGAGAGAGAGATAACATATTGTAATAACAAGGGAGGAGAGAAAACACAACAAAACAAATCTGAAATGTTTAAATTGATTTGAAAGGCAGTTCTTCAACAGAGCAACATATAGCATTTTGATGTCTTCATTGAAGTTTTTCATAGTCAAGACAAAGCCCAGACATTCATTTTGATTACATTTTTCATCAGGAATTAGGACAGACGTTATGGATTGGTTGTCTCTTACCCAAGTTTTCAAAGGAAGAAAGATTTTTTGATAAGGAATGTTTTTTCTTTTAAAAATTTGAATATACACTCTAGAAATACATGTGCTAAAGGTAAATGACTGAGTCCTGGAGCAGCCTTGAAAGAAAGGAAATTACAGATAAGAAAGCAAAAGTGAATTTTTGATGTACCTGAGTTTCAAGAAATGGCAGAGCTGAAAAATTTAATGTGTGTTATCAGCATCTAACTTACTGCACAGTGGAGCAAGGTGCAGATATACATAATCTGAAAATCTCCAAGCTACCTCTGGAATTAGAGACAACATTGGCATATCAACGTAACCCTGTACTTGAGATGCTTAACCTTATCTTGTAGATTAATAGGAGTATTATTAGTTTATGCACAGCACTTCATCAACTCCTAGCTTTTGCACAGCACTACATTGACTCAGCTATATTGCTTCTGGTCTAGCCTGGCTCATAGGACAGCTGTGCTGAGAAGTCTGGGAGACCTGACATGTAGTGAGAGTTAAAAGGCCAGGATAAAATCCTGTAATGACAGGGGCTAAGAAATCTTGACACCATTAAGCCCTGAAACTGGTAGAAAGGGATGGCCATGGCAGGTTACAAAATGCTACAAAATAAATGGTGGAGGGAAAGCGAGGCAGCATTTCCAAAGGAGAATATGCAGTGTGATAATAGTCATTTCAGAAATGGACATATCTTTCTTACAGGGCTTTCTCGCACTGAGTGAGAGAAGTCAGCAAAGACAAGAGAGAACTTCTTCAATGCCAGATTTCAATCAGAAACCATGTTGTGACCTTATCAAACTGCGGGAAGAAATGATCCAGAAAGCTTTTTTTTTTTTTTTTTTTTTTTTTTTTTTTTTAAGAACAGTGAACATTTCTACAGTGGATTAATAATTAGAGAACAGTGTGTAATACCTACCATTAGGTGGTTATTAAAATAATTTATTACTTTTTGAATGCATCAGCCGTTCAGGGAAATTACTCCTCTCTCCTCCAAATGTGAAATTTCTTCCCTATTCCTAAAGATTCATCCCTGATAATACATTTATACATATCAGATATTGCAGCTTTAAATACCAAATCTTCCCTAACTGTAGGGTTCTTGACTGTAAAAAAGAGACAGGCCAATTATACCTGTTTTATAAGGAGATTCATCTTTCTAAAACAGTGGTAAGAAAGTTATTAAAATTATAGGTAATATAGTATGTATGCATTAAGCACAGCAAAATATGTAATTAACACTCTTTATTACTAACATTATGTGAGCTTTTAATAAAGTGAAACTCAGGCAACTTTTATATGGACCACACCTCTCATTTAGTAAGGATAAGATAAACGAAGATGTCAGCATTCTTTTCTAACCATTCTCTGTAAAACCACCTCATCTACATATTCTTTGTAACATCTTGATCTGTATTATTCTGTTGGTTAATGCTACATACAAGTCATTTCATCACCTACGTTACTAGAATCACAGAGTTCTCAAATGTTTATTTAAAAAATAGGAAAAAAACAGAAATGGATTTCATTGATGTGAAGGTCTCCTCACATGAAAACATATTTTCCCTTCCCTTCCCTT